>NC_143021.1:68925918-69230918 GCF_055824585.1 Amblyomma mixtum | reverse complement strand
ACACTGCCGCTGGTGTGCTTGGCTGAATAAGGGCGCAGACAGTATCGTAGGTCTGCTCCCCGCACAGCGTCAGCAGGTTGGCCCTCTTCAAGGCTGGGTCTGTGATGTTGTTAGCTTCAAAGTAGAACTGAAGGCGTCCAACCCACGATGACCACGATGAGCCGTTGAACTCTGGTATCTGATTGGGAAACCCTCGCGTAGCCATGGCTTGTCAATAGCGTTGCGTAGCGCGGGTCGAATCCACTTTCTCGTCGCCACTGTCGTGTCCGGTCGCTATGTTGAATGCAGCGAAAGACGCACACGGTACTTTAAGACTTCGTTTGTTTAAAGCCGATGAGGGTGCGACCAGCGTCGACCGAGGCAGGAGCCGAACTGGCCGCCCGAAGAAAGGAGGGAGTGGAGAAGCGTCCACGGCAGGGAGTGGCTTCCCAGAACAGGAGGAGGGTGCGGGGGCGCACCGTGGGGGGGCATCCGGCGACAGCGTGCGACGAGGGGCAAGCGGTCGTTAGGAGGAGGATTGAGTGGTCGTTAGGAGGAGGATGCGAGTGGTCGTTAGGAGGAGGACGCGGGGGCGCACACACACAAAAGCAATAAGGGGACACAACAACCAGAAAATACGGTATGTGCCTGTAGCAGGGAGCCAGAGCGCTCTGCTGGGCGGAAGGGGGAGCTGTGAAATGGAGTTTGTTCTGGTCACGTGGCTGGGCACCATCATCGGATGCCCTGAATTTCCTGCCCACTGTGTTCTGTGTAGCTGTTAAGGTGCTTGCCCATCGTGCTAAAACTGCAGCGCTCGGCAGTAGTATGCAAAAGCCACAACCATCACAACTACGGTGAATACGGTAACACGCCACAAAAGCAATAAAAGGCTGGAGCTGGCGATACTGATGCCATTGTGGATAGCAGAAAAAACGCGGCAAAGGAAAAATTGATGATGATGATGATGACTGTGGCCTTGGGCGCCATCCATGGACCGGCACTTGGAAGCTCCTGTGCGCGTGCATGGCCTCTGCAATCAAGTGCACCGTTGCTCGCAGCTGGAGCCGATCGCGGAGGCCACGGCGCGTGCATTTTGAAGGCTATTCCCGACTGGGTCATGGAAACTTCGGGTGCGGCCCTTACACGGATTTATTTTTTTTTAAACATTTCCTTCGGGAAAACGGGATGCGGCCCTTACAGGTGTTTATATGGTACCTGTAACTTCTCTGCTTCACCGAACTGTTTTTTTTACCATGGGGCCATTTCAATGTGGTGTGCACAAATTTTTTTTGAATGTATTAATTTAAAAACCTTTATTCCAACACATCATAGTTGTTGCTACAGAATTTCCTTTTCAGTGATATAAAAAAGGAAGAAACAGAACATGCGTTGCATACATAAGATAAAAATCTTTTTAATGGCAAAATATCAGACTCTTGCAAAAAGTCACAAAAATATTGAACATATCTAGTCGGAATAAGAATTCTATAATGTACACTTGGCACGTTACAATTCCAAAAATGAGTATTCGAAGTTACACAACTCTTAATGATAAATTTTTCGGTGAGCAAAAAAAAAAAAAAAAAAGTCAATTCCCTGCGCCCTAGGTTACTCCGCAGTGACGAGGTGGCTGTCTTGCAACTGTGTCCGTTGCACTGCTGGTTGTACAGAATCGTTCAGAGCATGCTTGGAACCTTCCCTCAGAGCATGCTTGGAACCGATGGGAAGTTGCAGAGTGGCGGGGAGGAGCATTGACCTCTGTTCAAACTAAAATAAGACGCATGGAGGTCATCTGTTGTGCACAAAGCTGTCGCTCGCCCCCACACTGCTGAGAAGAGGACCCCCCCCCCCCCCCCCCACCTTCGGCGGTCCTGATATCTTGTGAGGTCCGCTTCCGATAGGGTGGGCGTCGCAAGATCAGTTTGGTGAAATAGCCTAGCAATTGTCACAGTAGCCAACCAACACTAGGAAGTGACTCCTCTTGGTGGAAGCCTGTGGTGATGGTGCTGAATAACAACTGAAGTATAGCTGCAGGGTTGGGCCGAAGATTGTTTGAACCCAGATATACTACAGTGGAACCTCGATTATACGTCCCCCGGTCATGCGACGACCCGCATTTTACGACGAATTTGTGCGGTCCCGGCAAAACCCCCATAGAGACAATGCATTAAAAACCTCGGTTATACGACGCAAATTTTAGAAGGACCCCGCTTCGTACGACGTCTGGCTCGTACCGTCCATCAAAAAAGGTCGTCAGCTAACGCAGGCCGGGATGTACCGTATTTTCGCGATTCTAAGCACCCCCCCTATTTTCGGAAAAAAATTTCTGAAAAAAAAACTTTGCATGCGAATCTAAGCACCCCCTTTTTTGCGCGGAAGAGAGCGTTGCCGAGGCCGCGAAGTGCACTTGCCCTCTTTTTCGTCGAGCCTGTGCAGTCTGAGTCCCGAGGAGGCGCGGCCTGCGCGCGGTTGTTGTGTGACAGAGAAGGATGAAAAGGAAATTGCGCAGGCCTGCCTACTGGCTCGAGCCAAGCCACCACCGCTGCCAAGTGCAGATAGAGGAGAGTTAAAAGATCAGAGGAAAGATAAAGAGAAAAGATAAGACGCCTGCAACAAATGTGTCCACCGGAGGGGCAAGCCACCACCAAGCCACCACCGCTGCCAAGTGCAGATAGAGGAGAGTTAAAAGACCAGAGGAAAGATAAAGAGAAAAGATAAGACGCCTGCAACAAATGCAGATAAGCGGGCGAGGCCTCGCCGAAGAGAGGACAGCGGCGTCCACGGCACTTTTTGTGTTGCTGCGTTCCGACACTACAACACAGATGGCGGCACAGAACTGTCTGCAGCTATTTTTCTTTTGAATGTTTCCTAAATAAAATGTTTTTTCTCGCGCCCGTTTCATCCAGATTTCGCCGTGAAAAGAGGGGCCCGGGGGGGGGGGGGGGGGGGGTCAGTTTAGATTTTTCGAATCTAAGCACCCCCTCTCACTTTGGGCATCGCGATCGTGAAAAAAGGGGGTGCTTAGAATCGAGTAAATACGGTAGGCACATTTTACCCAGTCGATAACCGGTGCGCCTTAATCTTTCCACCTATCAAGAAAACCGCGCGAGCCGAGCCGCTGCCCTGCTGCTCACGGCAGCCTCAACGGCCATTTTATCTTGTTTGTTGAAGACTAGCCCTCTGCCTGCAAAATGTGCTGCATTTGTGTTCCGAAAAAAAAAAAAAAAAAAAGATGACGAAGTTCAGACGTTAAAAAATATCACGCTTGATTTTCGATTATACGACACCCGGATTATACGACGGTTTCGCGCGGTCCCCTGAACGTCGTATAATCGAGGTTCCACTGTATATGAAATTTTGCGTGCTAAAATCTGGAGAAGGGTTTCAACAGTAAATGGGTATCAGTGCTCCTTGTCAACAGGTATTTTTGCAGTCAAGAATATAGATTTTTTTTTTTTCTCGTATTTGTTAGCATTGCTACAAAATAAAGTCAGTGATGTGTGATTGCTGCGCCAAAAGGCAAGGCCTGTTACATGCTGCTATGTGATGGCAAAATACGAATAATCTGTGCCAAGCCTGTGCCTCCGGTTGTACCACGGTGCAGAGAGCGCGCTAAAAATGTGTATGACAAAAAAACAACAACACTTAACAGCACGCTGTATTGGGCAAGTTGGTAGTAGTTCATCTTGAAGACCAGCCCCAAACAGACCAAGGACTAATGAAAGAAAAGATGACATCTCTTCTGTTGGTCCTTTGTCTGTTTTGTGCTGGTTCTCAAGGTGGGAAAAAAAAGATTCTAAGGATGATTACGATACTCCCTAATGTGAAGTTTGAGCGCAGCTCTGTCACTGGCACAGCTAACTGCACATATAGTAGATGTGTAGTTAAACCCAGCACATGTGCGAAAGCATGTGTTTAGCCTTATTGGCTCATGGTTTTGCTTTGCTTTGTTGTTGGCTCATGTGGCAACAATGTTAGTTCATAGGAAGTCATATTAGTTGATGATGATCAGCGTAGTGCTCTTGTGCGGTGAGCAGCGGCGATGTTTATTTTATTTATTTATGATTCGGCTCGGTTACAGTGACGGCGGTGATGCAGCTCAACCCACGAATGGGCGCTTAAGAACTGTGCTTTAAAACACGAATGTCCGAAGTGGGGGGTTGCCAACGCATGCCACCGTAAATGATGAATCCTCAAGATGAATCAAGATGAATCCCTCAAGATGAATCCTCAAGATGAATCCCAACCAACTTGCCCAGCAACACACCTTGCGTAAATGGAGGCCAGACAAATGCCCCAGCTGGTGTGGGGCAGCATCCCTCTGGGCCCCCTACTGCGTCCTCCCACTCGCAACGGTGGCTGACGGAAGAGATGTGTAGCTGACACACTCGACGACTGCCCACCCTGTTTCGGCAGTTTTGAATGTCGTCATTGGTGCTCCCATCTGCCTCATGGCTACATTCAAGGCGGCTGTTACGCTGAGGCAATGAACTGCGCACACAAGTTGGACGTCTCGGAAGGGGGGTGGCAGTGAGGCAGAATCTTCAGCTGATGTGGCTCAGGTGCGAGATTTCGCTGGACGTTAGAACCATGTGCTGTGGGACCGCAGCAGATAGCGCTTTGGAATGTGCCTAGCTTTGAGGCAGCAAAGGAACGGCAGCTAGCAACAAAATGCAAATGGAGTCTGAGAGGGGATGGCCGCTCTGCAGTGCATTTTTAGCCACAGGGATGCCTCTGTTCTCTCTGTCAGCAGTGGCAAGGATGTGATGGGCAGCAGCAGCAGCCAGGCCCAGACCAGCCGGCGGCCTCCTCCTCTGACGTGCCTGTCCCTGCGGATGGCCCAGGTGGGTTCTGTTGTGGCATTGGCTGCACACCTCACGAATGGTGGCTAAATGAGCATTAAAAATGGTTCCTTCCTCTCTCCCACTCTCTTGCATGCAGCCTTTCCAAAGTCATGGCCCAACGAATCTGCACTTCACATTATGGGGGGTGCTCCATTCTGAGCAAGGGCTTTTACAGCTTTTTTTGTGTGTGTATCGAGTATCGTAAAATACACGATACACACACAAAAATGTATTTTCGATACCCATACTCCGATACTCTAGTTTTCAGCAAAATGTATCGAAAGATAGTATCGAAGATACATGTATCTTCGGTACTGACCATGACTGTCTGTAGTAATCTGGAAGAACGTAGATGCAGCTCTTCGTGGCTGCGATCAGTCGAGATTAGTCCGGTCGCTTCTCGCGCCACAAACAAAAATGATAACACCTCTTTCCTGCGGCCTTGAGCGTGAACGAGCGGACACTACAATGATACGTGGCAATGTTACTTTGGTTTCCTGCATGTTAATTTTTAGCCCCACCGTTCTGCTTTGCAGTTCATGTCCTGAGTGGCTTAGCAAGGCAATGTCATCAGCGAATCGCAGATTACTTAGGTATTCTCCATTTACTCTTATCCCCAACTGTTCCCATTTCAGGCCCCGGAATACCTCCTGTAAACAGCCGGTGAATAGCATTGGCGAGATTGTGTGTCCCTGCCTGACACCCTTTGTTATTGGAATTTTATTGCTGACTTTATAGAGGACTATGGTAGCTGTGCAATCGTTGTAAATATGTTCCAATATTTTCACATAACTCTTCTACACCCTGATTCCGCAATGCCTGCATGACAGCTGAGGTTTCCACTTAGTCAAATGCTTTCTCGTAATCAATGAACGCTAATATAGGGGTCTGTTATATTCTGCCCATTTCTCTATCACCTGATTGATAGCGTGAATATGGTCTGTTGTTGTGTATCCTTTACGAAAGCCTGCCTGATCATTTGGTTGACTAAAGTCCAAGGTTGTCCTGACTCTATTAGCGATTACCTTAGTGAATACCTTGTCGGCAACGGACAGTAAGCTAATCGAGGTGTAATTCTTCAAGTCCTTGACGTCTCCTTTCTTATAAATTAAGATAATGTTAGCGTTATTCCAAGCTCCTGGTAGACGATATTACAATCTGGACCACCGAGGGGAGCCTTGGGGAGATGGAGGACCGCCTTCAGCAGGCCGCCTTCAGCAGGCCGCCTCCATAGTCGATGCATATGCTGCCGACTGTGGTCTCCAATGTGCTCCCGCCAAATCAGAGCTTCTACACGTCAGGACAAACCACAAGGACAGCACATCTCTGCACATATCTCTGTCGGGCGGTCCCATCAGAGAAGTGGCAGAGCTCCGGATCCTGGGTCTGTTCATCAATAACAAACTTAGGCCGGACTCTACTATAGCGAAACTCAAGCACATAGGTGAACAGGTAGGGTGCATGATCCACCGTGTTTCCAACAAGCGGGGTGGTCTGCGGGGCAGGGACGCGCTACGGCTCGCCCATGCCTTCGTGACCAGCCGGATCCTCCACGCCGTGCCGTACCTACGCACCACCAAACAACAAGACGAACGCATTGACGCCATCATCAGGAAGGCAACAAAGCGAGCACTGGACCTCCCGGTGGCTACCTCCAACGCCAAACTGAAGGCGTTGGGAGTGGTAAACTCCTGTCAGGAGTTGCGGGAGGCCCACCTCGTGAACCAATATATGCGGCTATCGCAGGCGGTTCCTGCTGAACCGCTTACACATCCAACGCGCATGCATACCAGAGGGGACGGAGAACACCCCGGTGCTGTGGCGCCACATGCTCTGGGTCGCTCCGCTCCCGCGTAACATGGACATGGCTTCACGTGAAGGCAGCGCGGGTTCGCACGCTTGAGAGGCAATATGGATCTAAAGAGGGCTCTACTATGTGGACATCACAGGGCCGTCGCCCGCGGGATTCTTCACGGCTGCCGTAGTCCACCGGGGAATGAATGTCGATGGGCTATCTTTTGGGGCCCCAAATTCAACACGAGCGGAGGAAGTCGCAATAGCTCTCGCTGCCGCCGATCCAAAATCGAGAACGGTTATCACTGACTCTCGCCGGGCCTGTGAACATTATCTCGCAGTTGAAATATCACCTCTTGCCTCCCAAATTCTAAGACGCGCTCCCGCCGATCCAACTCGCACAAAAGTGATCTGGGCTCCTGGCCACCAGGGTCTACGAGGCAATGAGGCTGCTGATGCGGCCGCCCGAGCGCTCACACACAGGGCTCCTCATCCTAGCTCTCCTGGCTCAGAAGCTCATAAACCGCTTCTGTGAAATCCTAATTCATTACTGCGACAGCCACCGCCTCTACCCGGCACCTGCCAAGGGTAAGGCGGAGGAGCGAACTCTGCAGCGCCTGCAGACAGGAACCCTTCTCTGTCCTGCCATAGCAAAACACTTCGATCCGAACACAGATGGGCACTGCCCGCACTGTGGAGAGATCTGCGATATCTTTCACATGGTGTGGGCATGCACTCAGAATCCTCACCTTCCCCCTTCCCCCACCCGAGAGGCATGGGAGACTGCCCTCCTCAACTGCTCCACACTGGAGTCCCAAAGGGCTCTAGTAAAGCGGGCGTGAGACAGGGCCTCGTCGTGCGGTGTCCCGGACTAAGGATACTGACCGTGCAGCAGGGTTTTTTGACCCTCAAACTCTCTTTGAATATTAAAGTTTTTCACCACCTGGTAAAAAGCCCAGTGGAGAATTGCGAACACCGGGGGCCCAGGGGGAAGGGGGTGGGGGGGGGGGGGGGGGGGCCTATGCCTTGCTAGGGCGAAGCCTCAGCGGTCACACCTTGAAAGTTCACACCTGAACTCAGAGAAAAAAAAAAGAAAAGTGCGGCCCTTGCATGAGTTTATACGGCATATACGTAGCAGCGTGCCCACTGTCTCAGGCGACAGCGAAATCGCGAGAGGCTGTTTGGTAAGAGCAACCTGGGTTGCAACCCAACCCAAGCAATCCACCGTTGGCAACACCTGCCTTAGAAGGACTCCCGTGGATCTGTGGATGTAGATGAGAGAATGACCAGTTATGACATCTGTTATCCGTGAACACCAGAACCACAGTGCTAGTGCACCTAATTCACATTTGGCCTAACTGCGCAAATTGGCCATCATTTTCTTCTTTTTGGAATTGCAGTGTGAAAAAGTGCGTCCACCTTGTTGAGCATTTTTCTTGGTTATGTCATTTTCACTGCGAGTCCACTTTCTAAACACAGTCAGGCGCCACAAGAGATGCGTTGTTTTCGGAGGTGCAGCCATTTTTGGTTGTAAAAATTGCCTAGGCTTCGGCCCCACTAGTGGCAGGGCGTTGGTGAGGAATGGTTTCAGGGCAGTTTAGAGCCTGTGGGACAACTGTTTTGTGGAAGAAAAGGGGCATATTTATAACCCTCACTCAGCACGTTGGTTTGTTGGGGTTTAACGTCCCAAAGCGACTCGGGCTATGAGGGACGCCGTAGTGGAGGGCTCCGGAAATTTCGACCACCTGGGGTTCTTTTAACGTGCACTGGCATCGCTCAGTGCCTTGAGAATTTCGCCTCCATCGAAAGTGAACGGCCACAGCCGGGATCGAACCTGCGTCTTTTGGGCTAGCAGCCGAGCGCTGTAACCACTGAGCCACCGTGGCGGGGCTTGTGTGTGCGTGCGTGTACATATATATCGAAGCGGGTAGACAACAACAATCAGCGACTGAACAAGCTGATGGCAGACGAAGAAGACGACAAAGTTCTCGCTGTGCTGTTGGTGCCAGTTGCTCCCTTTGCTTGTGTCTCTCTCTTTGCAACATATTTGGTGGAGGTGCAGATTTCCCCTACGCCTACTGACCATGGAGCCTGCACTCAGCATGTAACCACTCTCAGCACAGCCAGTAACAAGTAATCTTCAAATGACAAGGCAGAATGCTTCTTCTACTTGAAGCACTAGCTTATGACAAACGTTAGAGGGGAAAAAAAAATGCTAGCAATAGCAGTGTCAGTCAGTCGTAGCAAAAGCAGTTGCAGTATTTTCAGTTGAGCCTATTCTAAAATTGTGGCACAGGCACTGTGGAGCAGCCCCTGGGAGACGATGGCATGGTGTCGATGTTCTTCCAAGATGGGGCTGTGGAGGATCCCGCCCCCCAGCAGCCATCGACGACAGCCCCTGGGGCCCAGGTGGTGCCTGCAGCGAGTAGCGATGGTGAGTGGGGGTATCCAAGTGCAGTCCGCACTTCACCTCAGGAAGGGGGGCAAGATGCGTTTGCATAACGGTTGTGAATGGGCACCCTCACTGACGCTTTTGGGGAAATGTTATTTCGCAGTCCCTAGGCGAAATGGAGCTCATTTCTAGTCTGAAAAGGGAAGCAGAAAAATGAGGGAGGAATGGAGGCCGTACTGACCGTGTTTGGCCATTTTTCAGCCTGCCTAGATCTACCCCATAAGCTTATGTAATGCATCCACTCTCCGCCCAGCGGATGCTTAAAGCACTGAAGTAGACCAGGAGGTGCCTGGACTGGGGACCCCGCCCACAATTCACTCCCTTTTATGCTTTATCCTCACCCATCTTGGAATGGACTAGTGACATGTTTCTGTCTCCACTGTTTATTAACAGAGTCAGTGAACCAAGAAGTCCTTGAGCCTGTGATGCGACCTGAGCCACCAGATGTGAGTCATTTCAATTGCTGCTTACTGATGTGGATTTGACCCCCTTTTGCAGGCAATGACAGAAAGGCTGGTGAAATGACTTCATTCCCATGGTGAAGTGGGATTTGAATTGTATGGGTCGGGAGTCTCAAATAAGAATTCCATGTGCCATTTGTACAAAAATAATGTTTGGTGTAGGCCAGCAGTGTTTGCCAGTGTACTGTTTCTATTGCCACAAGTTGCTGTTTAAAATGTTGGATGTTGTTAATGGTAGCAAAGCTGTGCAGTGAATTTAGGGGGTGAATTCTGTGCCAAGTATGATTGCTTGATCACAGCTGTGTCTCTTGAGCTGTGGACTGGTTTTGGGCTGTCTGGGAGCATTGTTTGCATGATATTATTGCGCAGGCTATGTGCTATACACAGAGCATAGCAGTGCAGAATAGCTCGCCCATTCATAGTGTGGAATGATTCTTCCCAGAATTGATTCCATTTGTGCATTTCCCACCCTGGGCTTTATTTACCGTATTTACTCGCATAATAGGCGCACTCGCATAATAGGCGCACCCATAGTTTGGGCGCGAAAAATCAGATTTTTTTTATTTCCGCGCATAAAAGGCGCACCCCGAACTTGGCACTGTGATCAATACTGTATTTACACGATTGCAAGCCGACACCTTGCCACCCCCCGCTCCCCAATCTTTATTTTAACAAAGTTTTTGCTGAACTGACTACTAGTCCTCACTAGTGCTGCTGCGGACCCGCAGCACGTACAACGACATCGCGTAGAACAGCCGCACACAATTTTCAGGGGTTGCTCACTTTAAACATCTGTTTGGAAAGCTTCATCTCCAGCCGGAAACGTTCCCGACTTAGGCCCGCGAAAACCTCGGCGCTCAGAGTCGCGTACGAAAATTTAGGGACGCCGCAGTCGCAACTGCCGCACTTCTCGGCCACGTCGTATTTTCCGACCTGCCGCACGCTAGCCGTGTAGCTGTTAAGGTGCTTGGCCGTCGAGCTAAAACAGCAACGCTTCGCGGCAAAGCCATAAACCACGAACTATCGCGCTACCGCAGATCCCGGCACTTGACAGCAACAACAACAAAAAAAAAAACCGAGCTGGAGATGCTGATGGCGATATGGATAGCGAAAGCTCCCGGCGGAGGAAAACGATGATGATGATAAGCTCTACCTCGGGCGCCCTCCGTGGGTGGCGTCTGGAAGCTCCTGTGCGCGTGTGTGGCCTTCGCGATCAAGCGCCGTTGCGCGCAGCCGGAGCCGATCGCAGAGGCCTCGGCGCGTGCATTCCGAAGACTATTCCCGCGTGGGTCGTGGAAAGTTTCGGTGCGGTCCTTACACGGACTTTTTTTTAAAAATATTTTCTTCGGGAAAACGGGGTACGGCTCTTACACGAGTGCGTTTACGCGGTGTGTTCAATTTTGAGAGTCGAAAAATTTCCGGAAATTTTACCCCGCGTAATAGGCGCACCCCGAACTTTGAGCCGGATTTTTTGGAAAAAAAGTGCACCTATTATGCGAGTAAATACGGTATTTATTTATTTATTTATTGATACTGTCAGCCGTAGGCCGTTACAGGGTGGAAACAGATACTGAAGAGGGAACCCGGGGTTCTGGAGGGAATTATCTCGCATTCCCCCATCCAGCCACATACTTGATGTGTTGCACTGCCCTGCATAGCTCATGGAAATTGTGGCCGGATTCGGGTCTGCCCCTGTGCCATCGTGATGGGGAGCTCCCCGTGCAGGTGGAAGGTGGCAGTGCGGGCGAGGAGGAAGGTGGGGGGGGCCCGGCCCCTTCCAGGAAAGCAGTGATCCGGGCTCGCCAGGGCAGTGCCTTCCAGCCACTCGTCCGCCAGGGCTCTGAG
The DNA here is from genome assembly GCF_055824585.1 of Amblyomma mixtum. Lineage (NCBI taxonomy): Eukaryota > Metazoa > Arthropoda > Arachnida > Ixodida > Ixodidae > Amblyomma > Amblyomma mixtum. Next base: position 69,219,543 of record NC_143021.1, on the reverse strand, counting down.
TCAGGTGAGGAACTGTGTGTGGCCACCATCAGAAGGGAGCCAAGTTTCTGTTGGTAGGGTTTGTCGACCTATATTCCGGTTTTTACGGTACTACTTTTGGGCAAGCAACTGAGCATTTGCTGTCCATGTTCTGCTGTTGGCAAGGGTGGCATTCTCCCAGGCATGTGTCTGAAGTGGGAAAGTCCTCACACCAGGAGAGCTCACCTTTGACCAGTGTCCTCTGCACACGCATAGTACTGCGTAGCATCCCTTGCAGATTTATTTTTGCATGCATTGAGGCATTATCTTGTAGGAGCAGTGGTTGTTGCAGGTCCTGTTTGGTGTTGGGGGGGGGGGGGCCCAAGTTATTGGTGTCCTTGTATTAGCCCTGATTGGTGGTGGTCAAGGGTGCACTTTTGCTTGTCTTGAGAGTTTCTCTTGTTTGGCACTGAACAGAGTGAGTTGGCTAAGGCTTGGTTGCACAACCCTAGCCTGTTTGTGCAAGTCCAGGATTCTTGGACAGCCATAGGAAACCAGTGGTCTCTTTTGACTGCAGCAAGAAAAATGCAAGAGGGGGGGAGGTGGTCAGATATGTCGATCGTCTTATGATCTATGAAAAAAAATGCGTTGCCAGACAACCTCCCGTTGAAAAATGCGCTTGTCAGGAATCTCTGGGTATGCCAAAGGTTGGGAACAAAGTGTCTAATGACAACCTTGGTGCTATCGAGGGTTTAACCCTTTAACCGCCAACCCCGAGCTGTACTCGTCATGGGAGATCGTACCAAAATCACCACTGATGAGCCACACACTCGTCCGGCCCAATATTGCGGAGCTGCCACCTCCAAAGACGAGTTACAGTCGTCAGTTGCATTGGTTGTGATTTTGAACACTAGAGGGCGGTAGTCGACCATAAAAAACGAATTTTGCGCTTTTGGCGCGTAATTGAAAGGCTCAAAAGAGCCATTTCACCATGGCGTTATCCATGAGGAATGCCGGTGGTGGCAGTGTCCCGTGAAAAAAAGCTGCTTCTTCAAGCAGTTGTGTTAGCAGCATTTCTGAGAGTATGGAATTTGTTTCTGAAAGTGACTCGGACTTTGTATGTGCTAGAGTAGATGATGACAAAAGCGGCGACGATGACGAGGGTGAGTCGGTGCACGTGTGTGGCAGTGTGTGAGCACGAAAAACCCGCCACTCGCGCCTCCACGGTTTCATTTTTCTTCAGTGCCTGGGATCTTGCGCCAGCCCACTGATGAGCACGACATTCTTGGCTGGTTTTAGGTATTTTTTGACTGGAACATCATTGACGTAATCGTCACAGAGACGAACTGCTACGTGGTAGAGTACTTTGCTGCCTGGCGTTCTGCATGGAAACTGGCAGACCGTGATGAGATGATAATGTTGCAGGGTGTTAAACCTCCAGTGGAAATGTACTACACCAGTGTTCAGGAAGGCCGCTTCAACGCGTTGATGCGCTGCCTCCAGATATGACAACCGTGGATGAAGCCCAGGCTTTGGAAGTTGTGGCCCGTGATCTTCCTTTTAGGACGAAGCAGTGTCTGTGCACTTTCTTTTGTGTCACAGCGTATAATATCAAATAAATACGCGGTATTTCAATGTGTTCTGCCTATTACTACGGCATGCACTGTGGGAAAACCACCCTCGTAAACTGTTTTTCTTTTTAAAATTTTTGTGTTTATTTTAACCAGAAACCATCCAAGTGATATATTTTCAGAAATAGAATTACATGGAGAAAATTATGGTCACTTAAAAAAAATTGGTGATTTTGGTACGTTCTTGGGAAAGTAAATTGGCGGTTAAAGACAATTACAGCTCGGCAGTAGTGGGGCCAACACTATGAGCTGTCTTTTGCTGCTCTGCTTCTGGAATGAGCCACAGGCAATGTCTCTTCATGGTGTAATCATTAGCCGCTTGTCGCACTGGGGGTGGGCACGAGAGGTTTGGCCAAAGGTCAGCAGAGTTGTTTTTCCTCCCACACTGTCCGCAGAGCAGCACTGCTTCTTCACAGGTCTCCCACCATCTGCTCAGTACTGGCGCATGGACAGGGGACTGGGCATGGGTGGCAACTGGCCACAAATGGAGATTCTGTTGGTGATGCCACAAAGCGCAGGGCAAATCACTCCACATTTCTGATGAGTCGTGTGGTTGAGGGCATTGGTGAGCGCTAGCAAAATACAGAGAGGGACGAACACACAGGCTTTCCAACAACTGCTTGTTGCCTGTTGTCCCACTTGTGTAGGATGCTTGGGAAGCAGTCAAGTACCACCTTCTGAGGAAATGTTTGCTCACCTGAAATGAATCTGCTGCAGCTTTTTTGATCAACTCAAATGTATGAAGCGTTCAAATGGTTTATTGAAGCATATCTTTCATAATGCTCCATGTAATTGTGCACTCTTGGTAGAATAAGTAATTGTCTGCTGAACTTTGGCATTCAGAGATCACCCATGCTGTTGCACATCTTTCTCTACTGCCTCCCTTGTTACTATGATGACCAATGCAGTCGGAGGCAAACTGTTCATTTAGCAGGAGCAGGGTGGGGCCAGACTCAGGTCACCACACTGACACAAAACAGATTCTTCATCCACTTGCACATACTGCTAGTTGCATTCACGGTTAGCTTTTAAATGTTCAAAGTGTAAGCACTGCCCACAGTTTTGCAGGCAGAAATGGTAGTGTGTCTGCCAGAATGACGCATTCTCATCTCGAAGCATTTACACGGTTGTAAGTTGACTCTAATGAAAGTCCCCATATCTCATATCGTGGGGAAAAAAAAACAATAAAACTTGGAGGCCCCTTAAGATTCCTCTTTCGCTACCGCGGAAAAATGGACTATTTGGAGTGTACTGAAAGAAATTTTTTTCACAAGAACTAACATGCCCAGCACATATTGCAATGCATGAAATTGTAGCTTATTAGTTGCACTTCTGAATGAAACAAACAGAAGAGTTGTGTGTGCAAAAGTAAATGTACATTTATTTGTGAAATTTGCTAAAAACACAAAAAAAGTAAATAGCAAAAACAAAAATTACCGGCTGCAATAAGCCAGAACTTGATTAGAGGAAAACTGGAGTATACAAACTGTTGCACATGTTTATAGCTGTCATTATTCCAAGTTTCAGTTATGAGGAAAAATTACTGCACTTTCCATGGCCAGTCAAGTCAGGGGCCATGACTGTGGTGCCACTGTGAAGAGCAACTAGGGGTGAAGATGTGAAGCAGAGGTAGACTTCACAGGTGCTTCACATAACGTTTGATCTTTGTTCCTCCCTTGTTCTCTGATAGCCGAGCTTGCAGTTTCTTCTTTTTTCCGTTTTTTTTTTGTTGGTGATGAATGGATTCTATGGGAGGATCGGGGGCGTGGACTTCTTTTACCTCATCATGCCAGAAGGTTTCTTGAATGAGCTGCTCCCTGAAAGCCAGCTGATCAAATTTGGCATGTTAGGAGAGCTCTAGAACATCAGGATCGATGAAATAAGTTTTATCGATGTGGTTCAAAAGCCAGGACACTTTTCAAGTGTTGCCAATAGAAGCTGCCGCCACTGAATCCTCCGGGTCCGCTATGTAAAAAAAACAACAAAAAAAAAAACCGAAAAAGCAATTTCGGGAAATGATTTTTTGATTGCAGAAGGCCAGAATAGATTGCTCCTGCATTTCAATAGAGATATAGTCATGCAAGGTCAACAATTCCGATGTATATGATGATTCCAATGAACTTCAGCATCTCCGAAGGATGCACCTCTTTCCATGAGCTGTCACGGTGAGCGTATGTTTTCCTGTCCAAAATTTCATCCATGCATACTTATTAGTGTTTTCGCACACGGTCTTCACCACTTGCGCTGTGAACGACGTCAAAAAAAAAAGTGACAGGTCGAGCGAATCTTAGAGTGCCACTCCGCAGCGATGTGCCGATATGGACACCTGGCTGTCGTCTTGGTTGAAACATGTGACGCGACCTTGAGCATTTGGCAAACTGTCTTCGCCATGCGGTGTGAAGACCCTGAAGCACAAAAATAAACCACTGTCATCAATTACAAACCTCATGCACCGCAGAAAACACAAAACGAACGAAAACAGAACTTGCATGCAAGTACGTGCTGATGTTGCAGGCCGCAGAGATGAAGTGTTGCTGTCGAAACTGAAATCTTAATGTTTGTACACTGTTGCCTGACTCATAACCGCTGCTTTCGTCGCAAAAAACAAAACCGGAACCGGCCGACGTGCTTGGAGTGAGCTGTTGTTTTCGACGTGGCCAAGAAGCGCGTCTGACGATGGCGCAACCAGAAGGATGCATTGAGGAACACAAGCTGCAAAATACATGCTTTCCGAGGCAAGGCGTGCGAGTTTCCCGAACTTCAAGGAGAGCTGCTCTGCTGTGTGCTGGAAGTGTCGAACAACGCGTTGACAGCAGACATGCTGCGCTGCTTCTCGAGGGATGAGCGTGCACAGCACCAGCTCAGAGTCGGAAGACCACAAGCTGGTGCTGTGCTCAGGCATGGTGAAGTGACGACTGAACGTAGAATGAATTCCGCTCATTTCCTGAATGGTGTAAAAAAAATTTTTTTTTTCACACATTGTGTGTATGACCTGCACCCCGAAAATTGGGCCTCAAATCTGGGAAAAAAAGCTACACCAGGAACGGGAAGTGCAGCGCGTCATGCAGCCATGCGCACCTTCGTGTGCGGCCGCACTATTTGATGCAATCGCGTCGCCACGGACAGTTCGCCCCTTTTTGGCAGAGAAGTAATTGATCACCGGTAATCGATTACAGACAAACAATACCCGGAATATCCAAAACGTTTGAAAACTGATCAGTGATTGCAGAATTACTCAAATGTAGTTAACTCTTGTCTCCACACCACCCCGTTATCCAAAAAATGGGAACACTGCTCGTTGTTACTGCTAGCAGAGCGGACATGTCAGTGGCTGTGACCACCAATCGGACGCATGTGCAGCAGAGATGACCTGTGGTTGCATGACTTGCCTCACCAGCAGCTCCTTCCATGCTTTATGCGGTTGTTGGTGTGGGAAGTGGCTGTACGACCTTGGAAGGAAAGGCATTGAAAAGGGAGGATGTTATCCTTACGAATGGGGAATCGCACGAGAGCAGCTGGGGGAAAAATTTGGGGTAGGCCATTTGGAAGCAGGGTGTAGTGGAGAGAGACAGGCCTTTCTGGGAAGGAGCCTCTGCACAGCATGGGAATAGAAGGGGCGAAATTCACGCAACACTGGGGTTTGTATTCTGGCGTAGAGAGGAAAAAAAGAGCTGGTCAGGAACTGGTTAGGGAGTGGAGAATGGAGCCAGTGTTTCCGAGATGCAGTGGCAGACTGTGAAGGCCATGGGAGCCTTCGCTTCACTCAGCTGCAGGGCTACAGTCAACAACACCACCATCACTGGTGGTGGCGAGCTTGGGGCTGTTCTAATTGATTTCAAATTATCAAGGCTGGGCTAGTTGGTGTGCCATCATTAATTAAAAGACATAAAACCAGGACACAGGCATAGAAGGACGAGCGCTTAATCTGTTTGGTGTTAAAACATTCTGATGTGAAATAAGTGGGACCTTTTGTTTTGTGGTGAATCTTCATTTTTCCTAATATTTTGCACCCTGTGGGAGTTTTGTAGTTTGCCGCTGGAAACCACGGAAAGAACCATGCGGAAGCTAGCAGTTAGCTTAACGTATAATAAGCAAGCTGTTTTTGGCTATGCTTAAGTGCCTCTTTAATGCTCGTCTTTCAAGATGCTGTTTCTCTCTGGACTAAGTCAGAGCCCCCAGGACACACAGGCTGATCTGATGTCCCATTGGTTTTGCGTGAATTGGTGTCCCAAGCTTGACAGCACTAGCTCTCATGGCCATTAAACATGCTATCTGTGGTGTTGAACATTTTTGCAATGCAAGCACGGTAAGTATGTGGAATGGGAACGTGATATGGGAGATGGGAATGTTGCATAGGCTGAAGAAAGTTATAAGCGACAGATGTGTGAAAACAGTAAGTTTTTTAGTTGCTTTTTTTTTATCAGCACAAATAATGAGAAAAATGAAATCTGAACTGGGGATTAGTTCTCTTGAAACCAGCAGCTGAGAAGAAACACTCGGTCGTGGATGCACTGACAACTGCAGATCTATTGGGAACGCCGCATGGTGTACACTGGAAGGGTGAACACATCAAATGAGTTCTTGTCTGTTTGCGCAGAAAATTCACTTCTTTCCTCGATAGGCACACTGTGTATTTCTTCCTTGTGTCTTCCCTGCTGCTGGTTTTAAGTTGTCATGCACCAACTGGCTCAAAAGGGTCCGCCCGTGTAGGTAGCGCCTGTGTTCGTCTTGTGTTTCTTCCCGTCTTTTGCGCTAAAATATGCTTTATTAATGGGAATTAGTTTTGAGGAAAACACAAATTGTTGCAAAGTTTTCAATAAAAAAAAGTGTCTAGATTTTACTTCCCAAGTTCAGAAAGAAAGACCAAAATGTGTGTGGTGTTTGTAGTACTAATACAGCACCTTCATAAGCTGAACTGACTGCACCGTGGTGGAAGATGCTGTAGCAGCTCTGACAGCTTGCTGCTTATTCCGTTTTTAGTGTAGTGTGTTGTTTAGCCATTGTTCCACCCAGGCATGTTGTTGTTGATTGGCTAGTTGTGCATGCATAGTTGTACTTATTTTGACCTACCCACTCCTTCATTTAGTGTATTGTGTTGAACCAGCGCATTATTGAGTTTGTACTTGCCAAGAAATTATTTTCTAGATTTAGTGATTGGCCTTGTTTGTGTTCTTTCTGCAGATTACCTACGGGTTATCTACCAATTGTTATGGTATTTGTGGCATGGTACGTTACCATATTCCTTCATGTCAGATGGGGTTCAGGGCTGGGCCGTACTGGTGTGCCTCCTCCTCCCTGGCACGCAGCAGAGGCTGTCGCATGACTAACACAGAGTACCCCTACTCACTTGGCCTGTTTCACTGCTGTACGTAGCCATTTGGCCCTTGCTTCATGGGATGACTGCGTGGCTCACAGGGTCCCAAGTGCAGAAATTGTGCACTTGCTGGGGCTGGAAAGGTTGGGTAGTGTCATTTCTTTGTACGTATGCCAGTGTGTCTGGCTAGTGGTGCTTTTTATTTACTTGCCTTTCCACACATGAGCAGTCCTTTCCCTGGTGTTTTGGCAGACGTATTGACCAGCAGTGTTCTCAGAAGGAGTTGTGCCACATGAGCAGGCCAAAGCAGTGCGGTGGCACTATGGTTTGCAGGGTGTCAGAAAGCCGTGTTGGATTGCCTCTCAGGCATCTCGCAGAGTGGGATTCGTATTTGGGCCTGATTGTGTGCTGCACAGGACTGTGGATTGCTATAGGGCACAGACAGTGCAGTCTCGTCAGTGGTGTTGCAGCAACGGTAGAATGAATTATCCTGGCAGTTCTGCTGATGCCTCCCCCTTCAGCCAGCTCTGGCACCCAGTGACCATAGAATTGAATTTTACCCACAAAGGCCATCCCTAGAATGGAGGGGTGGTGAGACCCTTCAGGGCAGTACTGCCTCTCATGCACTGTCGAAAAATGTCACACTTTTTTTCTGTGCTGCTCTGGGTGGCTGGAATGGAGAGCTGCTGCTGCTGCTGCTTACAGTGTCGGTTTTGCTTGAGATTCTTGCTATTAGAAAACATAGTTGGGAGCATTTGGGTGTCATGCATTCAACTGCAGCTAAGCCATTTTGTTTTTAGACTTAGAGTGGTACCAAATGCGCTTGGTTATGATCAGCAAGACTGCAGCAAAATCGGGAATAGTACATGTGCAGACCTCTGTGTGTTCCTACTTTGTTGTGGTGTGATTCTATGTGATGGAATGCCGTTAAAGAACAAAGCTGTGCTGTTCGGTACATGTCAAGCACTTTCTTTTTTGAAAAGCGAAATATTAACAGGAGCATTTTTTGTGCCCCGACCGCACTAAAGAATGGATGGCCTATGTTACCATAACTGTTTGGACGTTGTGCTTACAGTGATGGCATGCCAAATTAGCTACTAGCCTTTTCAGCAGAGAAACGGGGGGGGGGGGTTAGAGGAAATGGTGCGAATGCATCTGTCCCTGCATGAAACGTGGTGGGGTGATTGGGGGGAAGTTACAAGGTAGCCATGTGTTGCCTTTTCCAGCTCTATCAAAGCTAGCAGCCTTTACACCATTCTTGCTACACGTGACCTTGTAGTTTTTCGCCATGGGGAGTGTCAAGCTCAGCTGAGGAAAGGTGGTGATTTGAGCTATGTAGTGCAAAACGATTGAAGAGAGGCAAACACAAGCTGTCTCTATTTTTCCCATACTCAGCTGTGCCATCACAGCATGCACTGGGCATCATTTGTCTGTGCAAAAGGTGGATTGTGCACAAAGGTTGGCAGAGCATAAGGAGAGGAACAAGGCGCCCTGGTAAGATGTGTGGAAAGGCCAGCATGAGTGTTCATTAGGAGATGAGGGTAGCAGGATAAATTTGTCTGGACGTTGCAGAGATTGCAAATGCCTACCATGTGTTCATTCTTGGCGGGGGCAGCAGTCTCATTGCACGCGTAACAAGTGAAGGCGGGCTAGTTGGTGGTTGACAATGGAGTGCATATTGCAACCGCGCAAAACGACGAGGGACGAAGAGAGGAAAGCACAGGACAAGACACGGATCATCCTCCGCGTCTTGTCCTGTGCTTTCCTCTCTTCGTCCCTTGTCATTTTGCGCGGTTGCAATATGCACTCCATTGCACGCGAAATTTCGGGCGCATTTTTTATACAGAATGATAGCAATTGTGTAAGTGATGCATCAGTAGGCTTCTCCTATAACGAGTTGGCATTTGTGAGCTTTTGGGGTATGACGAGCGTGTATCAGGGCTTGTGAATATAATCGGGGGGGGGGGGGGGCTTGGCCCCTGAATAAATCAGCTGATTGTTTGCGCTCGTCCTGTGTTATGTGTTCAGTGCAATGGCATATGTGGGAAAGTTTTGCCCTGGCACAGTCTGCAATGCCTGGAGGCGTTTGCAGGTGGGTGCAGGGTGCTGGAGAACCGTGCGATGGGCACAGGGAATGCAGTCTGATGACTATGCTTAGGTGGACAGGGCCACGAGGACAGTGGAAGAGGAGGAACCCGAAAATGAGGTCACACAGGCAGAAGTCCAGTTGCTGAACAACTTTTTTGAACAAAAGGAAGGACTCTTGCCGCACAGCCTCTCAAGTGTGGGTGACTGGCCATTCCCACTGTATATTGCAGGCGGAATGAATGATTTAACTATTGACCGTATCTTTTTCTTTAATTCCAGTAGAACTTTGACAAAAAAAATTTATTCACTGCCTACTTTTGCGCAGTAGAGTTTGTGCTCATAGTGTAGTGAATCGTGCTATCTCTGGAGGGAGCTCCTGATTTCCCCGGTTCCTTGAGTGTCCACTGTATTTGCTTCTGCTGACGCAATATCTCTCTCTCCTTGTGCTGTGTTGGCCTGTGGCTTCACAAAATCCCCTCTGCCGCCGCGGTGGCTCAGTGGCTATGGTGCTCGGCTGCTGACCCAAAAGACGCGGGTTCGATCCCGGCCGCGGCGGCTAGAATTTCTTTGGAGGAGAAATTCTGGAGGCCCGTGTGCTGTGCGACGTCAGTGCACGTTAAAGAACCCCAGGTGGTTCCGGAGCCCTCCACTACGGCGTCTCTCATAGCCTGAGTGGGACGTTAAACCCCATAAACCAAACCTAAACCAAACAAAATCCCCTCTGGGAGTCTTCCATGGGCTAGACTTGCTGATCAGACATGCACCCCGGGTGAGAAAAGCAGGAGAATGGCAACAGTTGTCATGGGTGGCAGGGGAAGGGATCCTCCTTGAGCGGATGCCCCTGTGCCATGGCCATGGTGATGTGCAGCCCTTCTCATGAGGGCTCTGCACAAGTCGCCCAGGCTTGTGTGTTTAACTCTGCCGATAACAAGGAATCAATGCATTATAATGGAATGATTTTTTGGTTGCATTTTGTGGCACTGAAGCGAAGCATGTGCGACTTATCTGGAAAAATGCTGGCTGGTGGAACAAGGATGGCAGTTTATATGGCACTTGTCTCGGATGTGATAAGCGCAGTGTTGAAGGCCATGGTCATCGTGGCTCCTGCAGAAATAGTGTGCATGAGTTCTAGTCACTGCACTTTGTTCAGTTGTTATTGAAATGCAATTGCAGAATGTTTCCTTCTGTGGCAGACTTGTGGCCAGGCAAGTATAGCTGCATTACTTAATTGGAAGCATTGACTGTGCAGCTTATGTGGGGCACATGCATCCATACTAAAAAGCTGCATGGTTGAACACACCTTGGCTCTCATTTCACTCGAAGGGAGACTCGCGGCTGATTGAACAGGCTGCTTGCACTGTTGCTGAATGCTAGGAAAGGCAGGAGCTGGCTGCTGTGTGCCATAATTCGTGCACCAGCATTCACTATTTCCAGTCAACCCAGTTTTTGATGGTGGGTTTGCTGCAATGTCGATATCTCGAGTGGCCTTGCTGTGCGTTCTTTGTTCCAAAACTGGACCTGCTTTCAGTTTGAGTAGGCAGAGCTGCATCACCACAGCTGGAGACAATAAATAGGAATGCAGTGCGTGCCATCACGGCCTGACCAAAACTCATCCCCATCTCAATTCTACAGGAATTTGCACAGCTGATGACACTCGTAGAACTAATTGATCAGCGAGAAGCAACAAGAAATCTCAAGCGAAAGTACGCTATGCCCGTAGCATCCTTGTGCAATGTGGTGACAATGCAAGCACCTGCAATGGCTGACCCCTCCATGGGAATTCACGAGTATTACGACAGACCAGACGACTAAACTTAGTCGTAAAGAGAAGCCAACAACTCGACCTCTAATTGATGTATGCCCAGGGATGTGTGTATTGCATATACAGACGCACCGATTGTAGAAAAGGGCGGCAGAACAGCAGTCATAGCCCGACACACAGAGAGAGCTAAACGTACGTGAATAAAATAGTCTGTGCAGACTCCTTAGCCGCCATGAAACAATTGAAGAGAGTGTCACTCGGGAGATCCATGCACTGGAAAATGCTCCCCCCCCACCTTGGCGTCCTCTGCCCCCATAGTGGGCCTCTCGGGAAGAAGACCACTTGTGCAGGGGCTTCAGGAGGAGGATTTCTCCCAGCCTTCTCCGGTTCCCTGTAATTAGTGTGCAGTTATGCCTTTGTGGCAACTGTGTGTGTGAGAAAAGAAAGTGCACAGCTACGTGTGTTGTGATGTGATGCCCTCAGCGCCTCCTGGCTGAAGGAAAATGGCGTGTAGAAAATTTGTTCAAATTTCACTCCAAGATGAAGGAAGCAAAGCAGTTATGTAGGCAACACAAGTTTTATTCACTTCAGCCATGTGGGCTAGTTGGTGTGGATAGTGAAACCAACAACAAGATGAAGTGCACAGGTCAGCAGTGTCCTGTGTATGGTTTTGTTATGTTTGGCACATCACTTGCTTCGATCACCCAGAATTTTGTGGGAGAAGTTGTTAGTGTGCATTAGAGCATGCATGCAGTGTTTTCCTCAATTTAGGAATTGTTTAGCAGAACAGAGCAGCTGACAGGAATATGGGGATTTGTGGCACTCTTGCTTTTGTGTGTGATATGCATGGCCTAACAGCAGACTCTATGGCAGCATACTTTTCTCTGAGGCACCCACGTGTAACCCCCCCTGTGGGCTTGCATGCTCCAATAACCACTTGTCCTTCCACTGTAGCAACTGCTTTCTTTGCAGCTGGCCTCTTGAGGCCCATTTTGGTTTTACATTTTTGTTTGCAGGCAGGCTTCTGTGTGTGCTCTTCTAAGCAGCCTTGGTGCTGCATATTTTGCTAAATTGTATTTGAGAAAAGGAAATTCCGCAGTAACTCTGGTCGGTGGACACCCGTTTGTAGAGGAAGGGAAGAAGGAAAAGGAATTGCGCAATCCACGTCCAGGGACAAAGGTGAAGAAGGAGTGCCCCCAACAAAATGCAGCAGCCTTTCATTCCACTCAGCCAGCTGTAGCGATCGTATCACTCCAGGTTTAACGCCAGCTAAACCGCAGCCAATTTTTTTTTTCGTCCTCTATAGCTCAAGATACGACTGTGATTGTCTACGATTGACAACTACCCTCCACAAGTTGGGCCACCTCCTAGGGATGTAAGCAGAGAGGATCGCTGACAGTCAGGCTTGCAGCTAGCTGTCGACAGCACGACAGGCTGCACTCGGTGGCCACGTTGACTTTATCCACAGCCTAGCATTGCCGCATGCTTGCTGTTGTAGGAAGAAGGGGCATGAATGTCGCTGCCTGTTTCTGTGCCAGCTCTGATGCAGCAGAATCTCCTCCCGGAGAACCTGGAGCTGCTCCCGCCGGATGAGGCGGGCCGCCCCTCGTTGCGCCACCGGCAGGCCCCCTCGCCCGTGGGGGGTGCTGGCCTGACCCTCCTCGATGCGCCCGAGATGCAGCCGGTCGTCACCCTGGCCCCCGCAGCACCGGCCATTCCCCACGAGGATCGGAGCACGGGGTGAGTGTTGCCTTCCACGAGGGCCCCTCTGCCATAGACCTTTCTACAAATTGCAGCGCCGCGCCATCCCCTAGCGGATCCACGCAAAGCATGATGGGAGAAAGGAGCGCTCGCCGCCTGCGTCGTCTGCTGTCAAGCGTGTTGCTGGGCTGCGCCGCCGTGTTCAGGCGTTGTGCGTCTTCTCGAGCGCGTTGTAAATGTTGCAGCGCACTGCTGTGGTGGTTATCTCTTAGTCTTTCTGCAATTATGTGGGGATTTTTTTAGACATTCGACATGTCTGCAGATTAAAATCGCGGTGGCGGTCAAAGGTTCTGCGTGCCTGCTTGTAGTAACAACACGAGAAAGGACATCAACATTTCATACCACGTATTCCCCGAGGACAAGAAGCTGAATCTAGAATGGGTGCGCAGGATAAATCGGCAAGGTTCGCAAGGGCGATTTACCCTGTGGAAGCCTTCGAAACACCACAAAATATGTGGTACGCATTTCAACACTAGCGGGCGCATGGGATACATGGATCGTCTCCCCACGATCTTTCCACACCGAGTGTATGCGGAACGGACGCCTGCTGTGATTACGCAGAGCAATGGGTACATGCGAATCTCCAACTTCGTCTGGTGACAGGGGCAGAGGGCGTCGCGACTAGGTACGGCCAGGACGCCACAACCGGCAGCCTGAAGGCCGCGCTCGCAATGCTGCTGCATAATTTTCGTTTTTTTTTGGGGGGGGGGGGGGGGGGGGGGTGGGGGGGCTTTTATGAACAAAGTTATTCACCACCACCATGGGCACATGAGCGGCGAGGTCTCTGTGTATACATGCATTGGGAGAACGCCGGTCTTTGCGTCTGCTGGTGCTCGGCTGGTGATCCGTGGCCGCGGAACGCAACATCCGACTGTGTCACGCTTACTGTGTCAACCAACTGTGTCATGTTTAGCAAATAGCTCGTGTTCTGTCTACGGGAGTGCTTGAAGATTATATATTACAGCAGTGAACATTTACCGCGTCAGCATGAAATTTCCCTAGGAGTGCGCCGATGAAGACAACTGCACTCATACTGTTGTTTACATCGCTGCGTACGAACAGTTAGTACTCGTTTTCATGCCATAAAACGCAATCGGCGCTTTAGTTCTATTAATCAACCTGCTTTCTTTTTTACCGGCTGTAGCTGTGCTTGTTTACGCAGTGCTATAATGTGTGGGAAGCGATCATGCGATCGCACGCCTGAGAAACACTTAACAACCGCGGGCTGTTGACATCGCGCAGGACCGGCGCTTCTCGTTTTTTGTCCCGGCTTCCTCCGACGTGACCAGTACTTTATTTTAAACTACTTTATCCAGAAGTATGTTTGGCGACCGTTCGCTTTAACTGAAACGGTCTAACTTGTTATCCACAAGCTAGCGACGGCGACGACTGCTGCTGGCCGTAAAGCACGGCTCGGCAGTCTGGGTCACACCGGCGTTTCACGTTCATCATATGCGTGCCCAGCGATGTAAGCAATAATTAATTTCAGGTCACTATTGCCAAAACTACACTCGGTGATCATTTTCATTCGCTAAAGCTGGTGATTCGCTCATCACAACCGCCACAATCACAGATATCCTACGGACTCGCTATTCCTAGTCGTCGCGGAAGGGAAGGGAGTCGTCGTCGACTGAAATTAATTTGGCAAGCGCTTATCGCTGGTGACTGTTCAAGTGTGCACATGTGAAATATGGCCGTTCGTTTCGCTCATTTAGAAGCGCGAGCATATTTGCACCGCCGCCTCATCACCGTGCTTTCGCTCAGCCGCCGACTAGGCTGACCGTCCGCCGATCGGATTCGGCGGTGTCGTTGGCCTGAAAAACGTGTCCCACTGCAATCATATTATAGTAAACTAGATATTTCACTATAATCACATGCTGCTGTTGACCGTGATAGTGTCGTTGTCGGAGCAGTGTGACCACCGCCGTCGTCATCGTTGTACACTGAAAACGAGCTGAGGCTTTCGAATGCGCTTGGAAGGTTTCGTGTAGCACCGCGCGCATCCGTCGAGTCCGAATGTCATTCGACTCAGATGTCATTCGAACGTTCCCGTGTAGCACAGGTATAAGAAACAACGATGGCGACGAGATGGCAGAGGAAGGCTTTCCGGTGATCAGGCGCAGTCGGAGAGACGGCCGAAAAGACGCGAGCGCGGCGCCGCGGGCGCCGCGGCGCTCCGTTTTCCCAGAGTGCTTTGCGCGGCCGCTTGGTGGCGCGGCGGAATTTGTGGAAAGGTCTATTGCAGCCTCGTTGCTAGGCTGTGGGAACATAGTCTTGCCATTGATGCGATCTTTTTCGCTGGAATGTGCCCAAAATTTGTACATATTGCAGGGCCCTTTCCTCCTGAGAGGAATTCAAATGAAAATTGATGGGGCTTTGTCGCACTTTTAGTGTCTAATCTTAAACTGGCACATATGATTCATGGCAGAATTCGGTGTTACTTTCAGCCCCTCTTTCTCTAACTAGTTTTTATTAACCCTTTGTGAGGCATGATATTTTACAAAGTTTCAAATGTATACAAATGGCAAAATTGTACTTGAAATGATTTGTACCATTCTCTCCATAGAGAGAGCTCAAAAGTGGTACATATTTGTACTACTTCTTTATGCATAAAAAAATATTAGAAATGGAAAGTGCTCCAGAAACTTATTTTTATTTGTTTACTTAGAAGAATACTGCCAGGCAGGAATGGGCGTACATGGCATCAAGAACATTTCATGCATGGGATTTGGCTAGAGACACTAGCAAGCTGTAAGTTAATTGTAAAGCAACATATTGCAGGACAAGCAAGAAAGCATGGCAAATTAGAATAAAGGAAATGCAAGTTGACACCATATCTGAACCAGATACCGTATTTACTCGCGTATAACCCGCCCCTGCATATAACCCGCACCCCTAACTTTAAACTCTGCAAAAAAAACAAACAAGAAATCCTCGCGTATAACGCGCACGTTTACCTGAAAAAACTCGGTGATCATTTCGTTTTCACAACATTTATTCAAACGAGCACCGCAACGTCACTGGTAATCCATTTCTCAGTCGTCGCCGCTCTCGCTGCTGCCTTCCGAGGCCTCATCTCCAGTCTCAAAGACGTCCTCGGAACCATCCCGGCTGTCGCTGATGGCACATTTTTTGAAGCTTTTACGCACCAAGTCGGCCGGTATTGCCTTCCACGCGTCCACTGGCATAGCAGTGGAATATCAGGCCTTCGGACTCGTCCCGTTGGTGTGAGGGCGTGAAGGCACAGCCGCCTCACGTGTGCCTGGAACGGCTTGTTCAGGCACATGTTGAGCGGCTGTAGCATGGACGTCATGGGTATTACGACCCGGTCAGTGCCGGTCTCGGCGAGGCGCGCCTTCACCGCATCAGTGCAGTGCCCTCGGAAGGAATCCAGGGCGAGCATCGACCGCATGCCAGCAAGGGTCTTCGTTCCCAGATAACTCGTACCCAGTCAGTGACTGGGCCCCTGTTCATCCGGGAATTTTCTTCCGCACGCACAACGATTCCTGGAGTTGTGCTAGGCAGAGTCTTGCGTTTAAAAATCACATACGGGCGCAGCTTGGCATTTCCGCTGACCGATTTGGCACCCCTTTTTTTTTGCATTGTCACATCCATCGGCATCTCAAAGTAGACCAGGGTTTGGTCAGCGTTTCCCACCTGAGGCAGCAAATAGCTGTGCTCCTTCCGCAGTCCGATGACATACCGTTGAAAGCGTAACAACTGTTCCTCATAGGCATAAGGCAGCCGCTGGCACATTTATTTTTATTTATTTATTTATTTATTTACATACCTACAGCGCCCTTGCGGGCACTAGTGTAGGGGGGAATGAAAAAAACAATATGAGTGCACAGATGATACAATTCAGTAGCAAATTGAAAAGCATGAAACATCACTATTTGCACCACTTAATCACACTGTATCGTGGTAATGGAAACACAGGTACGAGAAGTTAAAAGAAATGCTAAAACCCATTAAAAAAGAATACAGTGGATCCTCGATTATACGTCCCCTGGTCATGCGACAACCCGCATTTTGCGACGAATTTGTGCGGTCCCGGCAAAACCCCCATAGAGACAATGCATTAAAAACCTCGGTTATACGACGCAAATTTTAGAAGGACCCCGCTTCGTACGACGTCTGGCTCGTACCGTCTGTCAAAAAAGGTCGTCAGCAAACGCAGGCCGGGATGTACCGTATTTTCGCGATTCTAAGCACCCCCCCAATTTTCGGAAAAAAATTTCTCAAAAAAAAAACTTTGCATGCGAATCTAAGCACCCCCTTTTTTACACGGAAGAGAGCGTTGCCGAGGCTGCCAAGTGCACTTGCTCTCTCTTTCGTCGAGCCAGTGCAGTCGGAGTCCCGAGGAGGCGCGGCCTGCGCGTTGAAGGATGAAAAGGACGGGCCTACCTACTGGCTCCAGCCAAGCCACCACCGCTGCCAAGTGCAGATAGAGGAGAGTTAAAAGATCAGAGGAAAGATAAAGAGAAGAGATAAAACGCCCGTCGCAGCAACAAATGCGTCTGCCGGAGAGGACGCTGCTGAAAAAACAGATAAGCGGGCGAGGCCGCGCTTGCCGAAGCGAGGACAGCGGCGTCCACGGCGCTTTTTGTGTTGCTGCGTTCCGACACTACGGCGGCACAGAACTGTCTGCAGCTATTTTTCTTATGAATGTTTCCTAAATAAAATGTTTTTTCTCGCGCCCGTTTCATCGAGATTTCGCCGTGAAAAGAGGGGCCCGGGGGGGGGGGGGTCAGTTTAGATTTTTCGAATCTAAGCACCCCCTCTCACTTTGGGCATCGCGATCGTGAAAAAAAGGGGGTGCTTAGAATCGAGTAAATACGGTAGGCACACTTTAGCCAGTCGATAACTGATGCGCCTTAATCTTTCCACCTATCAAGAAAACCGCGCGAGAGCCGCTGCCCCCGCTGCTCACGGCAGCCTCAACGGCCATTTTATCTTGTTTGTTGAAGACTAGCCCTCTGCCGGCAAAAATGTGCTGCATTTGTGTTCCGAAAAAAAAAAAAAAGATGACGATGAAGTTCAGACGTTAAAAATATCACGCTTGATTTTCGATTTTACGACACCCGGATTATACGACGGTTTCGCGGGGTCCCCTGAACGTCGTATAATCGAGGTTCCACTGTATTTTTCAGATCCTGGATAAAAGACGAAGAAGTCCCGGAAACAATTTCGGCAGGCAAACCATTCCACTCATGTACTGTTTTAGGGAAGAAGCTGTTCTTAAATAAGTTTATTTGACAAGCATATTCACGCACTTTTCGGGAATGGTCCGTTCGTGCAGATACATATGTTGGTTTCTTTAGATATTTATCTTTATCGATGCCTGTTCTAGTGTTAAGGATATTATAAAATGTGATATTATAAACAAGCGCAGGTATTTTCTTCTCGTTTCAAGCAGCGGCCACCCTAGGTTTTTGGAAATATCGCGAGATCTTTTTGAAGTCATAATTACTTGATACAAAGCGAGCAGCACGTGCCTGTACGCGTTCAAGTTTTGCGATGTTGCACTGGGTTGACGGATCCCAAGTACTGCAAGCGTACTCAAGAATAGGACGCACATTTGGCATAATGTTTCCTTTAGCTTTGATGGTTGTTCGCCGCCGCATCGAAAATCCATGCCTTCCCATGAAGCCATCCACGGCTTGCACGTGGAACGTTCATTTCCCGGGCCAACTTCAGGGCATCTCTGTCGAAACAGTGTGGCCACGACTCCCCTGCTCCTCAATGAACTTGGCCAGCTGCGTCTCGAGGTGGGGTTGCGCGGCAGTCTTCGGACCACGAAACGCTCGCCTGTCCAGTCTTCTTTCTCCAGTCGCGAATGCATGACTTGTCGACGTCATGCTGTCTCGCAGCAGCTGTGTTGCTGATTTCTTCGGCAGTAGCAATAATCCTTAGCTTTCCTTTCGCTGTAAAAGACTGCCGCCGAGTAGTACTCATGACGCCAAAACAGACCAAGTTGTACTACATGCAAAGGCGCCTGACACTACGCTAGGCTCAACAACGCTGTCTGAACAAAGCGTGGACAAGAATAAACATGGAGGAAGGAAAAAAAAGAGGAGAGGCCCTTTCCACACAGCACCCTGGGAGAAAAGTGTGGAGGAAATCACGTGATTTTTTCTCGATTGGGAGGCCATCTTACTCCGGCAGCTTAGCAACGGCGTCGTAGTTGCTGTTTACAAACCGGGCGATAGCAGACGGCCGCGGCGTAGCATTTGAGGTGCGGCGTAGGCGTGCTTTCCTCAACTGCTCGAGTTTGTTTTTTATCGTGCTCACAGGCTGACGTTGGCGCCGTTCACTCATATCTCAGGTGGAATTCGCCGCAAAACTCTCGTTGTTGCGTGCATTGATTTCAACGTGCTCGGCGACCACGATCGCACGGGCATTTCGTCTACTGCGTCACTGCTCGGAGCTGTCGGGAGACCGCCGCTGCATTCGCGCTGTTCGTTCACCAGTGATTCAATACGGCGTGCGCTAGAGCGGTCGTCGGCGCATTGTGCGGACGTTTCGCGTCCTGTACGTGCAGTGTGTGTGTGCCATTCGCGCTCCCGTTTACATCGCCAGTGAAACCTCGTTGCTACCTATGCGTGTTCTTGCAACGCTCCAGCGATTGTCACTGACGTCGGTATAACTGTCATTTTCGTTTTTCGACGATTGCGCTTGTTTGAGCGGCGGGGGCCATGACATGGGCGGAGAGCGATATTGTAAAGGAAGCAGCTGCGCTCGCTTTGCTCTTAGTATACAGGAACTTTGTTACATGCCCGTTTGAAGCGTGTAACGTTTGAAGGGTCTAGCGAGCTATTTGCCTCTGGGACATGCCGGGCTCAAGTGTATTCGTTCATATTGTAGCGTGCAACGCGAAATCGAACACCGGAGTACGAAAAACTGTGGCTGTCCCTCAGTGGTCCGAGCGCGCGAGCGAGAGCCAACTAACTTCTTTCTCTTCTAGTGCATGCACTACTTCTGTCTCTTCGAATGCATGTATCAATATCGTGGCCAATTCTGTGCTTTTGGTCACGCGCTATGTTTAGACCGGTTTCCTGTAGTAGATTTACAATTGCTTTTCTAGCTGATGTCATGGTCAAGAAGTGCGAAAAAGGCGAAGCTCTAACTGAATTTGGAGGCCTTTTCTCACATGCGTTTATTGCGCCCATGTCCTGTGATAGTGTTATTTGTCGTAAAAAGTACGTGGTGAAATGAGGATCCGCATGTGCGTTGAATTTCATTGATGCTCGTGGTGGTTATTGTGATCAGGAAAGTAAAAACAGCGCTAAATTTTACACAAACCACACAGAAAGACGGACAGCGCCCGTCCTGTCCATCTTTCTGTGTGGTTTGTGTAAAATTTATGCTGTTTTTACTTTCCTGAACATAATGTCACACCAACTAGCCCAGCAAAAGGGCCTGTGGTTATGTTGAACAAAAATAATTTGATGCATTCATTACGTACAACAGATCGACTTTCATTGCCTGTATTGTCGATCAGAAGTAAAGTGTGCTACTATGCAGTGACATTACAAGCTAGTATTTCACCAAGTAGAGAAAAGTGGAGCGTACAGCTGCAACTCTGCACATTAAATATGAAACACAGCATTGAAATGAGGCACAACACCATGAAACTTATACTGCAGCCACTGGGGACTCCTAAACTTCTAGAAGTCTGAAAAGCTACGGTCATATATATTATGCACAATATTACATCTCTGGATGTGAAACATATGCGATGTTGCCATGCTACAAAGGGTGGATTTACGGAGGGGGCAGTCACATTTTAAACGTATATTTTCTGAAATTTTTTAATTGAGAAAAAGGTGTTCAGAATGGTTGTCCTATGTAAAATTTCAGTCTTTTGGAGGGAAGCGACGCCCCCCCCCCCCCCCCCCCCCCATCCTTAAATCCTCCCCTGCCGTCTACTATATGCACTTTGGCCCTCTCCGTTTCTGTCGCCTCTATGAATGGCTTTTGGAGTTGTGAATCAAAAGTCATTGTTGGCACGGCCACCATTACAACACGTTATGATACTACATTTTGTGTTCAGGGTCAAGAACTCAAACTTATTAGTATATTTGCCCATCCTCACTGCTGTATGAGAAAGCATTCCTTGCATGGCCAGCCGCACGAAAACATGCAATGAAGATAAGTATGTTATTCAACACCAACAAAAAAATACTGCAGAATTTTTCTAATCCTCACTGCTGCAACAGAAGGCACTGTTGACACTGCCAGCTTCCAAAACATATACAATGAAGGCAGATTGCAACATTCAGCGACAAGAGCTGCAATAAAAGGCAGGTTGAACTCTAAGGTGGGGTGTGATCATGCATGGCAGCATTGTACGACGCAGTAAGAAGCAGTAACTGGAAGTAGCCGCCTGTCTGACACGGGTATTTCCGCTTTATTAACTTTTCCGCTGACGAGCACCAACATAGGGCACCCTAAACCGGCAAGCAGCCAAGCGCCACTCGCGCGGGGGCCTGCGCCCATGCGGTAGCACGCTCCTTCGTTGGCTTTGAAACGCGCGCGCAATCGCCGCGGCGGCGAAATGTAAACAGAAGCCCGCCGGAGTAAGATGGCGCCGAGCTTGTTTCCGGCTTCACAAAATGTCACATGACGGCCTCTCCTCTTTTTTTCCTTCCTCCATGAGAATAAACATACTATGGATGTGGATTTGGCTATGCCTTTCGTTGGCCCCTATCGGCTTGTCAAGTGTTGATGACGATGGGGATGATGGACTACACGGGGGAGGCCGCGCATTGCCGTGAAGCCGACCTTCTGATACCCCCCGCCCCCTCAAAAGAAAAACATTCGCAGATAACCAGCACCCCCACTTTTTAAATGCGTTTTTCCAAATTTTGGTGCTGGTTATACGCGACTAAATACGGTAAATAGTTTGCAAGTAGCAACACACTTGGATATTCAGGGCAGGAGAATAAAGATACATTTGCACAACATCAGCACTTGGAAAGAATGATTCTGTAAAAATATCAGTCTGGCTGGTTAAAGGGGTTGTGAAAAGAAAATGAAGCTGCCCGCTTTTAATTTTTACTGCTTCCATAAACATTAGACATGCTGATTCCGAAATATTTCGACTCAATATTGAGTCTGCATTTAATAAAGCCCGTTCGAATTCGCTGCCTTTTTGTGCTCATGAAACGACCATGCGCCGCCGTCAGCTGGCACACGCACTACTCAACTACATCATTTTAAGATCTTCAGAAACGTAGAGATATCTTCAACTTTCGTTTGCCCTAAAATAATAGCTTTATGAGAAATTCAGAAAGTGAAACAAGGTTTTCCATTTATTTGCACGCGTAATTGCACTCTGTTAAACTGCAGCGCTTGATCATACATCGATCACTGACCTGGGACCAGTTTCGGTTTCGGTTCTGCTTCTCCATCCTCCTTGGCTTCAGTATCAGCGGCTCGACATAGCCTTGCTTACGTGAACCTATCTAGGTGGTGTTCCTTGGCAGCGGTGGTTTGAGTCAGAGAATCGAGCTGAGCAAGGTCAGCAGCATATCTCGACGACTCTCTGTTTACATGAACTCGATACGAACGAGTCAGCTATCACGGCGCGCATCGGCTCCGCGCTTCTGTTCTTTGCTGCAGAAAAATATATTCCAGAAGCGTGTTAGGCATAATTTGCAGCTGGGGCTGCGAGTCAACCCACCCCTTGCGATAGAGATGAAGACTCGAGTCCACGACCGGGTTCGGAGGTTCACGGTCGGAACTCCCGCAGGCAGAGGTGTCGCGGGCTCTTGGCATGACTGCTACTTGCTGGGCGCGCGACGTGCCGTTGCGAGCGGCGTAACAACGACTGACAGCAGCTCGCTGCCTGCGCCCAACCGATGTCAATGACAGGCCGCACGCGGCGCGTCGCACTGACAAGGGGCAGAATGCGAGCGCGCAGAGCGCCAGCGTCATAATGACGTGGGGGCGCGTTTCTCGGGGCCGGCCTGTCAGCCTGGATGCAGGCCGCCGGCGTCAGAAAAACACGCTAGTATTATTTGTTCACGCTCGTAACAAGCACTAGAATAGATGAATGCCAAAAATGAATCATTTTTGAGGATCGTTGGCTGATGCTGAGTTGCTGGCAGTATTTAATTCGGCGATACAAGCAAATTTCATCCCATGACCGCTTTATTTACTGCCTGGTCGCCACTCGCATAGCTGGCATTTGCTAGCTCCGTTGGCGTCGCGGAAATCGAGCATATCTTTATTTTATTATGGGATAGGTTCACAGTTAAAGGGGTGACGAGAGTAGTACCTTTTACAGCGTTGACCAGTTCCGAAGCTCCCTCAGCTGCGGTATCGATAGTATCGATGCAAAACCAGGTAGGCTTAGCGACGACCAGGGCCGCCGGCAAGCCTCGCAGTTCATCGCCCGGCGCCTCCGCAGGCGGCGTCGTTGCTGAAAGCTAGGCATGCTGCCACTGCTCGAATATAACAGGCAGCCTTTCTGATAGCATGGCTGTTTTGTCTTTTCTGGTGCGAATGTGAAATACAGCGAGTCTGCAGGCCGGCCAGCAAGCCTGGATCCCGTCCGCTAGCGTCATAAAAATGAGCTAAAGATTTTTATGCACGTAAATAATAAACTGTGGGAGCAAGAAGTGTGGAAAATAGATCATTTTTGAGGATCGTTGAACAATGCCGAGTTGCTGGTAGAAGCAGCAACTGTAATACGAGCAAATTTCTTGCCACAACCGCCGCTCAGCTGCCGCTGCCCGGCCGTTGCGGTCCGGCTTGCGCGCCTGGCGTCCGCTATATAGCTCCGCTGCCGAGCGCACCGCAACAATGACCATATTTTTTGTTGTGAGACGATGCTGTTGACAGTAAAGCGATGCCAAAAGCAGGCATTTTATTATAACCCAGGCTACTTCCGAAGCGCTGTCCACCATGGCTTCGATGCGAAACAGGCCTAGCGACGACCAGGGCAGCCAGAGAGCAGTGTAGTTCGTCGCCCGGCGCGCCCGTGTCCAGCGCCGTTGCCGAAAGCGCGCTACGTGGGCAGGCATGCTTTGTCGCCGCCCGAGTACAGCCGGCTGATAACATAGCCATTTTGTCTTTTCTGGTGCGAACTTCAGTAGCCAAGCAGCGCGCAGGCGCTGGTGTGCGGTGGCAAAGTGTTACACCGGATGTGGGCCGGGCATGAGTCTAGCGGTGCAAAGATGCTTGCCGCTCCGTGTCCCTGCTTGCAGTAGGCAGCAGTTCGCAAGCGGCGACTGGTGCAGCGCGCCGGCCAAGTTTTCGCACATGTGTCAGCTTGACAGCTAGCAGACACCATTCTGAGCAGACGACGGTGCCACATTCGAGTCAATATGCGTGTTGTAACCTCGGTCAACTATGGCTAAACAGGCCTCGCTAAGCCGCCATGTTGTGTTGACGACAGAAGCCTCTGATTGGCTTCTTAAAATGACGTTTGCTGTGAGTTGAGGGGGACGCGTGCTGGGAAACCGAAATTTAGTTTTTTTCGCTATTCAATCAACCCAGACGATGAAACGAACCAAGGTATACTATAGAATGAAGGAAGGGTCAGAATTCCAAATACACACGTCGTTCAAAATTTTTGGAAAACATTTAACGACCCCTTTAACTTTTTTAGGGCGATAGGAGCGTGTTGCACGTGGGTTAGCGGTGTAAAGTGCTTTATAAATTCCTAACTGGTGGTGATAAGGCAAGTAAAAAAGTTTATCGTGATAACGCCAAGAGGCCAGGCTTTCTAGGTTTCCGTCAAGTAAGAGCTGGGTTGTGGGCGTGGTATGCGTTATAGATGAATCTTATCTATTTGCATTGTACCTCTTCAAGTTTCGTGATGCTATTTGTGCAGGGGGTCTGAACCAGCGGCAGCGTATGCCAGTATCAGTCTGATGTATGCCAGTAGTTTTATGTCGCGTGTTCCTAAGGCTCCTAGTTTCCTGTGAATTTAGTGCTGGCAGCCACATTCTCGTTTTTTGATACAATTGTTGTTACGCAGGTATTTGCATAATACAACATGAGGAGGGAGTTTCAGACCTTAAGAAAATGGAAAGAGAGGCATTGTTTCAGTTAGGAAATTCCGCACCATTCAGGCCAACCATAGCCAAAGGAGGTCAGGTTTCTACCAGAAAAAGGTTGTAGTTTGCAAGTGTGGCTGACCTTGGTCAAGAATGGCAAAGTTTACCCGCTCGAGGAGTGAAATCCAGCGACAGTGCACCATTTCTGCCGGACATGGTTTTTTTTTACATGGTGGGGGCTTCGAATGTGCAGATTTGAGGATATATGGATGAATCGGTAAATAATAAAAACCACACAGGGGGACAAGATTAGGAGCATTTGCAGTGGCTCTGAGTAGCTGAACTATCTATTTCCCGATCACTGAACTCCTTTGAAGTATTGTCACGTGATGGCAGTTCGGTGTGCAGGGAGAGTTTCCAAACGAAACTCTTTATTTGGGCTGCCCACAATCGACTGAATCACTCAACAGTCATTCAAGAGAATGCCCTTTGCTCAGTTCAAAGCTGATAGCAAACTTTCAAGATACGGCGTGCGAACGTACCAAGGTATTCTGGAGCAATGTAGAATCGGCTCCGCCTGGATGCGATCAGTTGAGATAAATCTGATTGAGTGGTGTGCCGGCAGCTTTCAAGAATGAACAAACAAACAGCACATAGATTCTCGGCATTATTCCCCTCACAAAGAAGCACCAAACCAATGCTTTAAAACAAATGAGGTGACTAGAAACAAATAAAGAGAAACAAAGAAACAGTGCGCATAAACACTGGGAATTGAAACACAGCATTCTTTAGCACATAAATAGGGCTTTAGTCGGATGGCATCGACAATTTCTGGTCATACGCGGCGTCGCTGGGATGCAGTCGTTTCACCAAGAACGACTTCCTAGTCTAGTTCACCTAGTCGACTAAAAACCTTGTATGGGCCGAAATAGCGGCAGAAAAGTTTTTCAATCAATCCGCGGTGGCGAATAGGCATCCACACCCAGACTCGGTCTCCTGGATTGTATTCCGCGTTGCGTCTTCGTAGGTTGTAGCGTCTGGCGTCGGTCCGCTGCTGGTCTGCGATCCGTAATCTGGCAAGTCTTCGAGCTTCTTCTGCGCGCTGGAGGTTGGCGGCGACGTCAGCGTTATCTTCCTCGGTAACGTTGGGCAGCATGGTGTCTAGCGTGGTCGTGGCCTCTCTGCCATGGATGAGCCTAAAAGGCGACATCTGGGTGGTCTCCTGCATTGCGGTGTTATAGGCGAAGACTACATAAGGAAAGATGACGTCCCAGGTCTTGTGTTCGGCATCGACATACATGGCGAGCATATCGGCGATGGTTTTGTTCAGGCGCTCCGTGAGTCCGTTGATCTGCGGTTGGTATGCAGCTGTTCTCCGGTGGCTGGTTTGGCTGTAATGGAGGATGGCTTGCGTCAGTTCCGCCGTGAATGCTGTTCCTCTGCCCGCCGCGGTGGCTCGGTGGTTATGGCGCTCGGCTGCTGACCCGAAAGACGTGGGTTCGATCCCGGCCGTGGCGGTTGAATTTCATTGGAGGAGAAATTCTAGAGGCCCGTGTGCTGTGCGATGTCAGTGCACGTTAAAGAACCCCAGGTGGTTGAAATTTTCGGAGCCCTCCACTACAGCGTCTCTCATAGCCTTAGTTGCTTTGGGACATTAAACCCCATAAACTAAACTAAAATAAACTGCTGTTCCTCTGTCAGTGCTGAGCAAATCGGGGGCGCCGTGTCGTAGAAGAATGGACTCTACAAAAAATTTGGCGACTTCTGCTGCTGTTCCGTTCGGTAGGGCTTTTGCCTCGGCGTAGCGGGTCAGGTAGTTGGTCGCTATAATGATCCATTTATTTCCAGATGTTGACTTAGGGAAAGGGCCAAGCAAGACCATGCTGATCTGCTGAAAGGGCCTTGAGGGAGGTTCAGTGGGGTTCAGAAGTCCTGCTGGTCGGGTGGGAGGGGTCTTTCGCCGCTGACAATCTCGGCAGGCTTTCACATAATGTGCGACATCGGTGGACAGTCGGGCCTAGTAATACTTGTCTTCAATGCAGCGCAGTGTGCTAGAAAACCAGAGATGTCCAGCTGTCGGCTCGTCGTGTGAAGCCTGTTAAACTTCTTTGCGAAGGCTGGCAGGTACAACAAGAACGTAGGCTATTTTGTTTGCGGCAAAGTTCTTCTTCATGAGGACACAAAATGAAGACAGTCCTTGCTTGAACAAGGTCTATCCCAGGAAGGCATCCGTCCGGTGGCGGTGCATCCACAGGGGCTCGTGGCTTGCATCCGTACTTGTAAACAACGGTGACTCCTGGAGACGCAGGCTCTTATCGAGCGAGGCGGCCGGAGGGGTCCTTCAAACTTGCAAGCCAGCACAGTGCGTGGTGATTGCTGACTACCTTGAACGGTCGTCCATACCGGTAGGGGCGGAATTTCGATGTAGCCTAGATGATGGCAAGGCACTGCTTCTCAGTTGTTGAATAGTTAGCCTCGGCCTTGGACAGGGGACAGCTAGCGTATGCAATTACTTTCTCCAGTCCATCAGTTTGCTGAACAAGGACAGCCTTTTAGATGCTCTTCAAAGTTCGACACAAAGGCAACAATGTCGTCTAAATATACCAGGCATTTTTGCTACTTCAGGCCTACCAGCACTGTATCCATTACTTGCTGAAACATCGCTGGTGCGAAACAGAGACTAGACAGTTTTAGCTGTGCGTACGCTACGGGTGCACCTTACGCGCAGTGCCACCCGTCCTGGCAACGACAGTTTTAGCTGGGAGTGGCTAGCGTAGCGCCCGGGAAGCGTAGGATGCAGTGGCGCCATCTAACGACAACAAGTCAAAGCTCCCGAACTGTGTGCTGAGGAAACTTTTTCCTCTTTTATTAATGGCAGTGGTGGTTGCACTCGAAGGCTTTGTTTTTTTTTTAAATGTAAATCAATTGAATGAAATGAAAATATAAATTCTACTGCAAAGTTGGAGAAGTACTTTACCGGAGGTCGTTGCTATGACGACAGTGTACGCCGTAGATAGTTAGGCTTAACATCAAGAAATTCTTGGATTTATCTAAAAAACAGTGACTATTTGTCACAAATATCATTACGGAGGGGTGAGAATGCACAAAATAAAAGTGAATACAACTGTTTAGAGCGAGCTATCGCGTCGAAAAATGCAGCGGCGATGCAGTATTTGGTCCGAAGCGGGCATGCAGGGCGCCGCCATGTTGCCAACGTTAACCACGCAAGCCACGCAAGCAACGCAACGCAAAGTCCGCTGGCTTGCGTACGTATGCAAGATGCACGGATCGCGCTTGCGTTCTGCGCATGCGTACTACGGTCCCTGCAAGCTCCTTGTGTACGCTAAGCCCTTGCGGACGCACAGCTAAAACTGTCTACTAATTGGCATCACCTTGAACTCGCAGAGGTCATTTGAAGTAATGAATGCTGTGTTCTGCCGATCTTTTTCATCGACCTCAATTCTTGCCAGTACTAGCCGCTCCTGAGATCCATCGATGAGAAATACTTGGCGTTTCAGAGCCGGCCCAGTGTGTCACCTATTTGGGAAAGAGGGTAGGCGTCCTTCTTCGTTATGTCGTTCAAGTGGCGGTAATTGAAGTTCACGGTCTTTCTTCCTCACTAGAATAACCGGTGCCACCCAGAGGCTTTTCCATGGCTGGATGATGTCGTCGCGAAACATTTATTCCACTTGGTCCCGGATGGCTTGTTTTCGCGGCGATATTCGGTAGGGGCTTTGGCGGATAGGCTGGGCGTGCTGGTCGGTTACAATGCGATGCTTGGCAATCGGCGTTTGTTGGACCTTCGGCGATGACGAGAAGCTCTCGCTGTAGCTTTGAAGCAGATTGCGGATTTGGTGTTTTTTGTTCTGGGGCATGGCTTGGTTTTTGTCGAATACGTGCTTAGGGGAATCTTCTGGGGCTCTCTCGGAGAGGGCGAAGGCGTCGTGAATGTCGGATAGATCGTCGAAGAAAGCAATCATCGTTCCTTTGTTAAGGTGCCGGTATTCTTTCCTGAAGTTAGTCAGCAGCACTTCATCTTCACCATTGCGGAAATGTGCAGTGCCTCTTGTGATGTCGATTCCTTGCTCTAGAAGCAACTCAGTGATCCCCTTAATGAGAGCTTCCATGTTCATAGCATCCGTGGCACCTACGGTGACAGTGTAGTGGTAAAATAAAACATACACTCGCCAAAAGATGGTTTAAAAAACTTTACGTTTCGGGACCCGTACGGGTCCCTTGTTCACAATGAATGATGGAC
Source organism: Amblyomma mixtum (assembly GCF_055824585.1). Lineage (NCBI taxonomy): Eukaryota > Metazoa > Arthropoda > Arachnida > Ixodida > Ixodidae > Amblyomma > Amblyomma mixtum. The sequence goes on along the minus strand of NC_143021.1, from coordinate 69,190,760 downwards.
GGAATGGGCCGCTTCTTATATGCGCACTTGACAACGCAGTGAGTGGGCGTAGTTATCCGGGAGATTACCCTTCGTCCTGTTAATGACATGATCCGTGGTCTGTATATAAAAAGATTCTAAAAGCAGTCGTGACGATGTGGGTTTCATGGTACCTAATATTGTGGCGTTCTCCCAGTCAATGGTGTGGTTCTTTTCTTGAGCATGCTCTGCCAGGGAGTTGGATAAAGTGCGGCATTTGTTGACGTCGTTTTTGTGTTCTCTTAATCTTCTGAAATCACCTGATTCGCCAATGCATGATGCGTCGCAGTTTTTGCAGGGGATTTTGTACACCACTCCGGGGAAACGTGGGCGCTCCAGACGGTCTTTCACGTGACAGAGCTGTTGTTTCAGCTTGCTGGACGGCACGTGCGCAATGCGCACGTCGTATTTTGCAAATATCTGTGCCAGAGCCTCACTTGTCCCCCGGGCGTAAGGAACGCTCGCGTGCTTCTGTGGTCCGATGAGTCGGGGTTCGGCAGGTTGCAGAGAGCGGCGTTGTTCGTTGTGCAGCAGTTGTCGAGGATAGCCATTCCTCTCGAGGTCGATGCAGACTTTATTCTGCTTGGAACAGCGCAGACCGGGACCGCAAGTGCGCATATAAGAAGCGGCCCATTCCGTCCATCATTCATTGTGAACAAGGGACCCGTACGGGTCTCGAAACGTCAAGTTTTTTAAACCATCTTTTGGTGAGTGTATGTTTTATTTTACCACTATGCCTCTCCCTCGCCAGACGGGCTTCTGTCGAACCCTTGATTACGGTGACAGTGATGCTTGATAGGAGGGGGGGGGGGCTCACTTGTTCATCAATGACACTCGGGGCAACATGCTTCTCCATTGTTGGAAGGGATGGCTTTGTTCGTCGAAAGCGCTTGGATTGCTGGCAGATGATTGCCTGATGTTCGTTTAGAAAATCCATGCCCAGTATTGCGCCACAGGAACATTGCTGTCACACCACGAAGGATGTCCCTGTACAGTCGCTCGTCCTGATGGCGTGAGGAGGTGGCCCCCTGCGGTGCGAATTTGTGGGCCGTCCCAAGTGAGCATGACTGTGCAGCGAATGTTCCAGTCATCACTGAATAATCGGCCCTGTGCCGAATAGAGCGGTAACTTTCAGCCTGTCAGCCTGAAAGTAGCCTGATAGTCGTCGGCCAGCAGTAACTTTCAGACGACTCATGGTTTTTGTACCATCTAGGTGCTGAGCCCCACAGGGAAAAAAATAGGTGTCCGATTTTTGCCGCATCATTCCAGTTGTTGAATGATACTGGTCCAACTATTCTTGGAGGTCTCCGACCAGGGAACGGCACCAGCGGCTGCTGCAGTATGGTCGACATCTCGTAGCAGCTGTCGGGTGCGGTCCCAGACTCCCTTGGAGATGGGAAGCGCAGAGGGATGGACCTCCACCAGATGTCGCGTAGTAGTGACGGTAGTCTGGCAGAGAGGGAAAAGGGTTTCGAAACAACTCTTTATTTAGGTACAATCGGCTGAATCAGCCGGCGCTGGCGAAGCGTGCTCGGCTGTCGTCAAAAAGAATGCCTGCCGCTCTCGGCTGTGCTCAATTTAAAGCTGACAGTGGCCTGCAAAGTTACCACAACATTCTGGAGCAACATGGAATCAGTTCCACTTGGATCGAGATAAATCTGGTCGTGTCTTGCATCATGGACAAAGTGATAAAGCTGTGTACCGGCAGCTTTGAAGAATGAACAAACAGATTCGCGGCAGTATAAACGCGTGCAAGGGCCGCACCCTGTGTTCCCAAAGAAAATAATTAAAAAGATCCATTCCACGACCTACGCGAGAATTTCCTTTGAAATGCACGTGCTGTGGCCTCCGGGTTGCAGACTCCATGTGGCTGTCCAAGGCCTGGAAGGAGGAGGGGTGCATGCCCGACAGTGCGCTCCGTCGATTCATGCCACGGCACTGTCCCGCGCATTTCTTGCAGGCTGGAGTAGTTCTGAGCCGAGGGGATCATTGCGTGAATAAAGCGAGGGCTTGCTCCCACTGCGCGTCTTCAGTCACGTTGTATAGTGGAAATAGAAATGCCTTTACTTGAAAGGGTAAAAGTAAATATTTCTTGCATATGCATGAAACCTCAATTATCAGCCGCCACGGTGGCTCAGTGGTTGAGGTGCTTGGCTGCTGACCTGAAATTAAGGTGCGGGTTCAATTCAAGCCGCAGCGGTTGAATTTCGATGGAGATGAAACTTTAGAGGCCAGTGTACTGTGCGATGTCAGTGCACGTTAAAGAACCCAACAGGTGGTCGAAATTTCCAGAGCCCTTCACTACGACAGAAGTCGCTTTGGAATGTTAAATCCCCATAAAGCGCAACCTCAATTATTTTTTGCTTGGAAACACATCAAAATCTGACCGCTGAAGCTTGGTTGTTGTATTGCAGTCGCGGAACAGCTCTCTTGAGCGCAAAAAAGACTGAGCCCTCATTACGGGCCCAAAACACACAAACATGACTTTTTTAATACAGCAGAACTGTAGAGGACTCCTCAGAAATTATAGTGACATAACACATATACTAGGGTCAATGTTACCTGTAGCTTCATGTCTTCAGGAAACCAATCTCGATCCACAACACATGACTATCCTGAAACATAAAACATTTAGACACGATCGTGAGCAGGCAAATACTCTCAGGAGGCGTCGCAATTGTCGTTCAAAGCGGCCTCCCTGCTCAAGAGATCAGACTCGAAACAAAACTTGAGGCAGTTGCGGTCAGCATTGTCGGTTACAAAACCATAACCATCTGTTCTGCATATCTTCCTCCGCATATAACATTAACAGTCTGTGACATACAGGAACTCATCGATGAACTTCCAGAACCATATCTAGTACTTGGGGATTTTAATGCTCACTCCCCTTTTTGGGGAAGCGAGCGCTGTGACTCTAGGGGTCAGATGATCGAAGATTTTATCCTCACAAGTAATGTATGTCTTTTCAAAATACAGGAAAAGCCACCTACTGCTCCCCTACCTCAAGGAAAATGACCTGCTTAGATTTGTTGTTTAGTTCACCTTCTGTTTTTAACGATTTTAAATGGGACGTCATTGACAACCCATATGGCAGCGATCACCTCCCTATACTAATCACTTTATCATCTCCACCAGAAATAATCCCCACAAAGCCGCGACGCTGGGAGCTGCATTTAGCAGACTGGCAACTTTTTAGAGCTAAAGCCACTTTAGAAAATATAGTTGTAGAAAATTTAAGCATCGACCAGATAAACGAAATGTTCACGAGTTGTATCGTAACTGCCACACAGTTAGCTTTTCTGCAGTCATCAGGAGTGGTGCGACACGACACGCTATGTGCTGCATATATATGTCTTGCAGTAAAATTCCTGTATGTATGTAATCATAAAGCGTGGTGGACAAAAGACTGTCAGGAAGCAAAAAAACAACAAAATAGAGCTTGGGGCAAATTTCGCAGATATCCGACACGTGAGGATCTCGTAAATTTTAAAAAGGCGAGAGCTAAAGCTCGGTACGTCTGTCGCAGTGCCGAGAAAGCATCATGGCAGAGTTATGTCTCTTCTATAAACAGTCAAATCACATCTAAAAAATGTGGGAGCAGGTGCAAAAATTAAATGGCAACTTTTCACCATTCACCATTCCTTTATTGACAACATCTGGCACACAAACAAGCATAGGGGAACAGGCAGACATATTGGGGGAACATTTCGCTGCAGTTTCCAGTTCATCACACTTTTTTAAAACACAAAAACACAGCTAAAAAACAGACTTCCAACAAGTGGAGGTGCTAATGAAAACTACAATAACCGAATTACCCTGCAAGAAATAGAGTAGTGTCTGCCGGAAAAAAAAAAACTGCTGCAGGATCTGACCAAATACATTATGAAATGCTTGCTCATCTTTCACAACCTGCCGTAGAAGCACTTTTAAGATCCTTTAACACAGTTCGGATACCTGAGGCCTGGAAAAAAGCTATTATTGTACCGTTTCTTAAACCTAGTAAACCCCCAACCTCTCCTAGCAGTTATAGACCCATAGCCCTTACCAGTTGCCTCGCCAAATCCTTTGAAAGTGTCCTGAATATACGACTAACCTTTGTTCTTCAATCCTGTGAACTTCTTGACATCCATCAGTGTGGTTTTAAAAAGGGATGCTCCACTACAGATCACCTAGTCCGTCTCGAAAATGCTGTCAGAGAAGCTTTTATACACAAACAGCACTGTCTTGCAGTCTTTTTCGATTTAGAAAAAGCATATGATACAACCTGGAAGTTCGGGATTCTTCAGGACTTAGCCGAGCTCGGCATCCGTGGCATAATGCAAGTCTTTTTGTCTAACCATTCATTTAATGTCCGCCTAGCCTCAACCCTTTCGAGGAATTTTATTCAGGAAAATGGAGTGCCTCAAGAGTGTGTTTTAAGCACAACTCTCTTTATTGTAAAAATTAATTCTCTTAACAAAATAATGCCAAGGTCTGTTATGTATTCATTTTATGTAGACGACCTCCAGATAGCTTGCACATCCTCCAACATATCAACATGTGAAAGACAAACACTGTTAACAATAAACACAGTAGCATCATGGGCAGACAGAAACGGTTTCTGGTTTTCCGCACAGAAAACAGTAGCCATTATTTTCTCACTCAAACGAGGATTACAAGCAGATCTGACCCTGCATTTGAACAAAACCGAGTTGCTCGTAAAAAATGAACACAAATTTTTAGTTGTAACATTTTACAAAAAACTCTCTTTCCTGTCTCATATTAACGCCTTAAAAAAGAAAACTTCCCGATCACTGAACATACTCAAAGTCCTTTCACACAAACACTGGGGTTCTGACAGGGCAGGCCTTCTAAACATTTACCGCTCTGTGGTACGATCCTCATTAGACTATGGTAGTATAGTATATGGTTCAGCAAGGCCATCGTACTTGAAACGACTCGACCCAGTGCACAACTTAGATTGTACAGGTGCGTCTTTGAAGCGCAGGTCGGAGGCCTTTGATCGAAGGCGCGCCACGGCAGGCACACACCCAGGAGTCACTCCGGAACCAGCACAGCACTTCGTTCACCTCTTCGTCGCACCGCGTGAACGGCTGCCGGTCGGTCCCATTACAGTTACCTCCCCGGCGAAAAGGAGCCATCCTGGCGACTTACGGGGACGAAAGAGTTGGCGGGTCATAGTAGGGCTTAAGACGCTCGACGTGTACAGTTTCACGCCCCCAGCGACGATGGTCCGGAGATGGGTCAAGGGGCTCAACTATGTAACTCATGGGAGAAGTTTGTTGTAGGATGCGGTAAGGGTCGTGGTAGCGGGAAAGCAGTTTCGTGGCAAGGCCGGGAGTGGAGGAAGGCACCCAGAGCCAAACGAGTGCACCGGAGGGATATGACACGGGAGGATCCGAGGGGTCCCAACGGTGCTTCTGGTGCCGCTGGAGTTGTGTGGTGAAAGAGCGCGCAAATTGTCGACATTCTTCGGCATACATGTGAGCTTTGGAAAGGGGTGTGGTCTCGGAAGGCTCAGGACGATTAGGGAAGGATGGTGTCCATGGTGGATGTAGGCTCGCGACCATATAAGAGAAAGAAAGGGGAGAATCCCGTTGTTGTCTGCGTAGCTGTATTATAGACATAGGTTACGAAAGGAAGTACTACTTTGTCCCAGTTGGAGTGGGCGTTATCAACATACATGGCGAGCATGTCACTGAGTGTGCGGTTGAACCGCTCAGTCATGCCGTTGGTTTGTGGGTGATAGGCGCTGGTACAGCGATGAACGATTTGGCATTCCTTTAGCAGCGCCGCGCTGACTTCCGAGAGAAAAACACGGCCACGGTCACTGAGCAGTTCTTTCGGGGCTCCGTGATGAGGAACAAGACGGTGTAGGTTGAAAGAAGCAACATCCTGTGCGGTAGCAGATTGGAGAGGCGACGTTTCTATGTAGCGGGTTAGGTGGTCAACGGCCACGATGACCCAGCGGTTGTTAGCCGAACTCGTTGGAAGCGGACCGTAAAGATCGATGCCGACGCGGTCAAAGGGGCGGGCAGGGCAGGGCAACGGCTGCAATGGAGCGGGGTCATGGCGGGGAGGGTTCTTGCGACGTTGGCAGGCTGTACTTGACCGAATGTACTGACGTACAAAGTGGTACATACCGCGCCAATAGACCTTATGCAAAATTGCTGCCATCTATCGGAGAAAAGAAGAACCAGCAGAAATCCGCCATGTTGGAGGATGACTGAAGCTCGTTCCGCCTCTGCTCTCTGGATTTAGGCGTGCCCTGCGTTAGCTTCCTTACTGCTGTGCTGGCTCGAAATTCTTATTTCCTGTCACTTGAGCCTGTAAACATGACTGAATGGTCGGTCGACCTGTTTCTGCTGCTTAAGTTTCCAAGCGACTTCGCAGACACTTACTACGCGTCCAAAAACACTTTCCGAACGCCACCGGGTACGGAGATACAAGTTTTTCACGGAGTCCTACGTCAGTTTGCCGACGCTGAACACCAAGAAATGTACGAAGCAAGTGTAATTTTCGTTTACGGCTAAAAATGTGCGCATTTCAGTCTAGTTTGAGTCAGTTTTTATTTGGTTGGATACTTTTTGCGAACGGGCATGCCGCTTGAATTGCTGATGTTGTGGTAGCGTTTTCTGTGTGTTGCGTCGACACCGAAAGCGAACGATAGTAAACTTCAAGCTCATGTTGGCAGTGTCGAAAAAAGTGGCCTGTCAACATGCGACGCTTTTCATTTTCCTTGAAAAGTTCATACAGCATTTGTTTGTTCGCCCTAGTGCTTTAGCGCCCAGAGCCCCTAGTTTGCCCTAGTGCCCTAGACAGAGAAAGAAAACACGTTATTATTATTACCGGGCACATAGACCCCTAGGTCCTCGCACGACCCCACTACACAACTGTTTATCATTCTTGGACTATCGCCGTTGCAGCAGTGTCTGTGGCTTTACCACGACGGGCAAGCAGTTGTGCACTGAGATTTTTGGAGGATTCTACACGCGTTATGCATTCCCGCTACTAGTTGGAACTATGGTACCGCTTGAGCGGCTTCTCTTACGGTCGTTTCTTTCTTTTTTTACACAACGCACGGTTTCGGGGAAACCGGTCGATTAAGTGAAATCGCTACATGCAATGATGCAATCAAGCCGTCGCTCCACAAAATAGGCACCTGTCCCTGGATCTAACAGAAACGATTGACTTACTAGCAGTGCACAAACGTTTCGTGCCACGGGCACTTGACCCTTGCTGTTTCCGTCGAAACAAATATTCGCACTGAAAACTAACGAGTGTAACCGCTGCGGCGGATAACGCTAGGAGCGATGGTTCTGACAAAGCGCGACCCGTACCACTGAACAGCTGCACACGATTACTCTCTTGTGAGGCCGATAATCGCAGCACTTCACGGGCTATCGCAGGAGAAAAACTACTTTTGTGTGATATTTTCTTCGTGCCTACAAAGCTTATTTCTAATTTCATTTGCTACATGGCGATAACGAAATGCGTTTCGCGACGTCTCGACATGTAGCGACGGTACTGCAACATTTGCATCGCCGATGTCGGGGATCGCAGTCCAAAAATAGAAATGAGCTCAAATCAAGCGCTCTTGCCTTTTTTGCCTGGGCGTCTTTGTGACCCTTCTGCATACAGCAAGACACTAAGCAATATGTGGGCATACTGAGGACGGTGAAACTCGAGCGCGCGCGACGAGTGTGTACCAGTACGTGCTGTGAATCCGGCGGCTATCCTCCAACATGGCGGATCGCGCGCGGCGACCGCTAGATGGCAGTGCATTTCGCATAAGGTCTATAATAGCACAGACGCAGGCGAGCATACATTTTCAATACACCGGGATGGCTGCATTGTGGATCGGCGTGGAAAGAGGTGCAGATCGCAGCACGGAGGTGGCGAGGATTCACCAACAGCCACTTCTGCCCGTCGGAGAGGTAGTCACGCCGATATAAGAGGCCATCACGAACTGCAAAATGGTGGGCTTGGCGACGGAAAGTCCGGGACGAAGAAAGTGGCGAGGGATTAGACAGGAAGGTGAGGAGGGAGTTGATCCAAGGATCCTGCTGTTGTTCGGAGAGCATATCAGGGACACCGAACGACGAGAAATTGTAGGCACAGACGAGGGCAGAGGCGGAATCGCAAGGGAGTGGTGAACGGGAAAGTGCGTCGGCGTCGGAGTGCTTGCGTCCAGAGCGATAAATGACGTGAATATCAAATTCCTGGAGACGTAAAGCCCAGCGGGCAAGTCGGCCAGAGGGATCTTTGAGCGAGGACAGCCAGCAGAGAGCATGATGGTCGGTGACGACATAGAACGGCCGTCCGTAGACATAAGGGCGGAACTTGGCAATCGCCCAAATGATGGCGAGACATTCTTTTTCTGTGACAGAATAGTTGGATTCCGCCTTGGTGAGGGCGCGGCTGGCGTAAGTGACAACATATTCCGGATGGCCAGACTTCCGTTGGGCAAGAACTGCGCCCAACCCCACACCGCTCGCGTCGGTGTGAATCTCGGTCGGACAGTCGGGATCAAAATGGCGGAGTATTGGGGGGGAGACCAGAAGGCGACGTAAAGTGGTGAATGCTTCATCGCAAGCGGGGGACCAAGACGATAGATTCGGGCTGCCGGCAAGAAGCTGTGTTAAAGGGGCGATGATACAGGCGAAATTCCGGATGAAGCGGCGGAAGTAGGAACACAAGCCTACAAAACTGTGAAGTTCTTTTAAGGTGGTCGGTTTGGGAAAGTCAGCGACGGCGCGAAGTTTGGCAGGGTCAGGAAGGACGCCATCTTTGGAGATGACATGGCCGAATATCGTCAGCTTCGTGGCACCGAAGTAACACTTCTTCAAGTTTAATTGTAGCCCGGCAGCAGTTAGGCACGTGAGAACACGCTGGAGGCGCAGTAAATGAGAAGAAAAATCTTTGGAAAAAACGACAATGTCATCCAAATAGCACAGGCACGTTTCCCATTTGAGCCCGCTGAGAATATTATCCATCATTCTCTCGAATGTGGCTGGAGCATTGCATAGGCCGAATGGCATGACATTGAATTCATACAGGCCGTCTGGGGTGACGAAAGCGGTTTTAGGCCAGTCAGTGGCAGCCATCGGTACTTGCCAGTAGCCAGAGCGTAAGTCTAAGGACGAAAAATACTCCGCTCCCTGCAAGCAATCTAATGTGTCGTCGATTCGGGGTAGAGGATAAACATCCTTGCGAGTAATCTGGTTGAGACGACGGTAGTCCACGCAGAACCGAATGGAGCCATCTTTTTTCGTCACCAGGACAACAGGAGAGGCCCAAGGGCTGTGAGAGGACTGTATGATGCCGCGCTTTAGCATATCGTCAACATTGTCATGGTTGATGCGGCGCTCTGTGGGCGAGACGCGGTATGGTCGCTGGCGCAAGGGGGCGTGCGTACCTGTGTCGATTTCGTGAGAGACGACAAACGCACGGCCCAAAGATGGTTGGGAAAGGTGAAAAGACGTGCTGAAGCGCTGGAGAAGTGTCAGTAGCTGGTCACGCTGAGCGGGCGGAAGGTCGGCAGCGATGGCGCGTTGAAAGACGTCGACGGGAAGCGGATCGGGCATGGTCGCACAAATGTCTAGGAGAGCAACCTCGGGAGAGGCACGGTGATCGGAGAACCGCAGGGTCCAGTTCTTCGACATGATCGAGGCATTCACCGCGAAGGAGAGAGGACGGGCAAGCAAAAGGGTTGGAGACATAAATGGCACAGTGACCATCGGAAACCGTGAGAACGGCAAAAGGAATCAGAAGGCGGTGTCGGCGGGTGGTGGGTGTGAAGAAAACGGGGCTGCCGAAGGCGGAGTCAGGTAGGAGCGAGACGAGGGCAGAAGAGAAGGGAGGTATGGCGGTGTCGGCAGCTACGAGAAGTTTAGTGGAGGGGACAGGCAGGTCGCACACGACACACACCGAAGATAGCGCGAGTTGAGCACGAGCACAATCAATCACTGCATGGTGGGTTGAGAGGAAGTCCCATCCTAGGATGACATCGTGAGAGCACGCACTCAGCACAACAAACTCAATGAGATATGCCACGTCGTTGACAGAAACTTGTACCGTGCAGGCTGCGATGGGGTGGATGCGCTGTGAGCTGGCCGTATGGAGCGAAAAGTCAGACAGGGGCGTCGTCACCTTGTGAATTTTGCGGCGAAGAGAGTCACTAATCACAGACAACGAGCGCGAGAACAGGGACACCTTCAACAATCGCCTGAATCACGTTGGCGGGAGGAAACGGAGGACTTGGCGAGTTCGCAAAAGACGCAGTTCTTGCCTCTGCAACTGCGGCAGTTAGTTTTCCTCTCGGAGGGGTTCCGGTCGCCGAAGCATTGGGGAAATTGAACGGCGGCGAGGGGAAGGCGAGCGGCGATTAGAATACTGGGGGCGAGGCATAGACGAGCCAGAAGAGCCATTGGTCAAGGGCGGCTCGGGATCGTATCCGTACGAATGCACAGCCTCCCCAGAGCGAGGCAAGCGCTGATGGCAGAGACGTGCCCTGGAAGCCCACAAGCGTAGCAGATGGGCCGATTATCGGCGGAGCGCCAAGGGTTCGCAGGGTGTCGTCGTGTGCGAGGAAACGAGGCTGGGGGAAGTGGCATGGTGGAGCATAATAGGCAGGGCTGCTGCGATACGGGGGGAGGCAAGCGAGCCCGGTGTCCCGGTGACGGCTTCAGCATAGGTGATGCAGAAGAACTTGCTTTGGGGCTAGTTGGTTCATGATTGAAGTTCAGAATGGCGCAAAAGACACACACAAAGGAAAAAAGGGGATGACACAAATAGCGCCTACTACCAACTGAGTTTATTTCGGAAACACCCTCTTTTATAAGGCAAGACATATCAACCACGAACCGGAAGCAGAAAAAACACATATTCATGGTTTGAATCCACATTTCGAAACACCATCGGCAGAAAAGAAAAAGCCACAAGAACAAAAAACAGAATCTAGAACTACACGTGCCCGTCTAAGAAACCCAGCTCCTGGTGGCATAGTTTAATCGATGAAGTGCTAATGCACGAGGACCCAGCTTTCTGTATATGGTATGCTTCTATAATCTCTCTTTCAAATCGCTCCTTGCCTCTGCCGATAAACGTTGCCTGTTCCAGCATCGGTCCGCAATCTCTGCATTCCCTACAGTGATCCGGCAGGTTGCCTCTGTCATTGTTTTTAATTGTTCTTCTGTGCTCGCTAGCTCTCTCGTTGAAACACCGGCCAGTCTGGCCAATGTAGGCGGATCCACAGCTGAGCGGTATGCAATACACGACTTCGGACTTGCATTCAGTGAACCGTATCTGATGTTTGATAGCGCATCTTCGGGGTCGTCTGTTCATCATGGAGCAAATTTTTGCAAGCTTGCATGGTGCTGAAAACAACACATTTACACCATATCGACCCCCTACCTTCTTGATATTGTGCGCTATCTTGTGCATGTACGGAATTACCTCCACAGGCCTCCTGTCTTCCTGCTTGCTTTGCGTATCACCGCTAGAAGTGACCTTGATTCTTTGTAGCAGAGATTCACATATCGCTGTTATCATCAGATACGGATAGCCAGCGCTACCCAGTCATCGTCAAAGATAAAAGGAGAGGTCCCGTCAAAAAGAATAAAATAGTCATCAACAAAGCGGAAAACCCGTCTAACAGGTGTCCCGTTCAACTGCGCACTAATGCGCTTGTCAATAAATGATAAAAAGATGTCGGTTAAAATAGGGGCAATAGACGAGCCAATGCATATTCCATCTCTTTGCAAATAAAACTTCTGGTTAAAATCAATGACAGTAGAGTGAAGATAAAATTCTAGCAACGATATAAAGTGGTCACTGGTTATGCCACAGGCGTTTTGAAAATCTACTTCATCAGACTCGTTTAACTTCTCACGAATAGCTGTAAAGAGGCCATCGTGAGGAACAGAGTAATAAAGTGAAAGACATGAGAGCGCAAAACGGGGACACGGACGAGGAAGGGAACAGGACGAGCGCTGCACTTTCAACAGGTCTTTCACGAATATGCACCAACAAGCCCAGTTTCAAGTACTTCTTAGAGTAATAAAGGTTTTCTACATCTATTGAAAAGGCACACGACGCCTTGTCCAGCCCTGCTTTCATTTCAGTCAAAACGGAGTCAGAATTCTGGATAAGGAAAGGGTCATCCACACAAAGATGCTTCAAAGAGCGTTGTAGGAAATGGGAGATATGGGATTGCCACGTTCCTCTTTCTGATACAATCACTCGCAAGGGACATTCAGGTTTATGGGTTTTCCCAGTGAAGAACACTTCTAAAACACCTTTTTTTGCTGAGTTTATGAGCCTATGCAATGATTCTAGGTGCATATCATCTAGTAATTTTAAAGCAGCTGTCTTCTGCTTGTTAGAACGAAACTTGATAGGTTCGAAATTCTTTGTTCCGATTTCCTTCACATTATGTTGTTATGGATAACTACAAATCCTCCTTCCTTATCTGCTTCAATAACAGAAAGACTGGCCTCTTGCAACGATTGTACAATATGTTTCAACGGGGGTTGTCTACAATGGTTTGCACTCACGGATCGGATGACAGCGTCCACTCCATTGCCTATGACTCTCTCACGTTGTTGGAGGCTTGCATGGCCGGCGACTTGCCGAACCAAACCAAGGAGATGCGGTCTGGAAGCAGATGGCTGGAAAGAATATTTAGGTTTGGTTCGGCAAGTCGCCGGCCGTGCAAGCCTCCAACAACGTGAGAGAGTTATAGGCGATGGAGTGGACGCTGTCATCCTGTAGTCACGCTGTCAGTAGCACTTTTATATCGCCGTTCCAGGTGGCTATTAGTGAAGACAGACCTTTTTCGCTACAAATCTTCTCCTCTTGTTCATTGCAGACTGTGTCCCAACACCCATATTCTGAATTTGTGAATTAATATTTACTGAATAAGTTTTCAGAATAAAAAAACTGCTGCCAACTTGGGTCGAGCTATTATTTTGGTGATATTTAGCTGGGGCTCACAGCAAATCACATTTCACATGAAAGAAAATTGCAGTGACAAACACATGAAACGGGGCACACAGAAGGTTATTAGTGGTGCACGAATATTGTAAACTCTGAATGGTTTGTGAATGGCATTCCCTGCCTGCTACACACTGTGGTAGCCGAATCTCTCCTATTTTGATTGCCCATGGCTGCACCAAGGAAACGTTTTCCTGTTGCTGTGCAGCCCAAGCCAGTGGAGCCACATGAGTGTGTATGCAAATTGGGCTCTGCTTGTTTCCCCCCAGGGGTGGTGCAGCGCAGGAGGAGGAGGACACCAGGGTGGCGGCCCCTGCCCCCCCGCTGATGCGCCAGAGCCCCCTGGGAAGAGAGGAGGGCACCACCGCACCTTCGCTCAGCAGGGTGAGAGGGAACAGAGGCGCTCCATTCCTCATTCTGCGCAGTGGAACAGCCTGGATTACCAGTCATGGGGTGGCATATGTGCACGAGTTATGTCCTATGCACTAGTCCGAGCTGAGGGAGCTGTTATCCCCATGTACGACAACAACCTCTCTTTGGTTTCACTTTTGTTTTTTTTTGATTTTGTGATGTGAGGAGATGACATAGTCCACCAATCGCCTATCATGGCATCCGTTGCTCTCCTCAAACGCTATACCGAGCACTTTGATTGGTTCTGATTGCAGTCTCTTTTTTTTTTCTTCTCAGCTCAGCCTAGTGGCGCCATCTGGTTGTTAGGATAGGAACCATTTTTGTCAACAGTCCGACGGTCCTCTCTCTTTCCTCTTTCCCTACCGCGCCCATTGAGCATCGTTAGCCTGCTAACAATCATTTCATGCCCCTATTTCGGAACCATCTGCGTTGCTAATGACCACGCTGCAGATGTAGCTTGTAGGCAAGGAACCAAAGTTTTGTTTCCGATGTAGAGTCGCCGACCAATTTTTCAGACCCAGCGGGACCCGAAAAATGGTCTGAATAATCGAGCAGTCGGAAAAATCCGTCAACTTAAAATGATAAACTTTTTTGCGAAAAACCGGCTTTCAAAATCGCAAAAATCGCCGCTCCCCATGTTCCGCCTGCAAGCGATAATATGAGACTCTATCTGAGTCATAGCCATGCCTTCTTCATGCCCGCACCCTATCACATCATGATACCAGATAGTGCGACAGGGCCGCGGATGACGTTCGCGGAGACCGAGAGGTAACCCACGGGAAGACGCGAGCACCTCCGAATGCAGTCCCCCCTCCCCCTGTCTACCGCGTTTGCTGCCCCACACCGCGGGGTGTGTCGTCCAAGCCACGGCGGACGCTGCAGCTGTCCCGTTCTCAATGCGATCGCAGGCCCTTCGTAGGCCATCTCGATGGCAATGGAAAGCATCTCATTATCTCTAATGGCAACGATGGAGAACAAATAGCCAAGCCTATTCAAGCCCGTCCGATAGCGCCCGCCTAGCTGATTCCGTTTAAATCCAAGATGGCGCCTTTCACGGTGGCAGCAGATGGGTTGGTAGTGACAGTGATGCCCGCTCGCATCTATATTAGGCCGAAATAACAAACTTTCGGTTCAAAAACGATCACCACAATATTGTTGGCGTCTATTTTAGTCCGAAAATTCAAACTTTTAGACTCCGCAAAGTCCAAAATATCGGTCGTGAAAATATACATGCTCTTATGAGGTGCGCGACGGTTCCTCAGCGAATTCCAAAATATCGCGCTAGTCCGAATTATTGGAGTTCGAAATGTCGGTCGGCTACTGTAGTTCTATTTTGTCCTGCGAGGGGGCACTTTCTAACATGCTGTGAAGAAATGAAGACTTGGACCTGCGCTCATTGCCCGCAGATGACGCTTTCACTGCTCGACTTCGGAGCCTTCCGCACTGCTTACAGGCACAATGTGCATCTGGCTTGTAGCCGGAGAACTGAAGTTTTGTTTCCGATATAGTTTTTTTTTGCCCCTACAAAACTGCTTCACTTCACTTCACTTCACTTCACTTTATTCACCTTAAAGACCCCCTTCAGGGGGTATTACATAAGGGATGGGGTAGTATATTCAACAATAATAAATACATGTCATTGCAGTATGATACAAGTGGTTACAGCAGATAAGAATGAAGATGGGCACGTGATGGCGGCTACATCGGCGGGGAGGGCATTCCAGCCAACAATGGTGCGGGGAAAAAAGGAACCTGAAAAAGTTGCAGTGTGCGATAGAGGCCGGGCGATCTGAAACGGGTGTGCAGTGCGGTGAGATATGCGGGCTGGATGAGAAATGTAAGGTGTTTGATTCAGAGTGCTATGGAAAAACTTGTGGAGCAAACACATGCAGGCGACGCGACGGCGAGTTTCAAGGCTTTCGAGACCGGAATTATTCTTCAGAGATGAAACGCTGATCGTATATGAATATGCAGAATGAACGAAGCGAATGCCGCGGTTTTGAACTGATTCGAGTGCATTTGTTAGGTATATTTGGTGTGGATTCCAGATGGGACTGGCGTACTTGAGTTTAGGTCTGATAAGGGTTTTGTAAGCTAGAAATTTCACGTGCTGCGGTGCATGACGAAGATGACGTTTTAGGAATCCTAGAGATCTGTTAGCAGATGATATGATTGTGGTAATGTGTGTTCGCCAAGAAAGATCACTACAGAGTGTTACACCGAGGTACTTGAACGATTGGACGCTTTCTATAGATGTGTTGGCAGCTGTATAGGAGAAAATAAGGGGGTTGCGTTGACGGTGAAATGAGACGAGTTTGCATTTTTTAGCGTTTAGTGTCATTAGCCAGAGGTCACACCATTCATGGACGCGGTTGAGGTCATTTTGAAGAGCCACTTGATCCGAAATGTTAGTAACGGTACGATAAATTACACAGTCGTCGGCGAATATGCGAATGTTACACGATACTTGTGGCGCCAGATCGTTAATATATATATTAAGAATAAAAGCGGGCCGAGCACAGATCCCTGCGGAATGCCGGATGTTATAGGGAGAGTGCTTGAGTTGTGATTGTTAATAGAAACAAACTGAGAACGGTTAGCTAGGAATTCTTTAATCCAGTCTAGAATATTAGGGTGCAAATTTAAAAAGGATAGTTCAAGTAATAGGCGTTGGTGTGGTACCTTGTCAAAAGCCTTCGCGAAATCTAAAAATAATGCATCGGTCTGTAGGTTACGGTCGAGGTTAGCATGCAGATCGAAAGTGAAGATTGCCAATTGAGTCTTGCAGGAGAGTCCCCTACGAAACCCGTGCTGAGCTGGATGAAAAAAGTTGTTAGAATCTAGGAAGTTTATGACATGGGAATAGATGACATGTTCCATGATTTTGCAAGGCACACTGGTTAAGGAGATGGGGCGGTAATTCAGTGGAGAGTCCTTTGGACCTGATTTGTGGACCGGAATGACCCTCCCAATCTTCCACTCATCCGGTAGCATTCCTGCTGAAAGCGATTGTGAATACAATAATGAAAGATATATGGCTGAAATGTGTTTTGTGTTTTTCAGTATTTTGGAGTTGATTTCATCCACTCCAGCAGCTGATGAAAGTTTTATTCTCTCAATATGGTTAGTTATGCCTTGCACTGTGATGTCAAGGGGTGGCATTGTTGGTAGTGCTACAGGAGGCAGAGTGGGTAGTGATGAGTTTGTTTCGTCTGTGAAGACAGACGCACTCGAGTTTAACGCAGTCCAAAGATGCAGTACCATCAAAGTCGCTTGGCAGCCTGCACATGTGCGCCACGCGCTGTAAAACATAGCAAATCTCGGGACTCCGTTTCGTCTGGGAGTGATTCAATCGACGACCTGTGCAACAACGAGCGTGAAGATGTTGCAAGGCACTGAGGATGATTCAGCTTCCACATCAGTGATGATGGAAACCAGCCTGAAACAGGCGGCCGCGCTCCGATGCACAACGATAGGGTTTCCAGTTATTGTTTTGTAGCAAGAATACTATTCAAGATAGAAATGATCTTTTCTTTGCAGGTAGTGGCCAATGGAGTAACAAACATTTTGCATATTTCAGGAAATTTTTAACAATTTTTTCTTTTTAAATACAAGCGTGTCTTTGCAAGTTCTGTTCAATTTTTTCCTAAAATCTCGTTTTTAGAAATAAATTTTTTTTGGAACATGCAGTTTGTTGTTTAAACTTATATGAATACAACGCGCCTTTATTCAGCTCAGTTTTTTGGTATTGAAATGCTGGCGTCTCAGCACTTTCAAAAATGTGGTGGTGGCACGACCCGTCGAGCACGGTCGTGAAGGCACTTGCGGCTACTCCTCGTTTCACCACCTTGGAGGGAGCAGACGAAAATTCAAAAGAGCCCTTTGTGGGGCAGAAGAGCTTTGTGTCCAGAAACTCAAGTTCGTTTCCGTCGGGCACTTCCCTGGTGACCTCTTCCAAGGGGTCGGAAAACAGGGCCTTGACGTCCTGCAGGAAGCCTTGAAAACTATCAAATAGTTGTCAACATAGCGATAAACCCGCACAACATTGAAGTCCACTCTTGAAGGTCACTCAGCACGGATCCAATGCATACTCCTTTTCGCTGCCCTCAGTGCATTCTGTGCCACACAAGGTGCCAAGGGTCCTTTGACAAGGCACTTACTTCCTTTAGAGCATTGCTTCCGAGAAAATCTGTGACCCACTACGGACTAGAAAAGAACCTTAAGTTCAGCTAATGATGGTTGCAAAAATCGGCCGGCAGAGTGCTTCCAGGTGCCGCGCTCGGAAACCCTGAAATCTTTGCGGAGAAGAAAACCGCCAAGCTGAGCCCATCAGGATTCTTCACAGATCCAGCCAGCCTGCATAACTGAAGTGCGTCACATCGCTTCTTGGCCTCGCTCTTGACCTTTTTAATATTTTTCAAAACACAAAAGTTTCCCTGCCCCCCTTGCTGTCTAGTGAACTCTGGCCTTGTGGGCCTCTTCCCCACAGAGCTGGTTGAGGTTTCCTGGGGTCACCATTTGGGGTCTCTGGTTTACTGCCTCCCCGTGGGCGACCTTCTGTTTTTAGTGCTTTTTCTTGTGCTTGCTTTGTGTAGTTAATGCTTTCTTGCACGAAATACACCCATTTCTAAGTGAGTGATGTGTTCTTCCTTTCTGTAGTCCCGTGTTTTTGTGCCATTTAGTTCCAGTAGTTAAATACACGTGCAAAAGAAATGGGAGGTGTGAAGTACCAAGCCAGATGGAGTGGTAGCAGGATACATAAAACTAAAACCAAAGTAAGAAGATGGGTGGCTAAAAACTGGCGAAACTAAAAACAGTTAAAAAGGGGACACAACAAGAACCATCCTCTGCCATAAAGTGCAGGGTTATAAAACTGCCCAAGGTGTGAGCTACCTGCTGTCAAGGTGTGAGCTACCTGCTGCGCCAATTGCACCATGCTGTGCCAATTTGATCTCCTGCGCCAAGATGCGCCTAAACGGCAATTTACGCTAATTGCAAGCATGCAGAGCCAAATTTAGCCAAGTGTTATTGTCGGCTGGGCGACACTGGACACTCGCGACGCAACCGCATTCGCATCGACAGCTATGTTTGCTTGTGGTGTGGTTCCTGTGCGTGGTGGTTAGCGCGGCTGTCACGAAATCCTTGTACAAGCGTGAGTAAAAGTACTGTAGATGCGGCAGAATACAAACATACGAATGCGTTTGCAATTGTGGCTGTGAACGAGAATGGTGACCACATCATCTCGGCAACAATCAAAACGAAATCCTCTGAAACGGCAGAAGAGGCGGCTATAGCCCTCGCCCTAGCGCATACCCAAGGGAGCATCATCCTCAGCGATTCCAAAATGGGTATCAATAATTTCGCAAAAGGGCAAATTACAACCACCTCCCTTAGAATCCTTAACGCAACCAAATTCTCACCAAATTATTCCGAACTGGTATGGGTCCCAGCCCATTCGTGGAATCCGGGGAACAAGGCAGCCCACACTAAAGCCCGAGGTTTCGTCGTCGACCGGGCAGTGGATGAGTCTGGCTCCCTGAATTTCACGAAGGACTCCATGATCACATATCATGATCTCACCAATCATTTTAAACTAGAGAGGAGAATTTCCCCCCTCCGGACAAAAGCCTGAATGAAGAACAAGAGGTTACGTGGCGTCGTCTACACACGAGATCGATACGCACCCCATCACTCCTCGCGCACATTTATCCAGATCTTTACAACCCAAACTGCAAACACTGTGGCCAGCCACGATCACATCCTGTGGGACTGCAAAATAGAGCCACCTCCGGGTGACCTA
Source organism: Amblyomma mixtum (assembly GCF_055824585.1). Taxonomy (NCBI): domain Eukaryota; kingdom Metazoa; phylum Arthropoda; class Arachnida; order Ixodida; family Ixodidae; genus Amblyomma; species Amblyomma mixtum. The sequence continues at coordinate 69,171,535 of NC_143021.1, read as the reverse complement.
GTTACAGCTCCTTCTCTCGAGCGGTGGGAGACCGTGCTGGCTAGCTCTGACCCCAGAACGCAAGCTTTGGTGGTGGACAAAGTCGTCGAGGGCTGCGTACTCTCGACCACTTAACGCGACCTCTTACCAAGCTCTTTCCGGCGAATAAAATGTCGTACAATAAAAAAAGTACTGTTAACTATTATCTGGTAATATAACTTGAGCGCGGCCGGTATTGTGAACTTACCTCACATAGCAAGCTATAATTATTCTACAGACAATGAGATACCAGGTTCACTCGCATCATTTGTGCACTTTCTTCAGTAATTTAGTGCTCCAAAAAGAGATGCATTAACCCCTGCATTGTCGCGCATACGTCTGCCCCCCCCACTTGCACCCGTCGACGCAACCCCCGTCCCCGCGGGATGGTATGACGCCGCGTGCGCAGCTCTAAGCAATAAACGCGCAACGATACAATCACAGAGTCAGGAACCAGCGGAAGTAAACGGCGCTAAAACGGGGTCCTTGCGATGGGCCCGGCTGACTAGCGGCAAACCGAACCCCGCCAGAGGTTCGGTTGTTCAGGATTTCGGACACCTTGTTCTGGAAAGCAACCGCCAGCGCGAGTGGGCCGGGTAAAGGCGCGCGAATATAATTTACCGGAGGTAATTTAACAAACGAATTATGAACTTCTTACACGTGGAGCTGCCAGGGAATGGGCAGCGGGCTTACTACCCGTCATACTCGCAGCTCGCACGCAATTGACATTGCTTTGGCCTGGCCAGTTACGTGGTTACATCTTCACAGCGGAGCTGCCGGCGTCCCCTCGCTACTCGCACCTTTCACAGCCGTTCACCGAAACACATTCGCGCCGATCTTTGATGAAGGCGAAACGCAAGAGGCGCCCGTGTGCTGTGCGATGTCAGTGCACGTTAAAGATCCCCGCGTAAATTATTCCGCAAACCTCCACTACGGTACCTCTTTCTCTCTTTCTTCTTTCACTCCCACCTTCCTCCCTTCCCTTCCCTTACGGCGTGGTTCAGGCGTCCGTCGAGATATGCGAGACAGATACTGCGTCATTTCCTTTCCTCAGAAACCAATTTACCAATTTACCAATCTTCCACAGCCTGCCTTGCATGCACGCTGGTGCATTTTTTTTTTCATATATGGTTGGGTAATAAATTCTGGGTGCAAATATGTGCGAGGGCGCAAATTATGCGAGTACCTCCTAGTTGGTTTGGCTGCGGCAATTTTCCGAGTTTTAAAATCCACCGGTTGGCGGGTACTGATTCTTTTCTTTTTTCGGTCCTGACATAGTTATTCGAGATTCTGCTGCACTCAACTGTCTCCATTACGTTGTTGTTCTCTTTTTTTTTTTTCTGAACTGAAATTAATAGCAGCCAAAATTAATAACAGCAAGTACTCTTTGTAGTAGCTGCCACATGTCTATTTTTTTATGAACTCTAGCAGATATCTTTAGAACAGTTGCAGTCCTTTTAATTAATTCTGGCCTGTGGGATCCGTGATTGATATTTATGCAGGTTTTGGTCTAGTTGCAAACAATATTGCTCTCAGTCGCATTTAAATGTCGCCAGTCTGCTTCAAAAGTGCTCCAAAATAGCCTACAAATAGCTCCAAAGCTGCTCCAAAATAAGACTTTTGCTGTTCCCGTGCCTGCTCCATAAAGGTGGAGCCTGCTTCCACCCCTGCAAACAACAAAGCAAGGCGAAGATTAAGTGCGCTAGTTCCACCTTAATTTCGCTGTATGAGGCTCTTGCTACAAAGCCTGTCCCACCACTGCGTTTGTAATACACGGTGTTATGCGAGTAAGTATAATGTCATATCATTAGAGGTTGGCACCTCATAGTGGCAAAGGGTTTGCTGCTGTGGGGAGAGTTGGTTGGTGGAGTGGGAAGTTGAGCCTTTCACTTGCAGGTAGCAGCTGCACTGGCACCCAGCCCCTTGCTGGCAGACACTACACTTCCTGAGAGGACTGAGCCTTCAGGCAGCACCGATGGGGACCATCCACAGGTGTGTGTTTCCTTTGTGGGGACCAACAAGATGTCTGGGCATGGTGGAGTCATTGCATTTGTGGCATTTTCCCCCTTTTTTTCGCAGCCTGCCGGGGGGGATGACAAGGAGCCGCCACGGCCCCAGGCCACGTCCACGCCCACTGGTCACCCTGTGGCGGCCCACCACGAACCTCCCAACGTCAGTGCGGTCTTGGCACAGGCGAAGCAGGATGCCAGGGAGCTGGCCGCCAAGGGCAGTGAGCCACACGTGTGGGAAGAGGAGCCGCGAAAAGGAAAGCAGGACGACAGGGTTTCTAGGGACTACGAAAGGGATTTTAGGGAATCGAGAGATCACAGCAGGGATTATAGGGATTCTCGTGACTCGGGGCAAGCTAGGGGCCGAGGTACTGATGAGGAAAGTCCGGATTGGAAGGGAAGTCGGGACAATTTTGAGCGTGACAGCAGGCGGGGAGGCAGAGGAGATCTCAGGGATGAGCAGGACCGGAAGAGGGATCGTTACTACGAGCGAGCAGATGATAGGCGGGAGGCTTCAAAAGAAGACCGGGAAGAATACAAGAAAGCAGGCGGAAGAATTGCTACCACCGAGGATCGGAAGAGGAGGGACTACTACTATGACGACAGGAGGGCTGACCAGCACGAGGATCGCAGAGAAGATAGGCGGGAGGACTTGAGGGATGACTACCGCAAGACTGACCGCAGAGGCGATCGTTACCTTGACCGGAGAGACCAGTGGAAGGGGCAGGAAAGTGATGATGAGTGGAAGGATCGGCGGTCAGACCGCAGGAGTGACCGCTACAGCAGCAGGTGAGTGCCCTGACAAGTTCAGTTTGATGGGTGCTGTTAAAGTCAGTGTGGTAAAAAGATGAACTTGTGAAGTTATAAAAACGGACTTGCTCACTGCTGCTCGGATCTAAAGCAAAAAAATTTAGCTCTAAATTAGTATATATCCTGATTAACCACCTATTGGGAAGTTCCTGCTATTCAGCTTGCTGAGGTGACAATAATCTTTGTATTCTTTCTAATATTACTGTCGCATAGTAATGACAGCAGTCAAGAAGACAGCGAAAAGGGCGCAGCAGCAGCAAGTGTGGTCGTCGAACAGACTGCCTGTCGCTCTCGGCCACGCCCAATGTAAGGCTGCCAAGGAGATGCCTGGCTGCGATCATTCTGGTGGCTTTGACTAAGATGCAGGGCAGTGGTTAGTTGGCAGTCTTTTGTGCACTGGTGGGTGGCAGTTCTGGGGCATCTGCGGTTCACTTCCTCTCAGAATCAGAGCAGCCGCATTTCTGTCGTGTAGCCCAAGCACCAATTTGAAGGTGGCCTCTGTTTAACGTAGGGAGTGCGCGCACCAAAAGTATGCATGTCCACAGTATGAACTCTCACAGGACAAAAACGAGCACTGGAGTATTGCATGAGGGAAAAGGAAATGTTATGCAGTGCAGCGGATGCATTGTATATATGTAGCCTTCATTAATTATGAAAAAGCATTTGACACAATGCAAACCTCAGCTTTCATGCAAGCATTGTGGAATCAGGGTATAGAAGAGTGTTATTTGCGAACATTGGAAGATATTTGTAACGACTGCACAGCTACCATAGTCCTCCATAAAGTCAGCAATAAAATTCCAATACACAAAGGTGTCAGGCAGGGAGACGCGATCTTGCCAAAGCTATTCACCACCTGTTTGCAGGAGGTATTCCAGGGTCCGAAATGGGAACAGTTGGGGATAGCAGTTAATGGAGAATACCTAAGTAGTTTGCGATTCGCTGATGACATTGCCTTGCTAAGTCACTCAGGATGAACTGCAAAGCATGATCAATGAGTTAGACAGGCAGAGCAGAACGGTAGGTCTTAAAATTAACATGCAGAAAACCAAAGTAATGTTCAACAGCCTAGCAAGGGAACAGCAGTTCGCAATTGGTGGCGAGGCGCTGGAAGTGGTAAGGGAATATGTCTATTTAGGGCAGGTAGTGACCGGAGATCCGGATCATGAGAGGGAAATAACTAGAAGAATATGAATGGGGTGGAGCGCATATGGCAGGTTCTCTCAGATCATGAATGGTAGCTTACCAATATCCCTCAAGAGAAAAGTATACAACAGCTGTATCCTACCAGTACTCACCTATGGGGCAGAAACGTGGAGACTAACAAAGAGGGTTCAGCTTAAGTCAAGAAAACGCAGCGAGCCATGGAAATAAAAATGATAGGTGTAACGTTAAGAGATCGGAAGAGGGCAGAGTGGGTGAGGGAGCAAACGCGCGTTAATGACATCCTAGACAAAATCAAGAGGAAGAAGTGGGCTTGGGCAGGGCATGTAGTGCGAAGGCAAGATAACCGTTGGTCCTTATTAACGGTAACGGGAGTGGATTCCAAGAGAAGGCAAGCGTAGCAGGGGACGGCAGAAATTTAGGTGGGCGGATGAGATTAAGAAGTTTGCGAGAGTACAGTGGCTGCAACTGGCGAAGGACAGGGTTAACTGGAGAGACATGGGAGAGGCCTTTGCCCTGCAGTGGGCATAGTCAGGCTGATGATGATGATGACGTCCTTTGTTCTGAGATTGTAGATTTCTTAAGTATCATGAAAATCGAGCCACGATGCTGACTTCAAAACAGCAAAACACCACTGCTTGCAGATTTTTGGCAGTGAGTGTTGTTTATGAACTATCCATAGTCCAGTCTAGGATCAAGAACAACTCTAGTTAGGAGGACTAGTTGGTTCATGATTCCCAAAGAAAACGGTGTTAAATACAGGGACAATAGGGCCAGCACCAGGTATCCTTGTATCTTACCAGAGCTGGATCATGTCGTGTGTGTTTCTCATGTGTCCCCTTATTTCGCGCAGTTTTCTTTATGAACCAATCTATGAAGGTGCTATTGTGGTTTCACAACCAAGTTTTGCTTCGATGAAATTTTTCACAGTCCCATGGACTTGGTTGCAGCGGGATTTGACTTTTGCATGTTTCCATTTCGTAAGCACTGTGATTAGGTACAGTGGAACCTCGATTATACGTCCCCCGGTCATGCGACGACCCGCATTTTACGACGAATTTGTGCGGTCCCGGCAAAACCCCCATAGAGACAATGCATTAAAAACCTCGGTTATACGACGCAAATTTTAGAAGGACCCCGCTTCGTACGACGGCTGGTTTGGCTCCTACCGTCGGTCAGAAAAGAAAAAGAGAGTAAGTGCACTTGGCGGCCGCGCGGAAGAGAGCGTTGCCGAGGCCACCAAGTGCACTTGCCCTCTTTTTCGTCGAGCCTGTGCAGTCGGAGTCCCAAGGAGGCGCCGCATGAAAAGGAAATTGCACGGGCCTGCCTACTGGCTGGAGCAAAGCCACCACCGCTGCCACGTGCAGATAGAGGAGAGTTGAAAGATCAGAGGAAAGATAAAGAGAAAAGATAAGCAGATAAGTGGGCAAAAAACAGATAAGGGGGCGAGGCCGCGCTCCCTGAAGCGAGGACAGCGTCCACAGCGCTTTTTGTGTTGCTGCGTTCCCACACTACAAGACAGATGGCAGCACAGAACTGTCTGCAGCTATTTTTCTTTTGAATGTTTCCTAAATAAAATGTTTTTTCTCGCGCCCGTTTCATCGAGATTTCGCCGCGAAAAGAGGGGCCCGGGGGGGGGGGGGGGGGGGGGGGGGGCGTCAGTTTAGATTTTTCGAATCTAAGCACCCCCTCTCACTTTGGGCATCGCGATCGTGAAAAAAAGGGGGTGCTTAGAATCGAGTAAATACGGTAGGCACACTTTAGCCAGTCGATAACCGGTGCGCCTTAATCTTTCCACCTATCAAGAAAACCGTGCCAGCCGCTGCCCCGCTGCTCACGGCAGCCTCAACGGCCATTTTATCTTGTTTGTTGAAGACTAGCCCTCTGCCGGCAAAATGTGCTGCATTTGTGTTCCGAAAAAAAAAAAAAAAAAAAAAGATGACGATGAAAATATCACGCTTGATTTTCGATTATACGACGGTTTCGCGCAGTCCCCTGAACGTCGTATAATCGAGGTTCCACTGTAAGTGCTTATTTTTTGTCTCTGTGGGTTCTGGTTCGTAAACTGATATTTATGGGATGAAGGAAGTTGTTGCCTATCTGGTTGTCCCATGCCTTCTTTGTGCCGAATAGAGCGGGTGAATGCTTGGCCTCCAACTGTCTGCAAACTGTGCAGTTGGTGTGGAATGCCAGGGCATGACAGAAAAGTGCGGCCAACGCAGGTATGACTATCGCTATGATGACCGCCACAGCGACCGTGGCCGACCATCGAGCCGGACCTCTCAGGATGCTTACCTGGATGAGTATGACCGGCGGGGAGGTGACCGAAGGCTACGGGATAACCGGCCATCATCCAGGCATAGTGAATCGGACAGCTCTTCTCCAGACTCTCGGAGAGGCACTGGCAAGCAGCACCGCAAGTACCGAGACGCTGACAGGGCATCTGGCGCCTACTACGACCACCAGAAGGGCTATGGTAAGGCTTGGAGAGAGCTAGGAATGTCCCTGGCCGCTCTGTATGTGTAGTCACCACCGGCAGAAAATGGGCTTATTCGATTCGCAATGCTTGTCACATCATCATACCCAAGATATATTGAGGAGGTTCTGCATGTTAGATACTGTTGTTCTGAGGGAATCGTAACACATTTTCTGATTTGCAGGTTGCATGTGCATACAGGTTGCTGCACCCCTTGCAAACGGCAGTTTTTCCGAAAAAAAAAAACCAAAAAACCGCACTTGAGTCGCATCAGTCTAAACCTGTTCATTCAGTAAGCATTATAAAAATGCGCTTGCAAGTCTTTACAATGGGGAAAGTACACACTTGCAGTAGCTGCTGTGTACAGACTACCCTCGACAAGCGTGCCCTTTTTTTTTGCCTTCATCGACTGTAGCGCTGTTGCTGGTTTGCTGCACCAGTTGTGGAGATTTTTTTGCCTGTCTGTCCCCATGCTCTAGCGCATTTTCGATGGCACCAGCTTCTTCGCCTTGCAGGCTGCATCATGTTGAGTGAGGGCCAGTCTCAACTTGTGAGAATATGGCTGGACTGTGGCAATTCCCATGCACAGATGGAACACCGCACTGTGCAGCCACAGCTGGGTCCCCGCACCAATACAGTTAAAACTCGATTTAACGAAGTTGAGGGGAGCCGGGAATTATTTCATTAAATCGAGAACATTTCTTGGGCACATAATTCGGTACATTCGATTATATGGTATGGCGCCGTCCAGAAAGCTACCGCAGCATCATATTTGTGAAGCGTAAATGCTCCCAAAATGAAACTGCGTACCGCGGAAACGACCGGCGCCGCTAGCGCGTATGAAAAGAAACAACAAAAATTCTTACTCAACAAGAAAGGCCCGAGGGGACTACAAATTTATTTTCCACCAAAGAAGTCGGTGATCTTTGCCTGCGTGCGCTTTGTGAGCAACGGCCGCACCGATTTCTTGTAGGTCTGAAGTGCGTCCAGCGCGTCTTCCGTCCCCTCGTGTGCGCCGGCAAAATGTCGCAGCAGATCGAGAGCATCCATCACCTTACCTGGTGTCGGCACGGGAGCTTCGGCACCTGCAGGGTCGTCGGCAGCATTTTCAGCCATCACTTTCTCCACGCTTCCTACAAGCCGCAACATATCGGCATCAGTCAAAACTTCCGTTGTGACTGCGTTTGCGTCGGCATTCACGTAGTCTGAGAAACTTATGCCTGTGGGCACTTCATACACTGAGCGAAGGTGTTCCCAGGCATCTTCATCCTCGTGCACGGCGCTCGCGCAGTCCGGACCAGCTTCGGCAGTTTCAGGGCCTAGTGTACCGAAACCGGCAGTCCTGAAGCAGTTGACAATTATCGACGGCCTAAATGCTCGCCAAGCCGCCGCCACCATCTCAACCGCCATAAAAATATCTATTTTCGTCTCGCGCTTCAGCTCCAGGTTGAGAACTCTGTCTACGACTCGACGCTTGTATGCACACTTCACGCTATTAATTATCCCTTGATCCAAGGGCTGAACCATGGACGTTGCGTTTGGGGGGAAGTAGCGGAGCTCCATGCTGGTCAGCTCGACCTCTGCAACGTAGTGGGCAGTGCAGTTATCCAGCAGCAGGCACACTTTCCTTTTCTGGCGACACATGTCACTGTCAAATTGCTTCAGCCATGTAGCGAAAATGGCACGCGACGTCCAAGCCTTTGAATTGGCAACGTACTTCACAGGAAGCTTTTTGGTGCCTTTAAAACAGCGCGGCCTCGCACTGTTTCCGATGACAAGCGGGTCTTGTTTGTCGGTGCCGTCCATGTTGATGCACAGCAAAAGAGTCAGCCTTTGTTTGCTGTGTTTGCCGCCGTGGCACGCCTGCCCTTTCAGGGCGAGTGTTTTTTTAGGCAGCATTTGGTAGAATAGACCGCCCTCGTCGGCGTTGTAGACGTCGCTGGGGGCATATTTTCCCAGAATGTCGGGCATGTTTTCAGACTGCCAGTCGCCGACTACAGCCATGCTTACGCTGCTCGCTTCACCGCTGAGCACTTTCCCGGTGATGCCGTGTCGTTCTTTGAAGCGCGACAGCCAGCCGGGACTTGCCTTGAACTCGTCGCCCAGCGTGAAAGAGCGAGCTTTTTGTTGGAGCAGGTCTCCACTCACGGGAATATTCTTCGCCCGCAAATCCATAAACCAGGCAAAGAGGGCCTCTTCCATTTTGCTTTGAGGAGTAGTCTTCAGCGTTTTTTTGTGCGAGAGATTCCCCGACGAAGTGGCGCGGAGGATGTCATCTTTCCCTTTCAATATTGTGGAGAGAGTACTTGCTGGAATGCCATGTGCTGCAGCCACGTCACATTTCTTCTGTCCACTTGTCAGGGGCAGGGCACTTTTTTCTTATTTATTTTTTTTAAGCCCACACTAATATCTGTCCACTTGTCACAGCACGAATTATGTCCGCTTTCTCGTCCAGGGTAAGCCTTTTTCGTTTCTTGCAGGGCTCCATCTGCTAGTCAGGAGGGTTAGCGGCGCGCTTGCTCGCACACACCACGTCCGCGTTCACGATAGCAAGGCTAGACTGATGGAGGCCGAACAAGCTGAGCTTGACAAAGACGTGCGTTCAAAGGCACGGGGAAATATCCGCACAAGAGCGAACACAGAGCACAACAAAAAAAAAAAAAAAAAACGCGAACTGCAACAGCGCCTTCTATGAAATGTGGCACGAAACTTTTTTACTGCTGGCGCCATCTCGTGAGCTCGACTCAAAATTAACTCTTTTTGCGCGGCGCAGTTTGAAAAAAGCGGCGGGCCAAAGATGCTCCGCGCTGTAACCGCTGACTCGCAATTAATAAATTTTGGGGTGCTGTCTACAAAATAGACCAAAAATTAACAGTTTTTCACCTTTATTTCTCGAAAAAAGGTTCGTTAAATCGGGACAGATCACGGAATCGGTTTTGTTATTTCGGGTTAGTCAAAGCATTGAACCCAATGGGCGTCTGAGGGGGAATTAGGATACCTTCGTTAAATCGGGATTTTCTTTAAATTGGGTTTCGTTAAAGCGAGTTTTGACTGTACTTTACTTTTTCTTCTCCATTTTTTTTTCATACTGAGTTATTGGGCACGCCTAAATATGGCGTGGTGTCATTTTTCTCTGTATTGTCGCCGACCGATTTTTAGGACTCGGCAGGACCCGAAAAATGGTTCGAATAATCAAGGAGTCTGAAAAATCTGTGAACTGAAAGAAATAAACTTTTCTGCGAAAAACTGGCTTTCAAAATCGCGAAAATCACCCCTCCTTATGTTCTGCCTGCAAGCGATAATATTAGACTCTATCTGAGTCACAACCGTGCTTTCTTCATGCCCGCACCCTATCACATCGTGATACCAGATAATGTGACGCGGCCGCAGTCATGCCGCGAATGAATGCACTCGCTGCGCGAAGCAAGAACATTCGGTTTGCATGGGGCAGTGACGTTCGCGGAGACCGAGAGGTAACCCACGGGAAGACGCGAGCACCTCTGAATGCAGTCCCCCCTCCCCCTGTCTACCGCGTTTGCTGCCCTGCACCGCGGGGTGTGTCGTCCAAGCCACGGCGGACGCTGCAGCTGTCCCGTTCTCAATGCGATTGCGTGCCCTTCGTAGGCCATCTCGATGGCAATGGAAAGCATCTCATTATCTCGAATGGAAACGATGGAGAACAAATAGCCAAGCCTATCCAAGCCCGTCCGATCACGCCCGCCTAGCTGATTCCGTTTAAATCCAAGATGGCGCCTTTCACGGTGGCGGCAGACAGGTTGGTAGTGACAGTGATGCCCGCTCGCATCTATATTAGGCCGAAATAACAAACTTTCGGTTCAAAAACGATCACCACAATATTGTTGGCGTCTATTTTAGTCCGAAAATTCAAACTTTTAGACTCCGCAAAGTCTCGAACACTGCAAGCTTGCGGCAGGCCGGAAAATCGACGTGACCGAGAAGTGCGGCAGTTGCGATTATTGCAGCGTGCCTATATTTTCTTATGTGACTCCTATCGCCAAGGTTTTCGGGGGCCTCAGTCGGAAAGGTTTCCGGCTGGAGATGAAGCTTTCCAAACAGACTCTTAAAGTGAGCATCCCTGAAAACTGTGTGCAGCTGTTCCACGCGATGTCGTTGTACGTGCTGTGGGTCCGCAGCAGCTGCGACGGCAGCAACACTATCAGTCAGTTGAGCAAAAACTTTGTTAAAATAAAGATAGGGGTGGGGAGGCATCGGCTGATCACAGTGCCAAGTTCGGGATGCGCCTATTATGCGAGTGCGTCTATTACGCGAGTAAATATGGTAATTGTTCAGGCAGTTTTGTGGAATAATTTGTGACACCAGCACAAAAGGAACAAGGCAGAATAATTTGGTTGGCGGCTATTTTGTAGTTGAGAGATTTTATTGTGAGACTTGAAACCATTCCTGACGTGCATTCATGTTGTGCTGGAATTCAGGTCTGTATTTAAGGATCTGTAAGTGGTACTTTTTCGTGGAGGAAAGTGGTTGTTTTCATGTCAGAGTTTTCTTTGTGGAAGATGGAGAGGGTCTTTGTGGAAGTTATGAAGGCCTGCCCTTAATCTTTGCCTCCGAAAAGTCACACGCTGCACGGACTGCGTCAGATCAAGTATAGTAAAACCCTGTTAATTCGGATTTCAAGATGGTGGGAAAAAATGGCCGAATGTCCAATTATGCATTTATTTGGTAAAAATCTGGGGAATGGTCATCTCCTTAATGAGCGTGTGACGCAATAGCAGTTGGAGGCGCATCTGGCCGATGAATGATGAAACCTTGCTGCCTGTTACATTGCTGCAAATGAAATGTAATTTTGGTAAATACAGTGTGAAATAAGTGGCCCTAGGATTCCTGCATATAGCTTGCATGAGAAATATGTGTGGCATGCTGTTCTGCCACTTTTTTTCAACCGAACCCCCCCCCCCCCTCCTTTTTTTTTGTGGTGTTTCTCAGGTGGCTACGACTACAGTGCTTATCGGAGGGACTACTACAACTACTATCACTATGGCTATGCACCACGCTCGGGCTATGGCTATGGATATTATGATGAGTTGTACAGAACCAATCCTGCGTGAGTCTATACTGTCCTTAATTAGAATTCACAGTTGAAATATTGCGTGGGGAGAAAATGTCACTTGCGTTTTTGCAGTTTTGTTCACTTTCATTGTTGATGTGATGAACAGCATTTCTGATTTCACTCTTGATGACAAATTCAATTGACACAATCGTTATGCCGTGCTTGGCGTCAGTTTTTGTGCACCCTGCGTTTACAAAATTTTTGAACAAATTTTTCTTCTGGAAAATGTCAACACAGCTTTTATGAAGCAAAAGTGCAGGAGTACTTTTGGGCATTGTCCATCCAGGCAGGCAGTCTAAGAGCTGGTGAACAACTGGGCCTGCTTTTGGGCAAGGGACTGGGAGGTCCTCCCTGCATAGTTGCAGGCCCGTGCATGTTTCAGGGTGGCTTTGGTACCAAGGGGGAAATCTGGAGGTCTTTCGATCCTCCCAGTTTGAATGTCCATATCTGACTCATCTTAGGTCTGGGTTATACTTCATAAGTACTTGCTGCGTGAGTAAAAGAGCAAATTTTAAAGCACTCATGTTAGGAAAATAAACCAAAGGAGCTGCAGCAGGGCTGCCATGGAGACACATTCATGCTTGGCGTGGTTCTACAAAGGGCTGTGCTCATTCCACCACTTTATTTGACAGTGTTCTTATACAAGTGCCTGAAGAAGTGGGTAGCAACTTGCAGGTTTCAGTTTTTAGAAGGCAGTTGAGAGAAAGGCCATTCTGTTTTGGATAAACTTGTGTTGCCCCACTTGCACCATTGTGTCTGCAGCTACAAGCAGCAGGTGGACGCCTATTACGCCCGGCTAGGCTACAACCCAGCACAGCTCATGGAACGCCTGAGTGTTCACTCGGGACGCTCGTCGGCCAATGGCGATTCGCGCCGGGACGAAAGCTTTGCCAGCAACACAGAGGACGACTGTGACCCCAGCATCCTGGACAACGAGTCTGCACGCCTTGACCATGGTGCGGCTGAACTAATCTGTTGGCTGAGCCTGATTGCTGTGTGAACGCCTGTAAGGGCCACACCCCGTTTCCCCAAAGGAAATGTTAAAAAAAAAAAAAATCTGTGTAAGGGCAGCTTTCCATGACCCAGTTGGGAATAGCCTTCAAAATGCACGCGCCGTGGCCTCCACGATCGGCTCCGGCTGCAAGCAACGGTGCGCTTGATTGCGGAGGCTGTAATTGTACAGCGCAGCAGTTTTAGGACGATGGGCAAGCACCTTAATAGCTGCACGGCTGGGAGTTACATGACATGTTTACGCAAAAGGCGTACTGGCACTAAAAAACGAAGACAACACACACAACAGGACAGGACTGGCGCCAACTTCCAACTGAGTTTATTCACAGAAAAAACCACTTAAGACTAATAAACTCAGTTGGAAGTTGGCGCCAGTCCTGTCCTGTTGGGTGTGTTGTCTTCGTTTTTTAGCGCCAGTACGCCTTTTGCGTAAACATGTCATGCTACAACCAACTAGCTCAAATCAAAGTATTGCTGAGAGTTAGTTCTCAGACATGGGAAACGTGCGATGTGCAGGGAATGCAACGTGGCCGAGGAGTGCCTCCGTTGATGGGGCAACCAAAAGGATGCATTGAGGAACACAAGCTGCAAAAAGCGCGCTTTCCGAGGCAAGGCGTGTGAGTTCCCCGAACTGGAAGAAGGAGAGCTGCTCTGCTGTGTGCTGGAAGTGCAGAACAAGGGCTACACGTTGGCAGTGGATATGCTGCGCTGCTTCTTGTGCGATGAGCGTGCACCAGAGCACAGCACCAGCTCAGAGTCGGAAGACTCTGCGAGTGACGACTGAACATAGAGTAAATGCCACTCATTCCCTTATTGGTGCGTTTGCCACGCCCCGAAAATTGACCCTAGAATCTGGAAAAAAAAAAGTGCGGCCCTTACAGGCGTTTATACAATATTTGTTTTGTTTTCATGGTGCTGGTGGGCTTGGTCACTGACATTTCCTTTTACTGCATCAGAAATGTGACGTGAATGCACACAAGCTCCAAGCTAGTGTCGGGTGACTCCTCTTGCATTTCCAGTGCCTCAACCAGAAGAGGTGAGCAAGTTCTCGCGGCCACACCCACTGGCTCGCTTTTGCGGCGCCAACGGTCTGCTCAAGCTGGTGCCAACACTCAGCGGAGGAAACCTGCCGCCCCCCATTGAAATCCACAGCCTGAAGGTATGCCCTGCATGGAGGGACTGTCATATAATCCAGGCATCGTATAACCAAAAATCTCACACAACTGCTTTCAAAAGGAGTTGAAATTACTTTTCCTGTGCGTCATAAAGTTTTCGTTCAGCGAGAATTATTTCCTGAGACGACATGCAGACAGGCTTTTCGGCATTGAAGAGGCGGTTTTTGACGCGGCACACGTGAGCTCCGGTCCCTGCGCATTAAGAATACCGTATTTTCCGGTATATAAGATGCGGCTTTTTTTCAAAAATCTTGCTGGTGCGTCCTATACAAGGGTGCGTCTTATATGCATATTTTTATTTTTTTTTCGATTTCAGAAATTACGCTAGGTTCATGTTCAAGCCTTTTTCACTGAAAAAATACCACTACTAATGACATGGTTGTAGCATGGTTAATACTTCAATACGGAGACCGCCGTGCGCAACTTTTTTAGGTGAACTTATTATGAAACTGCGGGGGTGACGACTTCCGGGTTCATAAACACACGGCCGTTTTGGAGGCTGCAAGCAAAAGCTATGTGAAATGCCAAAAGATGGCGACAATCGCTTTTCTCGCCATTATCAAGACAAGTCGGCGTTTTCTTTAGTCACCCTTTGTAACTTTGTTTGCTCCGTGTACGTAGTGCGAAGAGAATGTTTCAGTCGCGTTACATCCAGAAATGAGCGGACTTTTTGATAGCGCATCCGAAGATGAAGACTTCAAGGTTTTTAGTAAATATAAAATGTTGTTATGGACATAAGGAGAGTTCCTTCATTTTTTTTTCTTTTTTTGCTAAAACATGGGTGGGTATTGCGTGAGTGTTGCCTTTTTCGATCACTTAGCGGTGCTTAAGAACTTCTCTCAGGTACGGTGCATTTTTCGATGGTCGCACAAGCATGTTTAAGTAAGCCTCACTAGCCTAACTGGGTGAATTGGGGTGCGTCTTATACACCTCACTTTTTTTAAAGAGAAAATGTTGTCGCTTATAGAAGCTTACGTCCCGCTCATCTGCATTCGAGGGGATGCCAATAAACCATGGTACTCAAATGCGCTGAGGAAGTTGTCGCGAAAGAAAAAACGCCTATTCCGTAACGCAAAGAAATCAGGATGCGCTAGGAAGTGGGACAAATACTTTGCAAGTCTGCACGAATACACGCAGTTATTACGAACTTCAAAACGAAAATTTTACTGTCACGACCTCATAGAGATAATGCGGGTAAACCCCAAGAAGTTTTGGAACTTGCTCACGCCCAATAAAAACAGTTCGCACAATATTTCCCTGAAGGCACGAGACGGCTCCGATGTTCCAATTTCAGAGCGCTCCGACGTCATGAATTCCTATTTCACGTCCGTATTTACCCAGGAGCCAACAGCAAGCATTGTTTCCGTGCCAAGTCCAAATTATGCACCTATGCCACCTGTTACCATTACAGCAGAGGGAATTTTAAAACTCATAGATAATCTAAAGATATCCACTTCCCCTGGACCAGACAACCTCCCTGCTAAGATTTTTAAAGCAACTAAATATTTCACGAGTCAAATCTTGCAACTCATTTTTGCCCAGTCTCTTAACACTAGTGAGATTCCAGACGACTGGAAATTAAGCAAAGTTGTCCCAGTCTTCAAAGCTGCAGATCGCTGCGACCCCTCAAATTATCGACCAATTTCACTGACATGTATCTCTTGTAAACTTTTCGAACATATAATATACTCGCACATCGCATCTCACCTTGACCACAACCGTTTCTTCTTTCCCAATCAGCATGGTTTCAGGGCAGCTTTTTCGTGCGAAACTCAGCTGTTCGAACTTACAACTGATCTCCATTTAAATCTAGACTCTGCCTTCCAAACCGATATAATTTATTTAGATTTCGCCAAGGCATTCGATCGCGTCCCTCACCAGCGTCTCTTTTCCAAACTCTCAGCTCTGTCACTTGACCCGCTTGTCTTATCCTGGATCCACTGTTTCTTAACCGACCGCTTGCAATTCACCGTCATCGCCAGTCATGCATCTCAAACTACTAGAGTAATCTCCGGGGTTCCCCAAGGATCGGTTCTTGCTCCATTACTATTTTTAATCTTCATCAACGATTTGCCATCTGGTATTTTATCATCTGTCCGGCTCTTTGCGGACGACTGCGTCATTTATCGCCGCATCAACAATAGCAGTGATCAGGAATTATTACAGGATGACCTAAGCCGAATTCAGAAGTGGTGTTCCGACTGGCTAATGCAGCTCAACGTTTCTAAATGTAAGTTCATGCACATCTCACGTAAACGTTCGATTCTTCATTTTTCGTACTCCCTGAACTCCATAGCGCTGTCTCAAACTAATTCATACCGGTACCTCGGCATCGAGATAACAACCAACCTAACCTGGGCTAATCACATCACGAAACTATGTGCCAGTGCCTCCAGATCACTCGGATTCATCAGGCGATCACTTTCCATGTCCACCGCAGCCACCAGACAACTAGCATATGAAACGTACATCCGAACTAAACTAGAATACGCCTCAACAATATGGAATCCTCACCAAGCCTACTTAATAGATTCACTCGAAGCCATCCAGAATCGGGCAGCACGCTTCATCACCTCACAGTATAAATCTCAGCTCAGCATCACAGCGTTGAAATCATCTCTCGGCATCAAGTCATTAGCCTTTCGCAGGAAAACTTCAATTCTTTGTCTTTTTCATAAACTGTACTTTAACTTTCCAGCACTTCGAGAAAACCTTCTACGAGCTCCGCTACGATCATCTCGTCGTTTATTTAACTCCTTAAGCATACAGCGTTTGCACGGCTCCACCAATTATTTCAATAAATCTTTCCTTCCCAGTGCGATAGAAAGCTGGAATAACCTCCCCGAACACATTGTCATTGAGACTAACCCTTCCAGATTCAGACAGCTCCTAATCGACCATCTCAACGACAAATAATCTTTTCCTGCACCCTATGCCAGCTTCCAAGCCCTGCAAACTGACCAGCCTGTTCTACTTCCAAAGTTGTAATTTGTTCCTGTTTATATTTCTGCTACACTCTGTCATGACGTGATTATTTGAATTTTCTTGTCTTTTTTTTCGTCTTGTTCTACTTTTTTTTTTTATTCTATATTTTATATTTTCTATATTTTTCTGTATTTCCATATTCCTTCTATATTTATATATTCATGTATGACTGTTGAACACCCCTGTACCACCTCCCCCCCTTATGTAATGTCCCTAACGGGACCCTTAAGGGTTAATAAATGATGATGATGATGATGATGATGACGGGTGCGTCTTATATACCAACTTTTTCAGTGACAGCCTGCATACATGGCGGGTGCGTCTTACACACCGGAAAATACGGTATGTCTCATGCACTGATTATTTGGACGATGCTTCAGAAGTGTGGCCGTTCCGACTCCTTGAAGAAGTTTTGCAGTGCAGCTATGCTCAGATTTACTCGCATAATAGGCGCACTTTTTTTTTTTTTCTGAAAAATCCAGCTCAAAGTTCGGGGTGCACCCATTACACAGGGTAAAATGTCCGGAAATTTTTCGACTAGCAAAATGAAACATACCACATAAACGCACCTGTGTTCGGGCCGCACCATGTTTTCCCGAAGGAAATATTTACAAAAGAAGATCCGTGTGAGGGCCGCACCCAAACTTTCCACGACTGAAACGAGAATTGCCTTCGAAATGCACGTGCCATGGCCTCCGCGATCAGCTTCAGCTGCGAGCAACGGGCGCTTGACCGCGGAGGCCACACACGCGCACATGAGCTTCCAGGTGCCGCCCATGCATGGTGCTCGGGACCAAACTCATCAGAGTTTGGTCCCGAGTTTTGATGAGTTTGGTCATCATCAACAACTTTTTCCTCCGCCGTGAGCTTTCGCTATCCATATCAGCATCAGCAGCTCCAGTTTTGTGTGGCTGTCAAAGGCCCGGGATCTCTGGTAGCATGTTAATTGATTTCGTGTGCTGTCACGGAGCGTTGCTATTTTAGCTTGACAGGCAAGCACCCTAATACCTGCATGGCTGTGGGTCTGCAGCAGCTGCGACGGCAGCAACTCTAGTGAAGACTAGTAGTCAGTTGAGCAAAAACTTTTTTAATAACCAATGAAAATTGGGGGTTTGGGGGGGGGGGGGGGGGGGGCAGTAGTTTGCAGTCATGTAAATATAGTATTGATCACAGTGCCAAGTTCGGGGTGCACCTGTTGTGTGCGGAAATAAAAAAATCTGGTTTTTCGCGACCAAACTGTGGGTGCGCCTATTATGCGAGTAAATACGGTACTGCTCTAGAACCACTGTCGCTCTTCGGCAGCAGTGTCTGTACTAGAAATTCATATGAAGGAAAAAAAATTGCTGACGATTACGTTACTTCCTAATGTGAAATTTGAGCACAGCTCATCAGCTGTTCCAGCTTTCCAATAGATTGAGGCCAAGAATTCGAGCAAGACATGTATGTACAATTACAGAAAACTTGTTATCTTTCACACATATTCCTCCTTCAACAAACACTCCACTAGCAGTTCTTGACTGTCATGAAGGAAGCTTTGTGGTCGGAGAAATGGATGGATGTATGCTCGACTAGCTGCACCAACGCCTGGTTCTCAGAGACGAGGTCTG
The DNA here is from genome assembly GCF_055824585.1 of Amblyomma mixtum. Lineage (NCBI taxonomy): Eukaryota > Metazoa > Arthropoda > Arachnida > Ixodida > Ixodidae > Amblyomma > Amblyomma mixtum. The sequence continues at coordinate 69,153,191 of NC_143021.1, read as the reverse complement.
CGCAAGTATTTCGCGAGGTTGTCACAGCTGTGGGAGCTGTTATGAGCGAGAGGAACGGGATGTTCTCCCGCAGAAGTGGTAAGAAATTCCCGCTTGTCTTTATGTCTACATTAAAGTCCCCACCCACCCTGCCACCCTGGCAGGTGGCAGCGTTTCTGGCACAGCGTTGTCAATGCCAAAGCATGCAGTGCACATCTGTCTCTACTGCCAGGTAGCTTAAAGCAGGATTGAGGTGTCCACTGTTCCAAGAGGGCAGTTATGCGCCTTCCCTCTGGGTCAGGTGTCCACCGAGATGTGGGAGACAGATACTGCGCATTTCCTTTCCAATTTACAAATTTTACCCTCTGCTTTCCAAGCCCCCGCTCTATTGGTTTCACAGCTGTGGGAGACAGATACTGTGCATTTCCTTTCCTCAAAAAAAATACCCAAGACACTTTGGAAATTCTAAAGTGTGCTTGGCAAAAGCCTTGTGGTCAATCCACTGCTGCTTCCATGAACTGCTTGGCGCAGAACATGGAGGAAGAAAAAACTAGGAGGGACCATGACGTCACAATCTTGAAGCCTAGTCATAAAAAATATAATGGAGAGGATCATGGGAAATAGGCCCTCACGTGACAAGGCAGCGGTAGCTCTTAGCCGGATTTCGGTTTCGGTTTTGCTCTCTCGCTCTACGAGCAACTGCACGACCATCTGCTTGTGTTCACTGACGGCTCCGTGGTAAGCGCAAACTGCTCGCTCGCTGCAGCGGCCGCCATACACGAGTGACGCGTGTGCTGACTGCGCAGTGGAGACATTGGAGCACATGCTCCTTCGCTGTGCCGCTTCTGCAGTGCCGCGTCGCGAGATTCTCGCGGCCTGCAGGGCGCTGGGAATCATCCCGGACAGTCTCGAAGCGCTCCTGTGGCCGCGCGGCAGTGCGCACACCCGTGACAGAACAATGGTGAGCCTCTGTGCGTTCATCGAGCAGGCGGACTTGACTCCCCGCTTGCTCTTCCCGCTCCGTGGGTGCTACCTCGGCGCCCCACCCCGGCCGCTAGTGCAGTGTGCCGCGCGCGCGATCAGTCCGAGACAGGACGCTATATGCGCGCGGCTATGTACATACAGTTTACTTCTTTTTGTAAGTGATTGTGCGCAGTGGCTGGGAGACCCCGCACAGAGGCAGACGTAAAGCCACCGGCACTCCCTCTCGACAGCGAGAGAGAGAAATACTTCACTGCTGCATTTCACGCCGGAACTGCGTATGTTCGCGAGCGTACTCGGCGCGACTTGTGCCTCGAGAATAGCGGAGAACGGCGGGCCCATGGGCGTGCCGAAGTCCGCCTGCCCGAGAAATAGAATCTTGTGCAGCACTCCGGAGCGCTCGTTAAACATGTCTGTCCGCCGTGAGCGCTCGGGAAGCCACTGTGCCCTTTTTTAGAGGCTCGTTTTCTTCGCCTACTCTCGAGTTCTCCGCTTATAGCATGCGCTGAAATGAACGCTCCCTATGTGTTTATAACGACGAAAGGAATTCCTCTCAATTCTCTTTATGAACCACAGTTGAACAGTGACGAGGTCGCGGCCGCACCCTTTGATGAAAAGTTTACCTGCAGTTTTCTACAGTGCACCCAAAAACTCGAGAGTGTAATCAACAGAAGTGTTGAGACGCGGAGCCTTCAGAAAACCTCGAGCTCGGTACGCATTCCGCCAAAGCTGCAACACAGGTGCTGCGCTTCTGCGCTACATTGGAGCCCGGACGTTCACTAAAAAGCACCGCTGGTTGTCAGTCTGGTAACTGTGGAGGGCCTATTTCCCAAGAGTCAGTGTGCAAAAGGTGTCAGAGGAGGATGGCTTGCAGAGGCTGAGCGCACTCTCTCCTAGTTTTTTCTTCCTCCATGGCGCAGAATCACTGGGCCACTTCGGAGCCATGCGTCTCACTCACTCGACTGCAACGAGACGTCTGGTGAAGGAGCGGCGGTGTAGCTGCCACCGCCGATGCGCGCGCATGCTCGTTCTACCGCTACTGTGTGACGTCACGGTTGCTATGCACAGTAGGGAGGGGAGGAGGTTGCGCTTTTACTTTCTCCTTTCCAAGCTCCATTGCTTTCGGAGCTTAAAGGCCTACTTGACCGAAAGTTTACTTCGGCTAATTTGGTGCTCGATATAGTGTGCATGTTATGAACAATATTTATATTTAATATTAGGGTTGTGAAGCGTCCAGAATTTTAGTTGCAAGTGTTCAAAAACCTCTGTAGCAGACGACGCAGTACCCTAGCGGTGTGCTGGACAACTAATAAACCTGACCGGAAATGACGCACCATTGAGACACCGGCATCGCCGGCTCGCCAGTTTCAGGCGTTCTGAAGTGAGCGACCGCCCCTTGTAAGCCCTTCTTCTGGTGCGTTTCTGGTTGTTTTCACCTCGAAGCTCGGTGGTCTCCGAGAAAAATAAACTGCTGGCATCATGTCGATGAAGTGCGCGGCCGCGGAAAAGAATACGAGGAATGCGGAAAGCACAATGTGTACCTCTCGGCCAGTGCACTTGATCCCCGATATCGAAAGCTGGTGTCAGCTGTCTGGGGCTCAGGTTTTAACGTGAATTCCCCTCTCTTCTTCAAAAAAGATAATGGTTGGTGGCTGACGCTTCTGCCTCGCTTTAACCCCTTTTGTGGGTTGGGCTTTGTCAATCTACATCATGCATCAGAGCACGCACGTCTTTCTGGCCCGATCCGCCCGATCAGGAATCGCCCTGATAAGCAGCACCCGCGTTATCAGGTCATCACAAAGCGTCTGCGCTTTATCGCTGATTATAGATAATGGGATGCGACGATGCAGATGCAGCCTACACAAAGCGCTTCGTATCTATACCTTTCGCTCCCGCAGGATGAGTGTTCAATCCTCGCTGTCACGCTAAGCATGGGGGGTTAGGGCGTTATCGGACCGTCGTGGAGCGTGGCTGCTGAATGTAGACACAAGGATGCAACGATACAGCGTTCAGGAGAGCAAGCTGCCGGGCTAGTTGGTGAAGCATGTTAAATTGAATTCAGCGCAAAAATACAGACAAGGGACAAAGAGAGACACACTGAGACGTTCACGAGCGCTAACTACCAACTGTTTATTCATGCTGAAGTACAGGGGATATACAGGAAGGGATTGAAGAGCATGCGCGTAGCGAGGTACAGATAATGCACATCCGTCAAGCAAACGAGTTAATCAAAAAACGAATCTAAAAAAGAACATTCAGATGAGTATATGTGTACCGACGTGTCACTGACACAACGTTCGGACAGCTTTCTGATATAATAAGCTTCTAAAACGAGCCTTGCCTTATCATTACCACTCTTGCCAAGAATCGTGGTTAGAGAAGACCACGATTCTTGGCAAGAGCGGTAATGATAAGGCAAGGCTCGTTTTAGAAGCTTATTATATCAGAAAGCTGTCCGAACGTTGTGTCAGTGACACGTCGGTACACATATACTCATCTGAATGTGCTTTTTTAGATTCGTTTTTTGATTAACTCGTTTGCTTGACGGATGTGCATTATCTGTACCTCGCTACGCGCATGCTCTTCATTCCCTTCCTATATATCCCCTGTACTTCAGCATGAATAAACAGTTGGTAGTTAGCGCTCGTGAACGTCTCAGTGTGTCTCTCTTTGTCCCTTGTCTGTATTTTTGCGCTGAATTCAATTTAACATACAGCGTTCCCAGCGCGCTTCGGATCAATATCTTTTAGTGCTTTTAGACTAAGACTTGCGTAAATTGAAATATTTCGCGCTTAGCGCCCCACAAACCTCACTTCGCCGTGACAGTGGGACTGCCCGACCCACACAAAATGGCGCCGGGCTGCAAACGGTCGACGCCGTCAACCAACCAAAAGTCGCCATTTTGGTCACGTGATTTTGAGAACCAATAGCAGAGCGCGTTTTGCTCAATTTTGTTTCTTTGTTTGCCGCTGCTTGGGCTTGCTCATAGTTGCCAACCGGAGTATGGAAATAGCCTGAATCGAGACCTTTGAAACGAAAACAAAATGGCGCCGGCGGAGCGCGTATTTTTCGAACTGCGGGCAGTCAAAGTTCGGTGCGATTAAACCTCAATTTAAAGGGCCGCGCGCGCGGTTTCACGTCTTTGGAACGCTATAACTCATGAATTAGGAAGTATTTTTCAACGAAAATTTGTTGATAGCTGCACAATCACCTCAGGATCGCGAAAATGAAAAGATTGATAATGCGATTTTTTGACCAATTTTCGGCCGCAAAGAGCCGTGTCCCCCCTTAACACAGCGCTTAATTCTCTTGAGCTCCCTTTTTAGACATCAAGCTGTTTTTATTGATTTACCTCGCGTTCATGGCACCTGTTCCAAATTCCTATGCACAGGAAGGAATACCTTTCGACGGGGGAGAAAAATGAGAAGGAAAAGGAAAAGAGAAAGCAGGTCATTTTTCTTTTTCTATCAAGACAACAACCATATTGCACGCACAGCAGAGCGCACATGTGCTGTTGGCACGTGCGTCACCGCTCAAAAAAGCCGATCTGATAATACAAGCACTTCTTCTACTTGGCCTCCATTTGAATACGCTTCCTTCCTCCGCTATGTCCGAACTTTGCACAAGCTGTAATCGAATACTGCCAGGCAAACAACGCTCGCTAGCATTGCGGCGCGATCATTTCGCTGAAGTTGAGCGAGGAGTTTTCTAGTCTTCTACAGCAAAATAAAACAAGTTTAAAACTTTTTCTAGGGCGTTTCATCTGTTTCAAGATGTGTGTTTTCAGATATAACCAGTATTTATTGCTCAAAGTGCTGCACGCGCTACCGGTACCAGCGCTTTGCATGAGCCGCAACGAGCAGACGCTCCGAACCTGTCCGGACTGAAGTCTCAAACATCCGTCACTTCCGGCGGGCGGCAATGGCGCCCATTTTTCCAGTTTCAGTATTGAAAACTCTGATCCTTGCGTGCCGTTGGCACCGTAACTGCTTGAAACTGCAGCGTAATGTTTGGTGGGTAGCGTAATATGGGGGTGTACTATGAAAAAACAACCTTTTTACGGTTTGAAAAATTTCAGTCAAGTAGGCCTTTAAAGGCTGTCCACTGCTGGTTACGACGGCGCAAAACACAGAAATGGGCGCCTAAGAGCTGTGCTCTAAAAAGAGAAAACACGATGTTCACCTATGATCTGAATGCGCCGGTGGCGTGCTTTCTGCAGCGATGTGCGGCGCTCCAGGTGACAGCGCGCTTGCTGCTTGTGCACCTGGCTCGCTCGGTGTCGCTAGGCCTAACATGCTCCACACTGATGCCGCAGTGGAAAGCGCTTTCGAACTAGGTGCCGATGATCATAGAAATGCCTAATCACGTTGCCACCTGTACAATAACCTAGTTCTCTTCCCCGACGCCTTCACCAGCAAAGTGTGCGGAAAAATGGGCCAGGCGCAGCCATGGGTCACACACGCGGAATCAGAGTCCGAGCTCTTGGCAGAACCACCCTTACAGGCTGTTGTGTGTTTGATCACATTGTTGACGTCAGGTCTGCAATAAAGTGCTCTGCCAACATCTCCCATTTCGGTCTGTTCCCATCTGCAGCCGTATGGAGCAGGGTGTGCATATTTTTCCGTTGTATAGACCAGAATTTTGAGCCTTTCCCGGGCGCGGCCATTTTGCACCGACTGGCGCGCCGCGGTGCGGGCGTTTCTTTGGGGACTGCGGGGCTGCGGCAGTTCCGCGGCCGCGCGTGCATATAGCCGCGCTTCGGGCGCTAAAAAACATTGTCGAGCATACTTCCGCTGCGTGGCTGTGTTGCAGGAAGTATTTACGTTATCACAGCGGTAACATTGACGCGTTTTAATGACATTTAGTTTGACATTCAGGCTAATTGTGCTGGCGCTTAGAACGCGCTCGTGCTTATATCGAATTCCGTCTTGGTGCTCCACCGCAAAGAAACTTTTTTTCCAATATCAAGCATTAGGTGTGCGGCTAGCATGCAGTTCCAATTCCCATGCACTCTTATTCCTTCCTGCCGGCCGGCCATAAGGCCCCCCCCCCCCCCCCCTTTCCCTTCCACAAACAGGGCTTTCTTGTCGCCGCGCTAGTTTATCAACAAATTACCGCTGTGAGCTCAACTGAGTCGCAGCGCCAACAGCAAACAAATTTTGTCATGGTTTATGCAACCTGCTGCATAAAAACGTACTTTCGCTTAATTTATCGAAGCTTGAATAGATATGAGCTGCTAATCCAGCTTTCACTAATTCTGAGGTCCGAAGTCGCGTTATTTTATTCAGGAGCTCTCGCCGCGTGTGAGAGCGTTGCGTAGCCGTTTGGCTAAGTGTGGAAATGTAATGAAATCGCGCATAGTATTTTCATATGAATAAGGTAGATACCGCACCGCTGCGGTGGCTCAGTGCTGACGGCTCTCGGCTCTGGCCCAAAAGACGCGGGTTCGATCCCGGCCGCGGCGGCCGAATTTCGATGGAGGCGAAATTCTAGAGGCCCGTGTACTGTGCGATGTCAGTGCACGTTAAAGAACCCCAGGTGGTCGAAATTTCCGGAGCCCTTCACTCCGCGGCGTCCCTCATAGCCTGAGTCGCTTTGGGACGTAAAACCTTAATACACCAAACAAACTAGTGTAGATACCAACAGCAGAAAGATACTATAGATAAACCTTTACCCCCAGATCCCTCCGACATGTGTGTGGAAAAAGCAGTTGAAATCGGTAGCGGTCGTGCTTACAATCCTGTGCATGAAATGTGTTTAATGGGAACAAGAGCAAGCTTAGCGCAAGGATGCCGAACACGTACTGGTGATCGAAAACGCGCTCCGTCGAGACAACCTTCAGTCTGCAGCTCACCTATCCAGTTACTACTCCACTGAGTCAAATCAATAGATCTACATTCTGATGCATAAAATTATCATAGATGATATCGCACGCAAAAGGCGACAACAAACGACACGACAGCGCAGAAATCTGCTTAGAAGTGCCGGTTTTCAGTCCGTACACTACCTGGTCGACTACTCTCGGATGTCACGTTAACGAGTAACTGCGCACAAGATAACCGCAGTACTGTCTGGAAGAGGGAAAATGTGAGTAGTGACGCACAGCACACACCCTCATAGGTTAGCTGATGGAGCACAGCAACGGCAGAAGCGAACACGTAAACATGCGTTCTACGCGCGGCGCCGACGCGACCCGCAGTCCCTCGGGCCGCGCGCGCCGACAGATGGCGACTGGTGTCGAGAGTAGGAGCGCGCCCGCAGCCTGCGTGCGAGGGTAAAAAAATCTGGTCTATAATCGAGGCTTTTAAATCCCTATGGGGGATTTGCCGGGCCTGTGCCAATTCGGTTTAGAATGCGGGTCGTTGCATGGGCAGGGGAAGCATAATGGGTGTTCCACTGTACCTCCTAGCATGCACTTGAACTGATATGTTTCCAGCTGATACTGTTTCCGCCTTGTGTGTTGAAAGCAGGGAGTAATGACAGTGGGGGTTTGTAGTGCACACCTAAGTGCATGATCTCAATTTGCGAAATGTAGGTAATAAGGGGAACGGTACACTATGAGCACAAACTTTATTGAAGAAAAATAAGCAGTGAATTTTTTTTTTTCCAGTACTAGTACTGGAATTTAAAAAAAAAAATGTCAAAAGGTTGCTTACTGAGTCGCCAGTATAATACAGTGGGAATTGCCACTTATTGGCTAGTGAAAAAGGATTTTATATTGGCTTGTTTGAGCTCTCGCAGCCGTTTTTTGTTAATGGCATCACCCATACTTGACAGGCTGCGCAGCAACACTTCCGAACCTTCTCCTCGTTGGAAGACACTCTTCAGCATTTGGACTGCCTATTCCGCCTGCGCTGGGGTCCCCACAGGGTCAGCGGTCTCGTTTGGAAGCTCTTCCTCCTCGTCTTCACTTTCATCAGACATCGGCTGTGCACAGTATTTTCTGGGCATGTTGCCACATCGCTGTCGATCTGGACAGATTCATCAAGTTGAATGCCCATCGCAGCACAGTTTTCTAGCAGCAAATCTTCCTCGGCTGCGTCGTGGACATCATCAGGCTCACCCTGTGTGCTGGGTTTTTCTGTGGTTGCGGCATGCCTGAAGCAGCTGGCAATGGTTGTGGCACTAATAGCCTGCTGCCAAGCATCACCCAGGAGGCACGCAGTACATCCACCTTGCACTCCTTCCCCTGGTCCATGCATCCTCCTAAGAAGATGTTTGCGGAAGCGCGACCTGAGCGCTTGAATCACACCCTCATCCATGGGCTGCAGCAGTGCTGTGGTGTTCGCTGGCAGGAACTCCAGCTGTATGGACTTCAAACCTGGCACAGTTCCGTGTCCAGGGCAGTTATCCACCAGGAACAAAACTTTCCGCTTGTTGCGAGAGAAGCGCGCATCCTCGCGATAAATCCACTCACTAAAAATGGCTTGCGTCATCCATGCCTTGCCATTGGCCTGGTGTGAAACGGGCAAGGTTGCGACGTTTTTGAAGCAGCGAGGATGCTTCGATTTGCCAATCACTAGCGGCTTCAACTTATCGCTGCCCGTCATGTTGGCACCGATAAGGACGGTCAGCCTGTCCTTACTCAGTTTCCCTCTGGTGCATTTCTCTCCTCTAAATGATAGCGATTTTTAGGGGAGCAACTTGTAAAAGAGTGCAGTCTCATCTACATTGTAGATGTTCTCTGGATCGTATTCCTCCAGAATCTCGGGGAGCCGTGTTCCTCGCCAGTCTCCACATGCCGTCGTGTCAGCAGTGGCAGCTTCCCCTGAAACAGCACGAAACACCAGTCCATTCCACTCTTTAAATCGGGTCAGCCATCCCTCGCTGCACGAGAAACCCTCGATGCCGAGGTGAAGAACAAATTCTTCCGCTTTTGCACAAATGAGTGGCCCGCTGATTGGGATGTTTTCACTGCGGGCTCTCCGCAGCCAAAGCACCAGGCATTTCTCCAAGTCTTCGTGGTCAGCCGCTCACAGTCATTTTCTTTGAGGACCAAAGCATGACGTCTCGAAAGCCTCCCGCAGCTTCTCCTTATCCTGAAGAATTCTTGTTAGGCTGCTTTTGGGGACGGCGTACTTCATTGCTAGCGCCGTTTTCGTGAAGCGACCACTCTCGAAGTCGTTGATGATCTCCATCTTCCTTTCCAACGCATTGTGCGGTCGTTTTTGCGCTACCCTCGGACCGAAGGGGAGGAGAAGGAGGGGAGCAATGATGCGATGGCACTGCGCTTGTCCAACTAGTTGCGGTTTCAAGTTTTTCAGTTCTGTTAACGCGGTGGTCGCAAAATTTGAGTTCCGATTAACGAGATTTTTTTTACATTGCCTTAATACAAAACCAACCAATCGCAAGGCGTTTGTTCCATTTAAGCGGTAGTTCCGTTTAACCGATTTCCGTTTATCGAGATTCTGCTGTACAGTGAAGACGTAGGACAGCGGTGGGACACAGCTTCGATGCATTTTCATCTAATGGCTTGGTGTGGATTTTGAAAATGCCTCTTGTGCCATCAACCTTTTTTTTTTTTTGTATGTGTGTGTGGCACAAGTATTTGCTCTGAAATTATTCCGAGAAGAGTACGATTCGCTTCGAATCGGACTACTATTCGTGCATGCCTAGAATGTTCGCAAACCCCTGTTATCAGACGCAGTGGGTTCGATTCAAGGTGGCAGCATTTCATTGGTGCATGGGACCACATGGTAGTCTCAGCTGTAGCCTGGTGGGGGGATGTGACAATTCAGTTGCCACTGTGTTCTGCTCATCTGACCACCTCTTCTGTCTCCATGTGCAGCACTTGTTCCAGAAGGACCCACAGTTCCATGAACTGCAGCAATTCCCAGGACCCCTGGTTAGGTGAGTTTTTTTTTTTTTACTTGGGAAAGGGACAAATTGCACCGTTTCTTTTTTCTTTTTATGGGAGGGGGGGGGGGGGAAATGGACTTGTATGTTCCTGTATAGGTAGAAATGGAGCCTAATAATGTCCCTCCTGCATTGTGGGTCACTTCACTCAAACAGAGCATGCTTGTCCTGCTGTTCACTTGACACTTTTCATTATGAAAACAAAAAGTAACTGCGCAAAAGGACGGGACAAGAGAAAGAGAACCACACGGGACAAACAAACTGAAGAGGGTCGCCGGAAAATTCGGCGTTGAGGTCATTTTTTCTGCACCTTGCAAGTTGTCGCATTTGTGCAATTTGGCGAGAAAAGATAAGCAAAAGAAGGTTGAGTGTGGCATCAACCACAGGAATAAGTTCGTACAGTGTACATGCAATGTAATTTATCAGATTCCCCTGAGTTGTGGTAGGTTCTACACAGGGCAAACTGGCCGCTGCGTCAACATTAGATTATTAGAGCACGCAAATTCCTTAGATGATTCAAGGGGGCAGCATCTGCCTAAGCACTGTCACACTTGGAAGCATGATGACAAAGATTGTAATCCGCTTTTCGATAGGACTAAGATTATCGGACGCTCGAGGGATAAGAAAGAACGAGAAATTATCGAGGCCTTGGAAATCGCGAGATTAGGGCCTGACAAGTGCATTAGCGATGCTTCAGTACACCTGTACCGCAAGGAGTTTGAGTTCCTTGATTCCACGAGATGAGTGTCGCTTCTGTTTTTTTTTTTGGGGTTGGTGCACATGCGCTTTGCTGCTGAAGGAAAGAAGAGTTGGTGGAATAAATCAGTTGTCAGTCTGCGTTTGTCCCGTGTGGTTCTCTTTCTCTTGTCCCGTCCTTTTGCGCAGTTACTTTTTGTCCTCATAATGTCGTACCAACTAGCCCCTCACCGCACTCTTCTAGATTACTTTTCATTACTGCCTGTGAAACTGTCAGAAGCAGTGTGAAACTTTTCGGTATAGTTGGTAATCATTCTCTGTTGTGGAGATTTGGATGGGAACAATTGCCTGAAAGCCAATGCTTTTAGGGTGTCATCCATTTTAAATGATAATGACATATCCGTTGCTTTCATATGGAACCTCCATATGGAAAAATTCCATATGGAATTTGAACTGGGCCTGCTTGCACAAAACTCTTTAGTCCAGTCTTAAGCGTGGCCCGCGTGGAGCATTTTTCCAGGCGATTCGTCGGTGTCGACGGCACCAGAGCGTCTTTTTGCCGCCGGAGAGGACGTTTTTGCCAAATCGTCGGGTTCTGGCGAAACAGAAAAAAACGTCGACGCCGCGCCGACGCCGGGAGAAGGCAGCGACAGAGGGCCAATGCGAGCCGGAGCGGGCATCACGTGATTCTGGACGGAGCCACGCCGGCCGAGAGAGACGTGCTCGCGAGCTCTGCGTCGCACTTCCCGGAAAGACGGGTGTTTGGCGCTCCAAGTGTACCGAGACTTGGGTTGCGGGTTTTTCGGCCGTAACGGCCAAGCAGCTTGTTGTCTTTCGGAGTCGCTCCCACGGGGCGACGACAGAATGGTCCGGGCATCGGCCACCGTGTATTTCTTTATTTTTTTAGGCTAGCTAGCCGGAGCGGCGAGCAGCTTCGCTGGTGTGTTTTTCTTGTTTCTGGAGAAACTGGTGGGAAATTTGTTCATTGTTTGTGGTGTTGCGAGGGTGTTGCTATTAGACACTTTTAGTTGGGCATACGCAGTAAGCTTGCGCACGCATCGCTGATTGCGTTGCGTACGCTGTAAATAGTGTAAACATGACACTTTCAGCTGGCCATGTCATAGCTAACCGTAGCGTCCCTCAGGGGTACGCGTGAATGGTAGCGCCATCTAGTGACAAGACGCCAAAGGACATCAACGCTGTGTTGAAGAAATTTTTGTCTGCAATTACTGATAACTAGGGTGGGTGCATTGCGAGCCTTTTTTGGTTCCAAGAAGAAAGACTGCAAATCGATGAAAATGTGACAAGTGACTAAACGCTAGACAACTGCTTCACCAGGTGTCGTTCTTGCGAGGTAAACATACTGCATTTAGTTAGGCCTAAGAGCTTGAAAATCGCCATAATTATCTGAAAAACAGGGTCTAGTCATCGCTTTTACTCCTACACGTGGGCGAGAGTGTGCAAAATAAAAGTGAACCACTACCATCTGAGCGAGCTATCACGTCGAAGAATCCAGCGGTGACATGTACTTATTCCGAAGCGAGCGAACAGGGCGCCGCCATCTTGTCAATGTATCCGGTAACGCGCCTGTAGCGTGCTCACGCTCGGCTTCTGACCATGCGGGAGTGAATTCGTTAACGCCGGCGAGGGGGTTAGGCGCGCGACGCGATTTCACGGGCAGAAAACGCTCCATGCGGGCCACGCTTTAATCTTCAGGCTCAGTCGAATCTCACTGAAGTCTTAATCTCCCCTGCCGATAAGCCGCTTGCACGAACGAAACTAGACTGGAGCAGCACCGGATTCAATAAGGCCAAGGCTGCATCGAGTAGTCTTGTGCCAGTCTAAATCCAACATGGCGGCTGTGCGGTGCCTGCCCAGCGCTTGTTGCGCCGCGAACGTGTGAGGAGCAGTGGCTTCGGGTGAGATGCCTTTCTCGCTGTGCGAGATGTACCCGACGTGTCGGCACCTTGAGGCTTTCTGATCACCGCCGGAGATACGACCGAGAGCCGCACAGTGTACAGAGTTGCCTTCGTCCGCTGCAGCAGCAGTGCATCCGGTAAGCCTTATCCTATGTCTTTCCCTCACTGTTTGCTTCTCTTGGCACACCTTTCAACCAACTTCGCAGCCGCAACAGCAGCTCAAATGTGTACCCGCTTTGCACGCACTGCCAGAGAACAGTAGCTCGAAGGTATCGCTCGCCGTGAATAACATTTTGAGGCTCAAGGACGCAGTTTGAGATTTTGTTATTGCGAGTTGTGTGCCTGTGTGATGATCAACGTGAGATTAGCTCTGTGTAAGTACATGCGCAAGCTCGTGCATGACATCGGCGTGAACTAAAGATGACCACCCCCCGCTTCCTTCGTAGCAATCTGTGTGCAGACAGGCGCTACCACATCACTGATGTCGCACGGCGGCATTCACGATGGGCGGATGCTGGCGAACAGCAGCGGGGCTAATGCTTCGGCAGTGGTGTCGAGAACAGCCAAGGGTGGCTTGCTGAGCGAGTTGGTTGAATGTATCTTCAAAAGAACACCTCACGAGCTAGTTGGTTTTCTATCACAATGAAAACAGCCCAAACTTCATGAAGGACACAGAAAAAGGGGAGACGAGACACAGGCGCTGACTAACAACTAGCTAGCGCCTGTGTTTCGTCTCCTTCGTGAAGTTTGCACTGTTTTCGTTGTGATATCTTCAAAAACCAGCGTTAAAAGACGTGGACTGAAAGAACAAGACACACACTGCACTCAACTGACAACTGAATTTTTATTCAAGATGCATTTCTTTTTTCTACACAACAGGTGATAAAAAGTCGACAATGGCCACATTTGTTTTTCCAGTCCCGGACTACTTGCTGACAGGTCTCGGCTTCCGCTCTGACAGGAAACAGCGTCATGGTCACAGGACCTACTTGCTGCTTGCGGACTCACCGCCAGAGGCGGGCTCCCCCTCGGTTGCCGCACCAGGATGCTGTCATCTGCTGGCAGACGACGCAAGCCAAAGCAACGCCGTGCGCTCGGTCATGATACTGAGTCGATTTGAAGACCGTACTGTCAGCTTAGCGTAGGTGCATTACAGAACTCAGCTTCGGAGGTATGCTCGCCGCTACTGGTCGCGGCGAAGTTCGCACAAAGTGGCCCAACTCGTTGCAAATAGGCAGATAGATGAAAGCCTTCACAAAAATGTTGACAGCAAGCGCTATAGTTTAAGAGCGTACGTTGTTGGGCTAGTCGGTCAATCGTGGTGAATACAAGGGGGGTACTGCGCACAAAAAGACAAGGACAAGAAGATAACACAACAAGCGCAGACTCGCGACTAACTTTATTTGAAAACACGACACTCCTTTTATAGTTTCAAAACTGTCACATCACACACATGCGGAAACCAAAAACCTGTCTTCATTGTGATACAGTTTGATAGAAGGGTCACTTATGCAATCTTTATCCTTCTGTTTGATGCAAAACGCCTCCGCCAACTGCACGAGCTCCCGCTATCCATATCGGCATCGGTATCACCAGCTCCACATTTCTGTGAGTTGTGGTGGCATGTTAGTTCACTGTAGTTGTGGCTTTCATGTGCTGCCACCGAGCATTGCAGTTTTAGCACAGTGGGCCAGCTCCTTAATAGCTGCACGGCTGGGAGTTTGCTCTCGGCAAGCGTGCAGAGAATTCAACGTGGCCCAGAAGTGCCTCCGACGATGGGGCAACCAAAAGGATGCACTGAGGGACACAGGCTGCAAAAAGAGCGCTTTCCGAGGCAAGCCGTGCGAGTGTCCCGGACTGGAAGAAGGAGAGCTGCTCTGCTGTGCGATGGAAGTGCAGAACAAGGCTTCTTGTGGGATGAGCATGCACCGCAGCACGGCACCAGCTCAGAGTCGGGACGACTGAATGTAGAGTAAATGCCACTCATTCCCTTATTGGTGTGTTTTATTTTTAAAAAAAATTTTTTCAAACATCACATGTTTGGGCCGCACCCCGAAAATTGGCCCTAGAATCTGTAAAAAAAAAGCGGCCTTTACACACGTTATAACGGTAATCTCTGAACGTTACTTTATAAGCTCAGAGTGGTCAATATTGCCCGAGCTGGACAAGTGAAAATGGGGAATCATGGCTCATGAAAACATGTCATGTACTCTGGGCAAAAGAAACAGTTGTAGCAAGGCGATACTTATCGGCTAGGGGTATGCTGTTGCACAGTCCAGAAAAAGATAAACTTGTACTGCAAGTTCGGCTATGCAGGCAAACCCAAGTATGTCATCATTGCAAGCAGCAGCAGCAGCAGCAGCAGCCAAACGGCATTCTCTGCAGAACAAAGGCACTCCCATATTCCCATTTCAGCTGCAGCCACCGCATCCCAGCTGAACAGCTGCCTTCTCTTGCAGTCTGACAAGAGGCACAAGTTAATGAGGAGTCATGGAAAGGACATCATGTATGCAAACGAGACCCGCACACTTGAGTATGGTATGCTGTTTCAAGAAGGGATGGAAGCAAAATGACACCTACCACGTAGTGGTATGGAACTGATGTGAAATCTACACGATGATGTCACATTTTAGAAGCAGTCAATAAAATTGTACTTCAACATGAGTAAAGCAGCGCGAAGGAAGAAGCCCAAAGGTGAAATGAAGAAGGGACAGGAAAGAACTGAATTTTATTGAGTGAACAGCGCACAACATATAGGAAGGTAGTGGCAGAGGCAATCAGCGACTGATGGGCGAGTTGGTACACATTCTAGGAAAAAGCATTGAAACATTGAAAACAGAAAAAAGGTTCATCACTTAGATTTATTCATGTGTCCTGCTATTTTGATCTATTGCCCTTTTAACTCCAGCTCAAGCTTGCTGATCTCGAGCTTATGGTTTTTCAAGCTGTAGGATTTCTTCCTTCAAGTGTGCTCTGTGCAGCTGTCTTTTTTTTTTTTTGCTGCACGTTGAGCCTTGTGCGTGGTTTTATGTCTGCCTGAAGTGCCTCTGCAGCATGGCCACATTTATCTGTTGTTATGTACTGTGGACACACCGGCATCACTGCAGTGTTTGTTGCTGCAGCATGTCTACAGATCGTTTTCTGTTTTGCTCCTCTTGAAGGCCCCCTGTTGGGCCACCCACCAGTTACTGTGTAGACCTTGCTGTTTTTGTTGCTGCTCCCCAGAGCACTTTTGGTGGCCAGTAGGAAAGCTTAGACTGTCTCTGCTGGTAGACAAGGCTTCTCTGTGCAGAGGCCAAATTTTAGTGTTATACTTGAAGCGCTGCAGCACAGTCTTTCTTGATGGCCTGCATTGGTACCTTTTGCTGAGAAAGTGAGCATTGCTGCACAGGATTATGAGGCACACTTTGCAGTGCAAAAGGCAAAATGTGGCTTGTGCTGTCCAGTTCTGTCCTGGAGGAGCAGAATCTTAAAAAAATCACACCCACTGGCGCACTGCAACACCTTGTTTTAGGGTAACTGTGGTTTACTGTGAAGTCACTCGTCTGGGTTTACAGCGTCTGGTACGCCCTCTGGCAGCCTGTATTCATCATGACCTGTGCCTGCACAGGTGTTGCTTTAGGAATTTCGCGCAAGCATTTTATTGATGCACCAGATCTCAATGTTGATGCCGGAAGTTGGTCCCCTGTAACGAGCCATGAGAAGAATAAAAATAAAAGAATAGATGGGAATCAAACCCAGGACGCCGGCATGCAAGATGGCAAAATTTACAGCATGATCATGTCATACCCAAACTGAGTCGCAATCATTGCACGGGCAGAAATGAAAAGAGATGCGCAAAACCGCATCCGTCAAAGCTGGTTTGAGCAACAGATAACGCAAATGAAATCCCAGCCAAGTCATCACTGGTTGACGGAATACCAAAACTTTGAGCATTCTAGGTGATGTTATAGCGTTTCCATACATGTGCTAGTCAAGTCGGAGTCTAGCTTGCGACAGGGACCAGTGAGCCTTCAATTGCGTGCTTCAAGCACGGACGAGGTGTCCATCAAGGTATGATGTGATTTCTCCCTTTTCTAAACACATGCATTCCTCCACGTGAGCAGGCGCCCTCAGAATTTTTAAATGCTTAGCATTATGAGTGGTAGACTATAAGACTCAGTTGTCACTGCAAATATTCTTGCTTTATTTATCTACATTAGTGTGGCACGTGCAAATGCCATACGAAAGTGACTCATTAGTGATATTTGGAACATCAGTGTGTGATGTTGTGTTATGCTGAGTGTGCTCGAAAGTTGTTCCCTGTTGTCCCTGAGCCATGTGCATGTGTTATTTCACTTCATTTGTTTCTCATCCATTTCTGTGCAATAAAGTTTCTCTTTAGGAGCTCCAAAGTTCTGCTTCACGTGCATCGACTGCCTAGAGTGGCACTTGCATGAATTGAGGACAACAAATACCTTAAACCGGGGTCACAATAAGGTGCTGCAAGGGGAAGAACAGCTCGGAGAGCAGATAATTGTTGCACGCTTTGCTATTTTCTGAGAGATGGAAGGAAAAACAAGAGACTTATTTATTGCAGTCTACAGTAGATAGAAGCTATAAGAACATTTAAATCTCTGACATCATTGTACTGGGGCAAATAAACAAGTGTACGTAGGCCCACCAATATTTTGTATTTGCCGGATGCAGGAACCTAAGCCAGACGAGGGAAACGGAGGCTTCCACCGCTGCTCTCGATTGTTGGGCCCTCGTTCATGAAACCGGCGTAATTGCAGGCTTGTGTACAACGTGGCTCCCATGCAAGCGCGGCGTCTAAACGCTGGAGGGATGCATCTCATTTCAGATGTGCCTGGCGCTCTAGTCCCAATAACAGCGACAAAGCTGCAGGTGCATTCGAAACAGGGCAGTGATTACAAGGTTGAATTTTTTTAATGTATCCCTTGAACGCTGCAGCACACCTCAATCACCAGTAGTGTGTAGTTTCACTACCACAGCACTCCCCTCGTGGCCCCCTTCAGCTGCTGCTCCAGGTTCTGCCACCGTGAGTTGTTGTGTGGCCCATGCCTGCTGGCATTTCTTGTGGGAGCCAGACTAAACAAGTTGAGTCACTTGCTGAAATTTTTGTGCCAGCTGCTGTAGTTGAGTGTTATCGGTTCGTGCAAGCAGGGGATAAGATGAGATTCGATTCAAGTCTGCACTAGGGGGAATTTCAGGAATGTGCACACTGACCCGCCCGCAGTGAAAAGCTGTGTGTACTCTTGGAGATGTCTGTGGCACATTCAGCAGGGACAAGCAAGTGTTTCAAAGCAGTGGATAATAAATAATATTTTCAATAAACTGAGCATTTTGCACCCACTATGTCTCACTGATTCCATTTGAAATCATGCAAAAAAACAGACAGAACTTTGATTTGGGGATTTTATTGAATTTTTTTTCATCCTACACTTGTTGGTCTGTACATCTCTTGATATCATATCAATTTGGGCCGAAAAGGATTAATACTAGTTTGAACCAGCAGTAGGGAACAGAAAATGAGGTGCAGTTGGGTAGTGCCCTATTTTATGTGATCACCCCCTGCTTTGCTGAATCCCGAACAGTGTAACACCTTCTCTTCAGAATGTCCTCTGAGCTTGCACAGTGGAGGGCCGCACCAGAATCGCATGCGACTGTGGTCCGAAATGTCAACCTCTGTGACTCCCAAATTGCACGACCATTTAGGTTGGAAAGTAGGGGTATGTGATAATTCTAATGGTGTTTACTGTTCAACCCCCCAAACATGGCCAGAAGGTAAGAATGCCCAAACTCCATAGAGTCGACTGCCAGCACTCGAAGGCCATTGATGCATGAAATCGGTGCGTGGCCAAGTGGGGGTACGTGTGGATATCGCTGGTCTCATTTGTTTTATGGTGCAAACTATAGTCACACAACCATGCCACTGCATTCACACACTCTGGGCTGTGCACAGATGGGCTTCCTTCCTCCTTGTTTCTGTTTGTGACCCTTTTTATTAAGTGGTGGTCCCCAATAGTGAACCAAGCATTTGGGGTCTAACTGTGTGCAGGTCCCAGACCCACAAGAATGATGTGATCCAGTTCTGTACACACAAGATTCAGTCGTTTGCTGAGGACCCCAACCTGCCTGACCGGTCATCGCACATCCTCCTGTGGGAATTGCTGGTCCTCATGCTCAGGCAGAATGGGGTACTGCTGCTCTTCTACTCGGTAGTTGCAGTCACAACGTGCAAGTGCCTCTTAAGTCGGCCACATCTGTACTACCGGAATCATGCACGATTGTGCTTGTCTAGTGCACCAGGGAAAGGTTCTTGAAGGGGTTTTGAGGCTATGAAAAGCTCCCTCTGTGTCCAAGGCCAACCACGACCATGTATTGGATGTGACAAGCGCTTAAAGTATATTTTAATTCAGCCTTAAAATGCTCTTTCTCATAATCGAGACTGATTGCTAGCATGATTATTATTGACGTATGAGCTCGGGAGTTCTATCAGTGCAGCAAAAACATGACATATTGTGAGTGGCAACATTGGCCAGGTTGATTGGCAGATAGGGCGATGCAGCACCCGAGTGAAACCTTCAGGCTGACTGTGGCTCGTGATAATAAACGCAACAAGCAACTGCATTTTCACACTGTGGCAGCCTCCTTCTGTGATGCCTAGCAAGCGGTTCGTATATGTGATGTCGACGATTGTGGAGAGGGAGTTGAACCCAGTCTGCGTCGCTTGTGGAACCTACTTTGGAAGTGGTGGACGCATCAGATAGGGTGAGCAGCTCTCCAGGCTGAGCCTCATCTTGCACTGTGTAAAGATGCAGCCGGGATTGCATTTCATGTTCAGGAAAACGGGAGGGAGAAGCACGCACTCCCGTCTTGTGCTAATCTCCTGTCGCTACACCAACTGGCCCAACATTCTGCTCTGCTTAGCTATGTAAATGAAACTAGTGCTGCCCATTCTTGGCAGTAAATGCTTCAAGCATTCATTTAGTGAATACACAGAGTGTAGAAAGCAGAATCAGCAGCCGTGTGGCTGTGAATTGAAAGACAGTGAGGGGATCGGCCGACTGTCACGCAGTTGGGCCACCGACACAGGCGAGTGTAGGCCAAGGGTGGATTTCAGCGCAAAATGTCATCCCTCGCTCACTTCTCAGCACTGCTGGCATTTCGAAAGGCATGTGTACGACAATGCAGCACTGCATGCATCAAGGTTGCTGTCAGAGCACACCATCAGCAAGTGTAAATAAAATAATTTGCTGCCCATTTATGAACCACGGCAACAAAGAAAAATGTGGTCCCCTTTAAATTACAGTTTGTTTCGGGGTCAGACATTGCTGAGCTGCTCCTTCGAGGACACAACATCTTGGAGCCTGTGGCACCACTACTTGGTCGACCAGGCGGCGAAACGACCTCACCGGAAGGCGACGGCAGTAGTCCATCACCAGATGAGGGCATTGTGGTGTCTGATCGGACCCAGCCAGGAGCCACAGGCTCGGGTCGGGCACTGGCCAAGTTCCGCGAGTTTCTGCTATTTGGGCACAAAAAGGTGGGTTTGTTATTTGACACCATGGTATGTTGCTTGTGAGGAAAGAAGGAGACGTGGCACTTACCAACAGCAAAGTGCAGCCACTCCGTGCTTTCCATAAAGAAATAAAAAATGCTTGTAAGAGCTGCACCCAACCTTTCCACAACCCATACCGGAATAGCCTTCGAAATGCATGCACAGGCCTTTTTTTCCTCCTCCACAAACTCTTGCCAGCCAGCTCCACTTTCATGTGCTGTTTTCTTTTATTTTCTTTCAGGACCTCAGCTTTCAATCGCGGACAGCGCAAATTTGACCTTCAACTGACCTCGAGTTTCAAAAGCAAAGCAAAGGCACAAACTGGCCCCCTGGTAGAGTGGACACCTTAGTCGCGCTTTAAGCTGGGAAACCAATGGAGCAGCAGCTTCGAGAGCAGAGGGAAGGAGCGTAACTGCCCCCTTGGAACAGTGGACACCTCAGTCGTGCTTTAAGCTACCTGGCAGTAGAGACAGATGTGCGCTGTCAATTAGCCGTTGGCATTCATTGTGTTCATTGGCGTTCTAGACTCTGATGATTTTGAGGAGAGGAAGGGGGCATAACTGGCTCAGTGGACGCCTTGAGGCACACGTGGGGTTGGGAGACAGAGAGAGATGAGGGCTGCATTGTCCCTGACAACGTTGTGGCAGACACTGCTGCACTGAAGGCATAAGTTCATTGGCGTTCTAGACTCTGATGATTTTGAGGAGAGGAAGGGGGCATAACTGGGTCAGTGGACGCCTTGAGGCACACGTGGGGTGGGGAGAGAGAGAGAGATGAGGGCTGCATTGTCCCTGACAACTTTGTGGCAGACACTGCTGCACTGAAGGCATAAGTACATTGGCGTTCTAGACTCTGATGATTTTGAGGAGAGGAAGGGGGCATAACTGGGTCAGTGGACGCCTTGAGGCACACGTGGGGTGGGGAGAGAGAGAGAGATGAGGGCTGCATTGTCCCTGACAACTTTGTGGCAGACACTGCTGCACTGAAGGCATAAGTACATTGGCGTTCTAGACTCGGATGATTTTGAGGGGAGGAAGGGGGCATAACTGGGTCAGTGGACGCCTTGAGGCACACGTGGGGTGGGGAGAGAGAGAGAGATGAGGGCTGCATTGTCCCTGACAACGTTGTGGCAGACACTGCTGCACTGAAGGCATAAGTTCATTGGCGTTCTAGACTCGGATGATTTTGAGGGGAGGAAGGGGGCATAACTGGCTCAGTGGACGCCTTGAGGCACACGTGGGGTGGGGAGAGAGAGAGAGATGAGGGCTGCATTGTCCCTGACAACGTTGTGGCAGACACTGCTGCACTGAAGGCATAAGTACATTGGCGTTCTAGACTCTGATGATTTTGAGGGGAGGAAGGGGGCATAACTGGGTCAGTGGACGCCTTGAGGCACACGTGGGGTGGGGAGACAGAGAGAGATGAGGGCTGCATTGTCCCTGACAACTTTGTGGCAGACACTGCTGCACTGAAGGCATAAGTACATTGGCGTTCTAGACTCTGATGATTTTGAGGAGAGGAAGGGGGCATAACTGGGTCAGTGGACGCCTTGAGGCACACGTGGGGTGGGGAGACAGAGAGAGATGAGGGCTGCATTGTCCCTGACAACTTTGTGGCAGACACTGCTGCACTGAAGGCATAAGTACATTGGCGTTCTAGACTCTGATGATTTTGAGGGGAGGAAGGGGGCATAACTGGGTCAGTGGACGCCTTGAGGCACACGTGGGGTGGGGAGACAGAGAGAGATGAGGGCTGCATTGTCCCTGACAACTTTGTGGCAGACACTGCTGCACTGAAGGCATAAGTACATTGGCGTTCTAGACTCTGATGATTTTGAGGGGAGGAAGGGGGCATAACTGGGTCAGTGGACGCCTTGAGGCACACGTGGGGTGGGGAGACAGAGAGAGATGAGGGCTGCATTGTCCCTGACAACTTTGTGGCAGACACTGCTGCACTGAAGGCATAAGTACATTGGCGTTCTAGACTCTGATGATTTTGAGGAGAGGAAGGGGGCATAACTGGCTCAGTGGACGCCTTGAGGCACACGTGGGGTGGGGAGACAGAGAGAGATGAGGGCTGCATTGTCCCTGACAACTTTGTGGCAGACACTGCTGCACTGAAGGCATAAGTACATTGGCGTTCTAGACTCTGATGATTTTGAGGAGAGGAAGGGGGCATAACTGGGTCAGTGGACGCCTTGAGGCACACGTGGGGTGGGGAGAGAGAGAGAGATGAGGGCTGCATTGTCCCTGACAACTTTGTGGCAGACACTGCTGCACTGAAGGCATAAGTTCATTGGCGTTCTAGACTCGGATGATTTTGAGGGGAGGAAGGGGGCATAACTGGCTCAGTGGACGCCTTGAGGCACACGTGGGGTGGGGAGAGAGAGAGAGATGAGGGCTGCATTGTCCCTGACAACGTTGTGGCAGACACTGCTGCACTGAAGGCATAAGTTCATTGGCGTTCTAGACTCTGATGATTTTGAGGGGAGGAAGGGGGCATAACTGGCTCAGTGGACGCCTTGAGGCACACGTGGGGTGGGGAGAGAGAGAGAGATGAGGGCTGCATTGTCCCTGACAACGTTGTGGCAGACACTGCTGCACTGAAGGCATAAGTTCATTGGCGTTCTAGACTCGGATGATTTTGAGGGGAGGAAGGGGGCATAACTGGCTCAGTGGACGCCTTGAGGCACACGTGGGGTGGGGAGAGAGAGAGAGATGAGGGCTGCATTGTCCCTGACAACTTTGTGGCAGACACTGCTGCACTGAAGGCATAAGTTCATTGGCGTTCTAGACTCTGATGATTTTGAGGAGAGGAAGGGGGCATAACTGGGTCAGTGGACGCCTTGAGGCACACGTGGGGTGGGGAGAGAGAGAGAGATGAGGGCTGCATTGTCCCTGACAACTTTGTGGCAGACACTGCTGCACTGAAGGCATAAGTTCATTGGCGTTCTAGACTCGGATGATTTTGAGGGGAGGAAGGGGGCATAACTGGCTCAGTGGACGCCTTGAGGCACACGTGGGGTTGGGAGACAGAGAGAGATGAGGGCTGCATTGTCCCTGACAACGTTGTGGCAGACACTGCTGCACTGAAGGCATAAGTTCATTGGCGTTCTAGACTCTGATGATTTTGAGGAGAGGAAGGGGGCATAACTGGGTCAGTGGACGCCTTGAGGCACACGTGGGGTTGGGAGACAGAGAGAGATGAGGGCTGCATTGTCCCTGACAACGTTGTGGCAGACACTGCTGCACTGAAGGCATAAGTTCATTGGCGTTCTAGACTCTGATGATTTTGAGGAGAGGAAGGGGGCATAACTGGCTCAGTGGACGCCTTGAGGCACACGTGGGGTTGGGAGACAGAGAGAGATGAGGGCTGCATTGTCCCTGACAACGTTGTGGCAGACACTGCTGCACTGAAGGCATAAGTTCATTGGCGTTCTAGACTCTGATGATTTTGAGGAGAGGAAGGGGGCATAACTGGCTCAGTGGACGCCTTGAGGCACACGTGGGGTTGGGAGACAGAGAGAGATGAGGGCTGCATTGTCCCTGACAACGTTGTGGCAGACACTGCTGCACTGAAGGCATAAGTTCATTGGCGTTCTAGACTCTGATGATTTTGAGGGGAGGAAGGGGGCATAACTGGCTCAGTGGACGCCTTGAGGCACACGTGGGGTTGGGAGACAGAGAGAGATGAGGGCTGCATTGTCCCTGACAACGTTGTGGCAGACACTGCTGCACTGAAGGCATAAGTTCATTGGCGTTCTAGACTCTGATGATTTTGAGGAGAGGAAGGGGGCATAACTGGCTCAGTGGACGCCTTGAGGCACACGTGGGGTTGGGAGACAGAGAGAGATGAGGGCTGCATTGTCCCTGACAACGTTGTGGCAGACACTGCTGCACTGAAGGCATAAGTTCATTGGCGTTCTAGACTCTGATGATTTTGAGGAGAGGAAGGGGGCATAACTGGCTCAGTGGACGCCTTGAGGCACACGTGGGGTTGGGAGACAGAGAGAGATGAGGGCTGCATTGTCCCTGACAACGTTGTGGCAGACACTGCTGCACTGAAGGCATAAGTTCATTGGCGTTCTAGACTCTGATGATTTTGAGGGGAGGAAGGGGGCATAACTGGCTCAGTGGACGCCTTGAGGCACACGTGGGGTTGGGAGACAGAGAGAGATGAGGGCTGCATTGTCCCTGACAACGTTGTGGCAGACACTGCTGCACTGAAGGCATAAGTTCATTGGCGTTCTAGACTCTGATGATTTTGAGGAGAGGAAGGGGGCATAACTGGCTCAGTGGACGCCTTGAGGCACACGTGGGGTTGGGAGACAGAGAGAGATGAGGGCTGCATTGTCCCTGACAACGTTGTGGCAGACACTGCTGCACTGAAGGCATAAGTTCATTGGCGTTCTAGACTCTGACGATTTTGAGGAGAGGAAGGGGGCATAACTGGCTCAGTGGACGCCTTGAGGCACACGTGGGGTTGGGAGACAGAGAGAGATGAGGGCTGCATTGTCCCTGACAACGTTGTGGCAGACACTGCTGCACTGAAGGCATAAGTTCATTGGCGTTCTAGACTCTGATGATTTTGAGGAGAGGAAGGGGGCATAACTGGGTCAGTGGACGCCTTGAGGCACACGTGGGGTTGGGAGACAGAGAGAGATGAGGGCTGCATTGTCCCTGACAACGTTGTGGCAGACACTGCTGCACTGAAGGCATAAGTTCATTGGCGTTCTAGACTGTGATGATTTTGAGGAGAGGAAGGGGGCATAACTGGGTCAGTGGACGCCTTGAGGCACACGTGGGGTTGGGAGACAGAGAGAGATGAGGGCTGCATTGTCCCTGACAACGTTGTGGCAGACACTGCTGCACTGAAGGCATAAGTTCATTGGCGTTCTAGACTCTGATGATTTTGAGGAGAGGAAGGGGGCATAACTGGGTCAGTGGACGCCTTGAGGCACACGTTTGGTTGGGAGACAGAGAGAGATGAGGGCTGCATTGTCCCTGACAACGTTGTGGCAGACACTGCTGCACTGAAGGCATAAGTTCATTGGCGTTCTAGACTCTGATGATTTTAAGGAGAGGAAGGGGGCATAACTGGGTCAGTGGACGCCTTGAGGCACACGTGGGGTTGGGAGACAGAGAGAGATGAGGGCTGCATTGTCCCTGACAACGTTGTGGCAGACACTGCTGCACTGAAGGCATAAGTTCATTGGCGTTCTAGACTCTGATGATTTTGAGGAGAGGAAGGGGGCATAACTGGGTCAGTGGACGCCTTGAGGCACACGTGGGGTTGGGAGACAGAGAGAGATGAGGGCTGCATTGTCCCTGACAACGTTGTGGCAGACACTGCTGCACTGAAGGCATAAGTTCATTGGCGTTCTAGACTCTGATGATTTTGAGGAGAGGAAGGGGGCATAACTGGGTCAGTGGACGCCTTGAGGCACACGTTTGGTTGGGAGACAGAGAGAGATGAGGGCTGCATTGTCCCTGACAACGTTGTGGCAGACACTGCTGCACTGAAGGCATAAGTTCATTGGCGTTCTAGACTCTGATGATTTTGAGGAGAGGAAGGGGGCATAACTGGGTCAGTGGACGCCTTGAGGCACACGTGGGGTTGGGAGACAGAGAGAGATGAGGGCTGCATTGTCCCTGACAACGTTGTGGCAGACACTGCTGCACTGAAGGCATAAGTTCATTGGCGTTCTAGACTGTGATGATTTTGAGGAGAGGAAGGGGGCATAACTGGGTCAGTGGACGCCTTGAGGCACACGTGGGGTTGGGAGACAGAGAGAGATGAGGGCTGCATTGTCCCTGACAACGTTGTGGCAGACACTGCTGCACTGAAGGCATAAGTTCATTGGCGTTCTAGACTCTGATGATTTTGAGGAGAGGAAGGGGGCATAACTGGGTCAGTGGACGCCTTGAGGCACACGTGGGGTTGGGAGACAGAGAGAGATGAGGGCTGCATTGTCCCTGACAACGTTGTGGCAGACACTGCTGCACTGAAGGCATAAGTTCATTGGCGTTCTAGACTGTGATGATTTTGAGGAGAGGAAGGGGGCATAACTGGGTCAATGGACGCCTTGAGGCACACGTGGGGTGGGGAGAGAGAGATGAGGGCTGCATTGTCCCTGACAACGTTGTGGCAGACACTGCTGCACTGTAGGCCGCTGCGTTCATTGGTTGGGTGAGCAGCCTTCAACCATTAACTGCCAGGGTGGGAGTGCTGCCCAGCCAGTGTCCGGAATGCACTTGACGTTACAGCCACTTAGGGTGGCCCAATACGCCATAGCTTTCACTGTATAACCAGGTTCAGCAGCAGTTAGCTAATTTTTTCCCAACGATGGGCAATCTCCTTAAGGGTGCGACACTAGCCTTAAGCAATGTCGTTGAAACCGGTGGGGCGGGTTTATATCACTGCTGGAACATCTCTGCCAGATTTCACTGTCTGGCTTCGGAGTTTGCTTGTAGATCGCTGGAAATGAAGTGGGGTGATTTTCAATCTCCATTTTTCTGATTCCCCATTTTTTCAGTAAACTCTGAGCTCAGCAAAACCACCATTCCAATAGCGCTTTCATGATTGTAGCAGGCTTTCTGGCGCGTAATTTTGTGAGGAACACAACTGTGTGCTCAGTTTGTCTATTTTTTCTCTTTTTCGTACTAAAAAAAAAAAAGTTTCAAGAAAGTGGTGCAAAATGAAAAACAAATGCCATTCTTTGTATGGCAGCATTCTTTTGAAATATAGCAAGGACTAAGCTAAGTAACCCCACAGTTGTGTGCTGTGGACACTCCTAAGGCAACATAGCACAAGAAATTGAAAAATTACCCTCCTTTTTCTAACGATAGTTTTCCTAAGCAGGCACAGTCATCCTTGTGACAAAAGTTGCATGACACGCTTCATACCCATTCTCGAATAATGAAGTTTGGCAGAGGTGGTCCCAGGAGCGATGTAAACTAGCCCCACAAGTGAAATCGAGCAAGTGGTTCAAAAGGTCACTGTTTAGGGTAGTGTCCCCCCCCTTAATGGGGATGCGGGGATGGAACTGCAAAAATATCGAAAAAGTAGGATTTTAGAAAACACCAGATTTTGCATCTGAAAGGTGTTTTTAATTATATCCCGAAAACAGCCTAGATGGGACTTGAAAAAATGTTTTGTAACCGTAGATGAAGAAATTGCCATGAAAATGCCAGTTTTAAGTGAAAGCCTAGCGCCTGAATAACCGTGAACAGGAGGAGCGGAGCCATGTAAGTAGCAGCTCCGTCTGGTCATGATAGGAAAGGGGCATGCGTTGTTGTGAAGCTATAGGCTGTCGATGTTCATTGGCAACGTGATGGAAAGGAAGGTTAGCACTGGCAACACTGCCGGCCGCAGGAGGACTTGCATAGCCAGGGCTAGCTGAGCTGAGCCCTGCTTGCATATCATGACCGTTTGTTGTGTTGTGTTCCTTATTAAATTCTTTTTGCGTTCTTGTATTTCGCAATTGCTTCCCCATTTTTTTCACTCTCTCACTAACTTTACATCACGATGTCAGCAATGAATGAAATGCGAACGAGAAAACTGAGGGGACACCGTAACATCAGCTCCTGGAGTGGAAATGCTAGCGAGGTTGATTCTGGAGAAGAGTCGTCCCTAGGCTGAAATATTCTTATTTTGGGTTTCATTCCTTGCTGGTAGTGCATTCTATCTGGAAAAAAAAAGAACGCTGCTAAAAATATTTGGAGAATGACACTGCCATGTTTTGTTGTCATGCCAGGCTTTCTGGTAGTTTGGTACAGCAGTGAATGTATAAAATTTTATGATGCCAAAACTACTCGAGACATGTGGGTCTTGAAATGAACATTTTTAGTATTAAAGATATCGTAACGAAATTAGGTGTGCATATGCGTTTCTTCTTCCCGTTTTCAGTACTACATCTCAATTAGTTCCCATGATATAGGAAAATAACTGAAGCCTAAATTCTTATGGGTAGTTAAGACACTTTTTCTTTCTACATTTTTGTGATTTTGGAGGAGCTCGGCCTAAAGCAAGCAGTGGAATTCCAAAAACATTTGACAGTATAGTGAGTAGTAATACCAGGTAGTTTCAGAGGACAGCCATGGGCAGTGCCACTTGCCTTCTCCTTGCCAGGATGCCCTGGAGTGGGCCGTCAGGTGTGGCCTGTGGGGCCATGCCCTTTCCCTGGCCTCCAAGATGGACGCCCGCACGTATGCAGGCATCATGACTCGCTTCACCAGTGCGCTGGCCATCAACGACCCCCTGCAGACTCTGTACCAGCACCTGTCGGGCCGCCAGCCGGCTGCCGTCACCGTGAGTAGTGGCCTCGAGTGTGGTTGTACTAGTGGGTGTGGGGCCCTTGAGAGAAGCCGCCTAGCAGGGACTCTGTGACCAAGCCGAGGCTACAGTGAAACCTCGTTATAGCGAACAAG
The DNA here is from genome assembly GCF_055824585.1 of Amblyomma mixtum. Taxonomy (NCBI): domain Eukaryota; kingdom Metazoa; phylum Arthropoda; class Arachnida; order Ixodida; family Ixodidae; genus Amblyomma; species Amblyomma mixtum. The sequence goes on along the minus strand of NC_143021.1, from coordinate 69,124,767 downwards.
TAAAAAATCGTAAGATAGTTTGCTATGGCCGAAATTCGTAATATAAAATTTCATCCGAAACGCACGCAATGAAGGCGCAATTTAGTCATTGAAAGGACAGCATTTCTGGCGATCCTTACAAGAGAAGTGGATAGATGTTTTCTCAGGTTTTGGTGGCGTTTCGAGGACCCTTGCGGCTATTCCGAAGACCACAAAAAACCGAGCGCCAGTTAGGTTGGCTCCCTCGCACAGCACCGCAAGCGCAGGTTAGGCGCCGGCTTCTGTGGCTTCTCCGCATCGCAGCCGTGTCGCGTGGAAAGCGGTACGTCAGAGCGAAAGCTGCCGCCATTTTCACCACCTGCGCGACATCCGACATGAGCGCAGGATTGTTACTGCATGCTTAAAACCACCAGTGCTGCTTCCATGGCGCTCTCGACGGATGCCAGAGGCGTGAACGTGCGTTGACTGCCGGACTGCAACCCTACACGCCGCTGTTGGCGAGTGCGAGATGAAAATGCAAACCTTGTTGCAAACGCGTGCCGCATCACCACTAGCCACTTGTGCAGTGCAGCGAAGCCTGCCGCCTGCCGTTCGAACGGGCACAGTTTGGCGCTGGGTAGTTCGGTATACCCGTTTCATGGCCAACCGCGTTCGATATATATACAGTAGAAATTGCATGAATTAGTCAAAAATATTTACGAAGAGTTCAATATAGCCGATAATTCGTAATATCCGTGTTCGTTATATCGAGGTTTGACTGTATAATGCCCTTTCCAGTTAAAACTCCTCCTTGTTGGAGAATATAACCAACCCTTATATATAGCTCATTGATTACGAGAAAGCATTCGACTCGGTGGAAACCTCAGCTGTCATGCAGGCATTGCGGAATCAGGGTGTGGAAGAGTGTTATGTGAAAATACTGAAAGATATCTAACAATTGCACAGCTACTATAGTTCTCCATAAAGTCAGCAATAAAATTCCAATACGGAAAGGTGTCAGGCAGGGAGACACGATCTCGCCAATGCTCTTCACTGCCTGCTTACTGGAGGTATTCCGGGGTCTGGAATGGGAACAGTTGGGGATAAGAGGTAATGGAGAATACCTGTGTAATTTGCATTTGCTGATGACATTGCCTTGCTAAGCCACCCAGGACAAGAACTGCAAAGCATGATCAATGAGTTAGACAGGCAGAGCAGAACGGTGGGCCTCAAAATTAACATGCAGAAAACCAAGTAATGTTCAACAGCCTGCAAAGGAACAGCAGTTCGCAATTGATAGCGAGATGCTGGAAGTAGTAAGAGAATATGTCTACTTTAGGCAGGTAGTGACAGCTGATCTGGATCATAAGAGGGAAATAACTAGAAGAATAACAATGGGGTGGAGTGCATACGGCAGGTTCTCTCAGATCATGAGTGGCAGTCTACCAGTATCCCTCAAGAGAAAAGTATACAACAGCTGTATCCTACCGGTGCTCACCTATTGGGCAGAAACGTGGAGGCTAACAAAGAGGGTTCAGCTTAAGGACAACGCAGCGAGCTGTGGAAAGGAAAATAATAGGTGTAACGTTAAGTGATCGGAAGAGGGCAGAGTGGGTGAGGGATCAAACGCGGGTTAATGACATCCTAGTTGAAATCAAGAGGAAGAAATGGGCTTGGGCAGGGCATGTAATGCGAAGGCAAGATAACCGCTGGTGCTTAAGGGTAACTGAGTGGATTCCAAGAGAAGGCAAGCGTAGCAGGGGACGGCAGAAAATTAGGTGGGCGGATGAGATTAAGAAGTTTGCGGGAGTATGGTGGCCGCAACAGGCGAAGGACAGGGTTCATTGGAGAGACATGGGAGAGGCCTTTGCCCTGCAATGGGCGTAGTCAGACTGATGATGATGATGTTGGTTAAGTCAGCTCCTGTGGGTCAGGAAGCGGTGGGGCTGAGTGAAATAAAGATTCTTTCTTGAGGACATTTGTCAGCTTTATTGAGAGCCCCTTTCAGACCACAGTCGGCTTGTTGGTAACCGAGGGCCAACAGGGCAAGATGCATGGTGGCTGCAGTTTGCTCAGTTACGTAACAGGAAGGCACTGAATGAAACCATGACTCCTATACCTCCCGTTCGCCTCCTTCATAGTGGGCATTGGATGCAATAATAGCGTATTAATTTCCATGCCAACCGAAACACTAGGCATGGCATCTGCTTCAGCCTAGGGAGGATGCTATGTTGCCGTATCTTTGCTATTGGGGCGTAATAAAATTGGCCACACTGCTGCTCAGCAATGGCAACCTGTGTAGGGAGAACATATTTTGCATGTTTTTATGACCACATCATAATTTCTTTTAAAAAACAAAACACTACAATGTGATCACACAGCAAAAAAAAAGGTGAACATAAATTATGACAAGGCATTGCAAAAGGGCGAAAACATACAATGCAAGTAAGGACACAAAGGGTGCACATAATAGGGTGCAACAAGTGCAGCTGTGGTACTTAAAAACGCACGTTAACTGTGGCCAATGACGAATATGGTGCAAGAGTAGATTCCTGAATTCACTTGCACAGTTCCTACACTCTCTGACAGCCCATTTCATTGCGGCAAGAAGGGTTTACGTGCAAGTGCTGCAAACACACCATGTTCTGTTGGGTGCAAGTAGGAGCGTGTTGTGAGAGAAATTGTAATGTAGTTTGTGCGTCAGTATGTTGAGCAATGATTTTATTCGTGAAGCACTGGTGCTGCAGATGTTACATGATGTTATAAATCGGCCTGCTGGATTTTGAACTGATTTTGATGCGTCTATAAGATTAGTCTGGTGCAGGTTCCAAATGGTTGAGGCATATTCCAGTTTTGTGAGAATGAACGTTTCGTGGGTGAGTTTGCGGATAGGAGGAGAGGACACGGCTAACAATCTTCTCAGTCGGTTGAGTGGTTTTGAGCTTTCAGCTACTATGTTAAGACATGCTCAGAACATGAAAGTTTGCTAGTTATTGTTATTCCTAGGTACCGGAACGACTCTGCTTGTGTTAGGGCTATGGAATGGGGGGTTTTAATAAGGAGATAAATACGTTCTCCCTTTTTAACCACGGCTGACACACTTCAATACCGCGCGGACCCCACCCCGTGGTCGCGTACGCTACCAAGCACACGCCGACCACGGCGGGCCTTGCTCTGAGGGAACAAAGGAACGACTCAATGGCTGACACAAACAAGGCATTTATTGCTACAACAACAACGCCAGCTAGCAACAAAATACGCTGAGGAATCTAGGACGTCTGACTCACCAGCACGGTTACGAGCGAATGTTCGCCCACGCTAGGGCAGAGGAAAACTCCGAGGCCGGACAGGACGGGCTAGCGGGTGCATGTTCTGACCACGAGGCAGGCACCCGCCGGCGAAGAGCGGAGCGGTGCGCGTGAACGTCCGCGTACTTCCCCGGCCCCAAGCAGAAGAGGCCAGCCTCTACCCCCCTCATGCACAGCAAACACGCCATCCGGGGCGCTGGTGTCGCTGCGACGCCAGCGCCCTCCCCTGTTAGTTAAAGTAACACAACTGAGGAGGGTGCATTGCGGGGAAGCTAACCACCGGGGACGAGTTGAGGGTGCACTGCGGGGAAGCGAACCACAGGGGACGAGTACTGCTCGTCCCCATAGGAGAGAATAGCGATAATTTAGGTTATTACATTTGCGGGACACTGTCATTGATTTGCGGGGGGGAAATCTGACTGTGCAGCCTGCTCGTGGCCCCCCCCGCCACCGAACACGGGCCGGTGTAGTTTCGGCTACTAGGCTTTGTTTCGGTGCAATGCCAGCAGTGGGGATGGGATGGCCGGGACCCATCCTCTGGGGATGCAAACCCCCAATGGGAGTGGCAGCGACTCCCAGACGACTGTGAGGGCCAGTCGTGCACGTGAGGTCCGATGCCTGGGCGGAGGCAGGCCTGGGTTTATACTCAGGTTGGACCCACGAAATCCGGCCCGGAAGGCATGTCAAAACGCCAAAAGGTTTTCGAATACATGCTACCTTCCTCCCTCTGCGCGCGGGGGCGTGCAAGTCTGGCTACCGACGCGTCGGTTTCTGGTTACGGAGAAACCAGGTCCGCGCGGGGGTTCATGGTGGCCAGGCTCTGAGGACCGCCGCCCCGGGGAAGCGGCCTTACGGCCGGCCGCAGGCTTAACCGCCTGCGGGATGCCGGGGGATGAGGGCTTAGTACTGCCTCGTAAGAGTCTGGCGAAAACCGAAGATGTGCGGAGTACCGGTGGAGTAGGCCCGGGTCATCTCATCCTAAGCCACGTTCTTGGTTAGTGGCCCGGTCGCCCAGCCTTGAACACTCTCTCCTCAGTAGGAGAAGAGTAAGCTAGGAGAGGAAATAAGTGCATGGATGGTTGGAGGAAGCACAGATGGTCTCCCCGGAGTCTGACCGGTTCTGAGGCCGCGAGGCCGTTGACGAACTGGGCGTCCACTGGCCGGGACTATCACACATACTTCCGGTGTCCGAAAAACCGCGAAAAACCTTCGACGGCTAGTAGCCGGCAGGTGGGAAAAGCCTTCTAGTGAGCGATGAGGAGCCCCAGGTAGCTACTGACCCCGTGTTAGGTTCTCCTGTCTCCGACGGTCGGAGCCCGTTGCGTATGGTGGGTGGTCGGGCATCCCGTGAGTGGGGCCGCACCATTGGGCAATCTCGATGCTCTCCCTGCCCTGGCCAGGCAGGCCAGTAATGGAGTCGAGATCATTGAAGGATCAGAGCAAAAACCTCGCTGTCCCCATTCCCTTCCCATGTCCCATTTCCCTTTCCGCTACTTCCCAGGGGAGGTCAGGGGAGCCTCCCCGGGCCCGCTCTCTCGGCTGTGGGTCGCTAATGTAGCATTTTCCCTAATATTTTATTTTTCCACCCACGGGTGGTCAAATTACAACTTGCCTACGGGCCTCCTCTTTTATTTTTCAATTGGGTTAAGCCTGTTGTGTGTAAACGGTGCAGGCAGGGGCCTATTATTTTTATTTCCTTTTCGGTTGCCCCAACCTATTCAATGTCATTGATTTGCATTTGGAAACATTTGACGTCATCAACCTGATAGATGCACCATGTTTCGTTGAGATCATTTTGGAGGTGGGTTTGATCGCTTCTAGATGATATGTGTCGACACAAAATGCAGCAAGGTATGATGCTGGGCGAGTTGGTAGAGCATTCTTTGAAACACAGCGCTGGCAGACAACGAACGCGAATGAAGGCACACAGAAGAGACACAGTGCGCTTTTCAACCAAGCAAGAAGACTACTTAATTCTGGGTATCCCGCCTTACTCCTGTCTTCGGTAGCGGAAAATATGCTAAGTATCGGGCAAAGAGATAGCCAGTCCGCAAGAGATGTTAAAGGGCAACTGAAGAGTTTTTAGAATTCGATGGTTTTAGCCGAGCCGGATGCTTGAAACTTGCAGGTAAAGCAATCGAAATCTTTTTGCGCTAGGATTTGAAATGGTGATGTAATCGCCGACTAAAGGGGCATCGGCGTTCAGGCTTCCCTGCAGTGCATAGTGACAGGCAGAGGCCCCAGTGGCGACGTCATGTACGGCGGCGCTGAGTTTCCAGCGAAGAAGCGGTTGTTTCAAGGATGGAAAAGAATGCCGTCGAAGGTGAAGCTCATGAAGCATCGTTTGGCGGCATCGGAAGACGCATGGCAGCATGTAGACGAAGGCAGTGGACATCTGAAATGTAGTCAGTTATGACGTCACCACGAGTTTCCCCGCACTTCTCCAACGCAGTGAGGAGAAGCCTGAAAATCGTCGTGGTTTTAATCGGTGATTGCGTCGCCATTTTAAGTGCTAGCGCGAAACTACTTTGCACGCATTACCAAGAAGCTTCATAGATTCGAATTCTCGAATAACCATTTCACCCTCCCTTTAAGGTTCGCAGCAACAAGTTGGCTGTGATTCCCTACATCCACCAGGTTTCCCACAATCTTACAAAATTGGGGAGAAAGCTGGTGTTGAAGTTATTTTCTCGGCCCAATCTTTGCCGGCAGGCTCTGGGGAAGAAACGGTTCCAGAATGCACTGTCACGTGCTCTTCTAGCGTCGTTCTTGATGGAACAGCGCAAAACATCGGGACAAGAGACAAGCGCTGTCCATGAGCACGGACCATGTCGTTTTGCATCCGGAAAAAGTTTTTACCACCAGATGTGCTGGCGCTCTTTGGAGGGCATGCTCCTTCTGAGAGCCATGGCCAAAGATGCCTGAAGATTCTTAAATCAGAGTGGAACCATCAAGCCCAACTCTACAGGGACTGCCTTCGCCTGCGTCTATCCACTGACTGGCGACAATGGCGGGATTGGTCCCGCGTTATAGACAGGACGAGCGAGTTCATGTGGCGCTCCATTTTGTCAAGGCTGCGCGCTGACTACAATGAAAGGAGAAGAGGCATGACCGAACAACAGCGCTTGTCTCTTGTCCCGATGTTTTGCGCTGTTCCATCAAGAATGAATAACCAACATGCCCAAGCTGCTGTCCTAGCGTCGTGTATTCCATTCCTTTACCTTGCACAAATCCAACGCTAATGACAAAAAATCGGCCAATCTGGCTGTTCATTGTCGCGATTGCAGCCCTTGCCCCCGCTGCTCTCTGACTTTTGGCAAAACACCTAACAAAGCATAAAAACCGACTGACCCGAGAGGTAATTGAAGCCGCTGCTATTAACAGGCAAAAAGACGTGTGTGTTAGGACACCGTCAGTTGCCTTCTCAGAAAAAGAGCTTTGCTTCGTATCTGCCTGAATCGATTCTGCGCTTTGTTTGGTTCTTGCCTGCGACTTATAGAGCACTTTTATCCTCGTTCTTGCGCTCAAATTCTTTGTTGGTACATTTCTTATCCCATTTGTACCTTTAGCCTTCTGGTCCTCAGACTCCATTGCCTTATTTTTTTTTCATAACTGTGTTCTGCTAGTGGCCACGCACCTAAGCGTCTTCGTTTTGTTTTTCCTGTGTGTTTTTGCGTTTTGCTCCCACAGGCTTTTTCTGTTTTTATACTTTTTTAGCCTTTTTAGCTCTTCGTCATGTTAAGGTGTGTCCATGGCACCTCAGGTTTTTTATTCTTTTAAACTTTTTAAGAGCACAGACCTTTGGGCTAGTTGGTTCATGGCAGACAAGCGCATAAAAACACGCACGGAGAAAAACCTTTCCCCTTGTCATGGTTTTCGGTGGCTTGTTGATTGTGCTCAGCTTTCGCCACATTGTTGGTTTTAATGTTTTTATGGTTTTTCTCTTTCATCGTCATCTTTTTAGCCGTGTTGTTCGTTGGCACTCTTTGGTATCTTTTTAGACTTGTTTTAGATACGCGTCACGTTGTTAATTTGTGTTTTTCGTTTGTATGCCCCATGTCTCCCGGTTTTCCCACCCCTGTGGGTGAATATTAGAATAATGCCTGCCATCTTCGGGCCACGGTTTCTTTCCTCTTTCCCTGTATTAGGCGTCTGGTGGTCAGCGCAGTGTGTCCGTCTTCTTTCTTGTCTGTGTTTCACAAGAAACAAAATGCAATGCAGGGATGGCCGTTGGTAAATGCTAAAGGAAGAAGGGGGCCAAAAATATGCGAGTTGCTGCAGAATCAATGTGTTGTGAATGGTCCAAGATACAATGAGTGGGTCAGGACAGAGGCTCGAAAATTTGGCCATGGTGGGAAACACAATCAAACCTTCGGAAAAGTCGAAGGGGAGATCTGTTGTGAGTTCGAATAGCTGGGTTTCACATGAAAGGCCTTGATGGAAACCATGTTGGTTCGAAATGAAGGTGCGATGCAATTGGAAAGGAGTTCGCAGGAGGTGCACGTCAAGGAAATAGAGCAGTAATTCGAAGGGTCAGAACGGCTGCTAGCTTTGTGGACAAGGATATCGGTGCTGACTTTCCAGTCATTAGGAATTGGTGCTGTGGCGATAGATTGGGTGAAAATGATCTGTAAAATATGACTGGAAATCAGTTTGGTGCCTTTTAATACTTTTTGGGATTTATTGTCAGGACTGCTATAAACCTTAAGGGTGTCTATTAATTTGGCTATGCCTTCAGGCGTGATTGCGACCGGTTGCATTTGAGAAAAATTATAACTGGGCTGGAAGGAGACATTGGAAGCGGGCCCGTGAGTAAATACTGGAGATTTCATGACTTGAGCGCATTCGTTACCTGGTAGTTGCGAGTCATCAGGGTTGATCAGGGAAATGTGTGGTGAATTGCGTTTCGAGGTTAATAATCTCCAATATTATTTATTTATTTGTTTATTCAGATACCTCACGGGCTCCGGCTGGAGTATTATGTGAAGGGGGTTGCATAAGTGGGGTGCAAGTAGAAGAAGCAAAAAATAGAGCTAAATTGAGAAAACACACTTCAGAACAGAATGCTGCTTATTTTTTGAAAGTAACATAATCTGAGATGTGAAGTCAGGAAGACTATTCCAATAAATGATTGCACGGGGCAGGGCTGATGAGTTGAATGCAGTGGTCCTTCCCGAAAGGTGCTTTTAAAACAGGTAATTATGCAATCGGTGAGATGTGCTGGCCGGTTTTGTAAGAGGTAGTGTGAAGGAATGATGGTTGTAAACTAATTTATGGAAAAGGCAGATAAGTGCTATTGTTCTGCGAGATTCTAAGGATGGAAGGGATAACGACACCTTAATGTTAGTTATGCTGGAATGTCGGCAATACATGCAAACCTCGTTATCATGAAGTTTCATTTTGCATTGACATTCATTCGTTATATCCAATATTCGTTATAGAAGTATGCACTCAAATTTCTGCAGAAAAGATCTGTTAATAAACCCAAGTAAAGGGCACCTCAAGGTGGAAAGCAGAGGGTTGAAAAAAATGCACTGTTTTTGAATGTAATGCGTGGTATAAGTGTGTGAAACCTGGCCTTGCATTTCGTGCTGGAAAAGCAAAAGTGAACTCACAAATTGGGATGCTGGCCAGGTGCAAAAACTGATTTATTTTAAGAAATGACGTTTGGCGGCACTTCGGCGGTTAAATTTCTTGGCGAAATGAACACAGTGCAGCGCTTTCCCGATTTGGCCACAGGCAGGTTCTGCCCCCTCCACTTCCTCCTTCTTCACGCTCATCGGCACCCGGCCAGAGATGAATTCCTCGAACGCCAGTTGACACCAGGTCGTCTTGCCAAAATTGCCCGCTTTGCCTTCCAGTTGCACGCTTTCTGCCCACTTCTCTTCTCCAGACAACTTGCATGAAAGTTCACGGTGGCCTAAGACCCTCATTTGAACCAGGCACAGGCAGGTGACGTCCTTGAACCATGCATCCATGCATGATGGTGGTGACAAAGCCTGCAAGGTTTGCAATCTTCTGCCTAAGAAGGGTGGTAGGGTGCTAGGCGCAACACCAAAGCAATGTCTCTTTTCCTTGCGCCCACTGTCAACCGGCGTTTCAGGCGAATACGTTTCGACGTGTCGACGGAATGGACTGCAGAGATAGCAGGTCGGAAATTGTGGCAGCAAGGGTGGCAGGGGCGGTGGTTCGATCACATGCTGGGCAGCCGTGGACGCTAGATTCATTCGCTGTCCCTAGATGGAGCAGGGGATTCAAACATATTTTAGGTGTGGCCGATTCAAAAGGTCAGAATTTAGCGTGTTTTGAAATTTTTTTCTACTTGTTTGTGCATTTTGAGCCATGTGAATATAAAAACTGCTTCGTTATAACCGATACAGTGTGAAATTTTGAATTTTTCGTTTCGTTATAATAAACCATGGCAAGAAATAAACCATGGCCAATCAGACTTCTTTTACTTCATTATATCTGATAATTCGCTGTATCCGTGTTTGTTATTACGAGTTTTGACTGTAGTTGCGAGCAATGAAGCGAGCGGCACGATTTTGTACACACTCTAGGGAATTAATTAAACAGTGTTGGTGGGCTGACCAAATGGAAGATGCGTATTCAAGTTGCAGAAGAAGAGTTGGTGGTGATCCATTGTAGAAGAACCAGCGCTTACGAACACGGACAGTCTGTTTCCCTTGTCCTCTGTCCGTGTTCGTAAGCGCTGGTTTCTCTACAATGTATTCAAGTTGACAGGGCGGACAAATGTCTGATATGCCATGTGGAAGAAGGTGCACCTCTGAGGTTGCTGTTTCAATAGCCTAATGCACGACTAGCTTTGGCTGTAATTTTTTCTATGTGGGTTTTCTCTGAGAGGTTAGGTAAAAAGTGGACGCCAAGGTACTTGTATGACGACGCAAGAGTGACTGGACTGTGGTCAGTGAAAAGGTAATTGGACCGTTTACGGCTGAATGTCATTAACTGGCATTTATCAGTGCTATGCCATGATGCACACCAATTATTAAAGCAGTGTAGATCTTCTTGAAGGGCGATGTGGTCACTAACAGAGGGGATTTTGCGATAAATAACGCAATCATCTGCAAACATTCCGAGTGTTGAGGTAATGCCTAATGGTAGGTCATTGATGTAAATCAGAAACAGTAACGGGCCTATTACACTACCTTGCGGTACGCCTGATGTTACATCAATTAAAGGGGATGAATGGTTATCGATAGAAGTGGATTGTTTACAAAATGATAAAAAGTTTCTTATCCAAGAAATTGTTAAAGAATCGAGGCATAAGGATCAGAGTTTTTCTATTATTCATAGTCGAGGAATATACACTTGATTTGAAGACTTTCGTCCATACCGTGAAGCAGCTCATTAGTAAACTCAAGGAGTTGTGTTTCACATGGTAACCCTTTTCTGAACCGGCTGCCGCGGTGGCTCAGTGGTTATGGTGCTCGGCTGCTGACCCGAAAGACGTGGGTTCGATCCCGGCCGCGGCGGTTGAATTTCTTTGGAGGAGAAATTCTAGAGGCCCGTGTACTGTGCGATGCCAGTGCACGTTAAAGAACCCCAGGTGGTCGAAATTCCCGGAGCCCTTCACTACGGCGTCTCTCATAGCCTGAGTCGCTTTGGGACGTTAAACCCCATAAACGAAACCAAACCTTTTCTGAACCCGTGTTGTTTTGAAAAGAAGAAACCGTTGCCTTCTAAATGTAGTGCCGTGTTAGATGCAATGAGTTTGCAAGATAGACATGTCAGCGATATTGGGCGATAGTTAGCGACGTCAGTTCGGTCATCGGATTTGAAAATTAAAATAGCTTTTCCAATTTTCCACTCTTATGGTATCTCTCTTGTTGAAAGTGATTGCCGAAATATGAGTGAGTATGACGCTGGAATGAGCCACGGTATGTTCCAAAATTTTTTAATTAATCCCATCAACACTACATGAAGTAGTTAATTTCAGATTGTTAATTAATGTCGCAACGCCGTCAACAGTAACGTCTATTGGGCTCATGTAGTCATAGTCATAACCTGGTGCCGGTGGAATGTTGGAATAGTCTTCCTTCGTGAACATATTGGCAACAAAGTTATTGAAAGTCTGAGGGCGTTCGTCTTGAGCAATGGGATTTCCAGCCTCATCAATGAACGTAAAATCTGAAGAAGTTTCCGAAGGTGATAATGCGGTTTGTCTCGAAGAATAGACAACAGGTTGTGGTGAGTGCCTTAAAGAAAGCCCCGTGTTGCAGCACTGTCAGTCGTATTGATAAGGCCGCCATCTCAGGCTTTGGCTTGGAGGTACGCTTAGGTTGTCTCCTTGGGGACGTTGTGCTTACTTTCTCCACCGTAGATTCAGCGGGATGTTGGCTGTAACCCTTTCTTTCCTGATTCACACCCCAACACTGGTGCCCGTACTTCAGGAGCCTTCAGTTCAGAAGCCGTTCTCCACACAGCAATCACAGTTAAGGGGATCTGAAATGGAAAAAATGGCATATTTGGGATCAGTACACTCTTAACTTCCTGCCTAAAAGATTTCATCAAAATTTGATTCCAGCTACTAAATATATCGTGCCTATGAAGGCTGGAAATGGCTATTTAAGTGCAAAATGCAGCAGGACTTTGCGCCCATTGCTCCCCACAGCCACATCCCCGATGGCTGCCATCTTGGTGGTGTTTGACAGCTGGGCCCCACTACTCACTAGTACTGTGAAATGTTTTTGGAACGTCCGCATTCCGGTGCATTTTTTTTAGGCCTCTACAACGACCTCCGAATGGCACTTCAAGTGCGATTTTCTCAGCTTCATGTTTTTTGCTAGCATGGCTAGCCTTATGGAAGTTTTTATTATGTCTTTGTGGTGAAATTTTAACTAACCTTATACCCTTGAGTTCAGAAAAAAGTAAATTGTGGAGCTCTGCTGTTTTTGTTTGGCCAAGTGAAACTTTTCAAATTTTATAAAGCTTAATGTCACAATACTGGATAATTATGGTCTTATGTTGAGCAGCAATAGCATAGCTCCATGAGTGGTGAGAGCAGCGTGCGCAGGTAGCAGTGCACTGTTCAAAAGCACCCACACCCATCACGGAGCCACTGCACGGGAGAGTGCTCTGAGTGTGCCCTGTGCCCGTGTGTGTGCAGTGCATAGCAGACGAGAAGTGGGGCGACTGGCGGCCACACTTGGCCATGATTCTGTCCAACCCGTCCTCTCGGCCAGAAGTGGATGCGCGGAGCATCACCACCCTGGGCGATGTGCTCGGTAAGTGCATCGTGGTAGACACTGAGACTCAGATCCTGTGCCAAGAATTATTGTATTTCTAATTAACACCGTTGTGATGATCGAAATATTACTTAATTTCTGCAGTACTAGTTCTTCATTTTGTAATTGTTTCTTACCATCTTTCTTTGTGCGCATTCAGTAAATAAAATGCTCTCAGAAGTGATGCAAAGCATTTGGAACACACTGGATGGTCCTACCAGCACTGACCAACACTGAAATTTGGCTTGGAGGCTGTGTCATTTAAGCAGTGGCAGCAGAGGGACACTCCTTCGAGATCAAACCTGGGCATTCGAAACTTGTTTGGCCAACAGCCTACCTCCAGTCAGTCTACCAGTGATCCTGGAGTGCATATTGCAATGACCAGGGACGAAGAGAGCAAAGCACAGGACAAGACGCGGAGCTTCAGCTAAGGTTTACTACTTGGGAAAACCACATTTATGCAGGATACGTAGTCACACGTGATAAACAGCGGACGACACCATCACATTATACAGGCACGTGGCACAAGTTAGCTTCTAGACAGTTGAATTCTTTCTTGGATAAGGATACTGGAGTGGAGCTGATGCAACGGTCATTTTCTTTTTTTATGCAGTAGGCTTCAACAATTTCCCTGCTAAGCTGGGTCGGTAATTTTTTCAGGACAATTGTGTCGCGGAACTGTTGGGGTCGCCACCTATGAACTTAATAGTGGCGCCCTCTAAGCTGAAGCGCAGCTAGGGGGTTTGAAAATAAATCACTTTGTGTTTGGTCCTGGAGCGGAGTGGTCGTCTGGCTCTCTCTTCTTTCTCACGGCCTCCCGGCACGACAGCACGGGAACGCCCACGCAACATGGTGTCAGAAGTGACAGCACCATGAAAAACCAGTCTGAAAAGCTGCTCTCAACGACCGTCAACGGCAAAAAGATGCTCTCCGAAAGCGCCCAGCAGGCCCAGTGGCTAGGCCTCACTCTGCAGCCGCCAGACACGTTCGACTTCTGCAGCCCTGCAAGTTGGTCTTCATGGAAGTCTCGCTTCGAGGACTATGACGCTGTCTCCGGACTACGGAACGCTCCGCAAGACAAGCAAGTACGTACGCTTCTGTACTGTATGGGCCCGGAAGCTCGCTCGCTGCTAAGACACCTTTTCACTCGACGCTGCCGAGTTAGCCTCCTACGACACAGTTGTCAAACGCTTCACGGAGCACTTCGTGCATCCCTGTAATGAGCTCTATGAGTCGTCTCGCTTTCACAAGCGTGTTCAACAACCTGGCGAGAGTGTCGACGCTTTTTACTCCGAACTGTTCAAGTTAGTCAAACGTTGCAACTACCCGTCACCGGCGGTGGAAGAACGCTTGGTCCGGGACAGGTTTGTCGTTGGATTGCTCGACACGCGTCTCTCTGATAAGCTTTGCCGCTCCCCGAAGCTAACTCTAAAAGAAGCTTGGACGCAAGCTCGTCAGTCCGAGGACGTGGACAAGGAACATTCACTCGCACAGGCCACCTCGCAAAGCATGGTCAATATTGATGCTGCGACTCAGAAGTTTTCGCGACGGCCAGTTGACGACAAAACACGGTCAATGGACGGGAAGTCGGAACGCTATCGTGACACTCCGGTCTGTTTCTTCTGCGGACGCGCATATCATGCACGCTCAGAGTGCCCGGCAAAGAGCTCTATCTGTAACAGCTGAGGCAAGAAAGGTCATTTTGCTGAAGTTTGCTGCTCCAGGAAGTCGAGGCAGACCAAACTCAATGCTATCCAAATGCATGCTCTCGAGACGCCAGCTAAAGCCAAGTATGCGGATATCACAGTCGACAACTACACAACTCAGTTCAAAGTAGACTGAGGTGCCGAGGTTTCCGCAGTTCCAAGTGACTTCCCCGGAGTCCCGGCGGAGCTCGCCAAGGTAGACGCTATTTTGACAGGGCCCGGTGGCCAACCTCTGCGTGTACAGAGTTCGTATTTGGCACAGCTATCTTGGCAAGGGAAGACCAGTTCCCAGCGTCTTTACGTCATTGAGGCACTTTCAGTACCTTTACTGGGTCTACCAGCCATCCAAGCTCTTCAAGTTGTGAAATTTTTGGGTACTGTCAACACTCCTGAGCCAACGCTTCATGCGGAGCTGTTCCGTGGCCTCGGCACGCTCAGAGATGAGTACACCATTCGCTTGAAACAAGATGTTGTGCCATTCTCACTCAGTGCACCTCGACGGATACCAATCCCGCTGCGTGAAGTTGTTCGCCAAGAACTTGAAAAACTCGAAAGCGACGGCGTTATTCGCCGTATTGATAAACCAACTCCGTGGTGCGCCGGACTGGTGGTAGTACCAAAAAAGGATGGAAAGTATCGTTTGTGTGTGGATCTGACTCGACTAAACAAAATGGTTCTTTTGCCTACACATTTTGCCTACTGTTGAACAAGTTCTTGGGCTCATCGGTGACGCAGCCGTTTTTTCGAAGCTCGATGCAACTGCAGGCTTCCACCAAGTCAAGTTGTCAGCAGACTCTCAAGAATTGACAACTTTCATCATACCTTTCGGTCGCTATTGTTTTTGCCGACTGCCCTTCGGCATCACTTCCGCCCCGGAGTATTTTCAAAAGCAAATGGCTAGAATCCTTGAAGGTCAGGAGGGTGTTGTCAACATGATTGACGATATTCTTGTTTTTGGACGTACCAAGCAGGAACACGATGCAAGACTTGAGCAAGTGTTGACTCGTCTTGCAACTGCAGGCGTCACCTTGAACAAAGACAAGTCGTTTTGGGGTCTCCGAGGTCTCCTTCCTAGGTGTCGTTGTCTCAGCACAAGGCATCAAGCCAGACCCAGGCAAGATCATCTTGCAGTGTATGCAATGCCACCTCCCACAGACGTTGCAGGTGTCAGACGTTTACTCGGGATGGTAAATCATCTTGCCAGGTTCTTGCCTCATATTTCAGAAATAACTGCACCGATACGCACCCTTCTCTATAAGAATGCTAGTTGGACTTGGCAGCATGAACAGGAAGCTGCATTCAAAAAAGTCAAGGAACTTCTGACGTCCGAACGCTGCCTGGCCAAGTACCACCCATCGTATGCCACAACAGTCTCTGCCGACACCAGCTCTTTTGGACTCGGAGCACTCCTGCTACAAGCACAACCGACTGGTGAGCGGAGGCCAGTAGCCTTTGCCTCAAGGGCGTGCAGTCGCGAAAATGGCGACAATGTTTTGCCAGTTCACCGCCCCCCGCCAATGATTCAGCTGTCTAGATGCTAATTTGTGCCACGTGCGCCCATGTGCCTGTATAATGTGATGGTGTCGGCTGTTTATCATGTGCGATTATGAATCTTATATAAATGTGGTTTTCCTTGTAGTAAACTTTAGTTGAAGTTCCGCGTCTTGTCCTGTGCTTTCCTCTCTTCATCCCTCGTCGTTTTGCGTGGTTGCAATATGCACTCCATTGTCAACCCCCAACTAACCCTAACCCGCCTTCGCCTGTTACATGCACCAATGACCCCGCAGGGGCATCTGCTTCATGCAGACGTTGATGAGTTGCGACACCACGGGCTCCTGAGCATCTGCAGGGATGGTGAGCCGTGCGTGGCATCGCCGGGGAAAAGGGGATCCTGGTGGTTAAGCTGATGCCATGCGTTTGGACCTTTAAGGCCGCTCGGCGGAGGCTACACACCACTTTGGCCCCAGCTTCCTGTAGACAGCACCTCCGGCCTGACCCGACCGGCAGTCGCCTTTTCCTGTCTCCCTTCTTTCCTGGTGGCTCACGTTAACCTTGTATGGCCAACTACCCTGCGTTACGTCATATTGGCTTGCTTTGAAGTCCCATCGTAGGGCTCCATGGTGGCATCACGGCCGACATGCATTCTGGTCATCCTCCTGTCCCCCTCAAAAAAGAGTGCGGACTGAAGTTCATGAGCGAAGATGCCAGTTGGAAGAATATTCTTTTTCATAGTTTCTAAATCTCTGACAGAAGCCTTGGCTACAAGGTAACAAAACTAGCCAGCGGCAACATACTCTTCCAGATCTGTGAGCAAGCACAATATTCAAAGCTTGAAAATTTTGCAAACTTACAGCTTTCTTTCATTCCGAACACGCAAAGAAGATTGGCTCCATCGAAGAAGCCTACTGCCAGGGAAGACGAAAGTGCTAATGCACGGAAACCGAAACGAGCCCCTATCCCCGATATGTGCCAGGGATCAGCGAGGTGCCGGCGCAGATGTTCCGCAAGCACGGCGTCCATGTTGCACATGTCCCAACAAGCAAGATAAGAAATGAGCGGGTAAACGTGAAAGACCTGCTCCTTCGTGCCAAGTTTCCCGGCGTGGTTTACAAAATTGCCTGCGCCAACTGTTCATCAGTTTACATAGGCGAAACGAAAGATATCACGAGAAAGAACATCAGTACGGCGTATGAAAAGGAAAGGGGACAACGAACTCAACCGCGGAGCATGCGCAAGAGACTGGCCATGAAATTAACTGGGATGAAGCATATAAAGTGACAAAAGAAAAGAATGTATCAGCCCGCCGAAATCTCCAGTTACTAATCCAGACTACGCCTAACACAATTAATAAGAATGATAGCACATTGCTCCCTATCTGCGCTAAATGTCTAAAAACTGTAATAACTGCTACAAAAAGCCCGGGACGTCCAGCCGGTTGCTCATTGTAGACAAGGGAGCCGTAGCGCTCCCGTAACGTCATTTGTGTTTGACCATGGTCAGTGCAGTGACCAGTGAATCTCATCAAGACTGGATCCAGTACATAATTTAGGTTTGTGTCTTTCCGCTGATGCATACAGGACATCACCCATGAACAGTCTTTATGTAGAAAGCAATGAACCATCACTTGCATACAGAAGAGCTATGTTCACATGTTCGTACTTTCTAAAAATCCGTTCACTATAGAAGCATCTCTGTAACCCCATCGCTGCAAAGGGCCCATCTCGAACACTCTTTAACAACAAACCGCTAGCTACCTGGCCACTGCTCTTGCTGTTTGAAGAGATGTGCCAAAACATCGGCACACTGGGCACATTGCCAACCATTGTTTGAAGATGAGATCCACTGCGCCGTGGTACAATTTTCCTGAAATCTGTGATTTCACTCTTACACAGTTCCGTAAAACGCAAATTCCCCAGCAAGATATGCCGTAAAAACCCTTGTATAACACGGGCCTGCATATAATACAAGGTGGGATTTGCGGACAGCAAATACAGGAAAAAAAGTTTTCATCCGCGTATAGTGCGAGCAACGAAGGGCAGTCAGTTCAAAGCCATACCGGAAGACGCGGAAGCTGAACATCCTCCGATTACTTGTGTATGCCGGCGCGCCGGATACGATGTGTTGTGGGCTTTTAAATAGGGGTCGATAAATACGTTCTGCCCGCTGAACCGCGGCTGACACAGTTCAAAACCGCGCGGACCCCACCCCGTGGTCGCGTATGCTACCGAGTGCACGTCAACCACAGCGGGCCTTGCTATGAGGGAAGAAAGGAACGACACGGTGTCTGACACAAACAAGGCATGTATTGCTAACACAACAACAACGCCAGCTAGCAACAAAATACGCTGAGGAATCAAGGACGTCGGACTCACCAGCACGGTTACGAGCGAATGTTCGGCCACGGTAGGGCAGAGGAAAACTCCAAGGCCGGACAAGATGAGATGCGGGGGATGTTCCTCCCCACGAGGGTTTGCGCCAGCCGGCGAAGAGCGGAGCCTCGTGCCGAACGTCAGCGCACTTCCCCGGCCCGAGCAGAAGAGGCCCCCCCCCCCCCCCCCCCTGCGCGCACGGAGCAAACACACCATCCATGGCGCTCGTGGCGCTGCGACGCCAGCGCCCTCCTTTCTTAGTTACAGTAACACGACTAAGGAGGGTGCACTGCGGGGAAGCGAAGCACCAGGGACTAGTTGAGGGTGCATTGCGGGGAAGCGAACCACAGGGGGTGATTAAAGCGCATCCCCACATCCCCCCAACCTTAAATAGACCCACGCGCCTGCAAGTACATGCTATGGAGGAGTCTCCTAGCCTTCAGGCTTCTCAGGCAGGTCTTGCAGTGAAGGTCACGCCGGCAGCGTCCACGCAGACTTCCGCGCTAATCCGAAGGCGGCGTGAAGGTCTCCGCTGGGACGACTCACATGGCCCGTGGACTACATGTCCGCAGGCCCGTGAGGAGAAGGCCGGTTGAAAACTGCAGGCCAGGATCCTGCAGCAGTGGTCAGGGTAACAGCAGCCGGAGGTGACCTCTGACTGGTCTCGCCATGGCTGCCCCGGATGGATGCGCCAAACAGGATACAGGCAGCTCTCTTGCAGCAGGCGGCAGTGAGACGAAGTGCACAGTTTAGCAAGCCTGGGTGGCTCCACTGGATCTGCAAGATTTCCGAAACACACTGTGCATGCCTTTAACGTAGGTCACGGGAGGGGAAGTGGCGTCCGCAAGAGCCTCGTGGCTCAATGCTCAACTTGCTAGCAAAACGTGTCGGGTGGCTGTGCCAACGCAAAGTACGAGTGAACAAATCCCTTTCTTGAGGTGAAGGAGACTGCTCAGTTCATGCGAGGTTACAAAACGGGTGGGCAGCAAAGTGCCCCCCCCCCCCCTCAACACCACGGTCCGGTGGTCGTGTCTCTTCCGACATGGTGCAGGCAGCTCTGAAAAGCCTTAGGCCTCGCTACCATTGTGACTACTCTCAACAAAAGAAAGACCCGAAACGGGTTATGTGCGCGCAGCTGCGAGCAGACATCAGCTTTGTGGGGTGGTCCTACCCCGCTCACTGCATGAAGCAGCTTCTGAGCGGTCGGCACCCACCGTATTGGACGGTGTCGGAGCGCCCGGTGCTGAGCTGCAATACTGGCGAGCTCGAAGCGGCATCCGTGGCCCCAGGCCACCTGGCTCCCGGAGCTGCGACTCCCAGAGTTTGAACAGAGACAGTGGAGAAAATATGTACAGAAAACTTGGAACACCCACACGGCTTTTGTACTCACTCGCTTCGGGCTCGGCAACTCCGTCGGCGCTAGGCCTCGCGCTTCCTCGATGCGAACCACGTGCTGAACAAACTCCATGGAAGAAAAAATGTGCTGAGCATGTAGAAAAGTTCAAACATGCTGCAGTGCAATACACCTCGCACTCAAGAAAGTGTGCCGCAGATCCTAGCGATCAAAATTCACGCTAGACCTAGCACTTTTCAAGTCCGGACATAGAGCGTTCCTCGAACCCGACAGACAGTCGTCCAATGTTCCAAGAGCAGTGTTATTTACACAGACAGTACTTACAGCCCTTAACTCTAGAAATGCAATCACTCTGCTTCTTGGCGGCAACACATACAACATAACCACCACCATAGCTTGCGGGTACTTCCTTCAATCCCTCCGCGCACGGGGTCAGAACATAGCCCAAGAGTGGGCTTCCTTACATGTCCCGGGGCGTGCGAAGAGAGAGACGCACTGCGTGGTTCAAGCACCGAGCTGAAAGGGGTCCGCTCTGGTCTTGCTGCGCTCTCAATCCAAGAGCAGTAGCACGTTTGCAGCACACGTATTTATTGTGCGGACAACTACGATGCACACATACACAAGCACTGCATGCGGCACTCCTTCAACCCGTGCGCACCTGGCGTCCACCGCCACCCGACAGTGGGCCGCAGCAGATGCGCGCGCAGACCGATGCGGCAGGAAAGCTCTAATGAGAGCAGCGGCTGACTCGGGTCAGTGGCAGCAGTTACTTGGCGGGTTTCACCGGGCGCTCGCAGGTTCCGCAAGGGCGAGGGCGCAAGGCTCTCGGCTTGCATTGTTCGGGACCTGTGCAACAAGGCACGTGAATGCCCGTCGGCAAAGGCCCCGGGGGCAGCGAGTATCGGTCGCTCACGTACCGTGCCACTTGCGTTGGCTCGTGTTCCGCCCTCGTCGCACGCCCGCCACCAACTTCCCCACGCTTGCGCAACAGGCTGCCGAACAGCACCACTTCGCCCCTACGTCACAGCCCAATCAGCGGACCACGTAGCACGACCCCCCGTGGAGTGCAGCCGGGATCCCCGCGAGACCGGAGGGCCCAGCGGGGCAGCGTCCAGAACCTCCACTAGCGGACAGGGTTTCGCAGCAGTCGAAAAGAAGCAGCACAGGCTGCCCTCGAGACAGCACGAATCCCCACAAGCTCAAGGACAAAACATAAAACTGTGCTGGGTACCAAGTCGTGTCGGCAAAGAAGGCAATGAGAGAGCAGATTTGTGTGCTGCTCAAGCTTGTAGCAAGCAAATGAAAATTGTAAATAGGCCCTTTAAAGATGGCATGAACATAGTACATTGTAAAGCAAGGAAGAAATGGCAGTCTGCTCGGAACAACAAAATAAATAAGAAACTCCACTTCGTTTATTGGGGTTTAACGTCCCGAAGCAACTGAGGCCATGAGGGACGCCGTAGTGAAGGGCTGCGGAAATTTCGACCACCTGGGGTTCTTCAACGTGCACTAACATCACACATACACGGGCCTCTAGGATTTCGCCTCAAAAGAAATTTGGCTCCCGCGGCCGGGATCGAACCCGTGTTTTTCGGGCCAGCAGCCGAGCGCTTTAACCCCTGAGCCACCGCGGCAGGGCAAAACTTCACTTGTCCACTTGGTAAAACCAGTTTTAGGTGAATGGAAGTCGTGTGTGCACCAGGAATGTTTCAAGGAAGTCATTATACGCCGTCTCTGTATAGGCCACAGACACCTTACAACTTTCTGCTGACAAAACAAGAGAAACCAGTTTGTACATGTGGAGATGAACTTATAGTAAATCACATTTTATTTTCAACCTTGAAACTTGCAAAGCTAAGGAAAAAGTGCTTTTCTCCGTATTCTAATCAATGCATTCATGCTCTTAGGTGATAGTGCAATTGTGGGCACGTCTTGTGTTTTTAGATTTTTAAAGGTGCACTGAAGAGGATTCTGAACTTGTCTTTTTGCCGCGGGAACTCGATCTACACGTTCCTAGCATTCTTAGAAACCGCAACTTATTGCCCTGTATGGCCGATTTCCCTAATTAAATCGAATTAACGTCCGGCTCCCGCCCTTTTTTTTTTAATTCTGCCTCGTACGATGGGCGGAGTCGACCAACGCGTGAAGTTCCTTTCAGCCAGCTCCGTGGAGGCTTTGCTTTCGCTTTATTTTGTTTTTTAGGTTTCCATGAATCAATAGTTTCATTCGCAGATAATATAGCCGCAAAAAAAGCCCGCAGAAATAAAAATACGTGCGGACTATTTGCTGCTACGGACTACTACGTATTACTCCGCCGATGGCAGAGCGGCAAGCCGCCACGGGACTGGGTGAAAGGCACTCCACGCGTTGGTCGACTCCGCCCACCGTACGAGGCAGAATTAAAAAAAAAGGGCGGGAGCCGGCCGTTAATTCGATTTAATTTGGGAAATCGGCCATACAGGGCAATAAGTCGCAGTTTCTAAGAATGCTAGGAACGTGTAGATCGAGTTCCCGCGGCAAAACGACAAGTTCAGATTCCTCTTCAGTGCACCTTTAACAGATGCAGGTTTTCGTCGAAAAATGTAAGTCATGACGCAGTGCTTGGCCTGATATGCCTCAGCCACCTTCTCATTCCTGAGAAAAAGGCTGACATTTTTATTTGATTGGTTGGGATGCTCTACATCCTTGCCCAGCCAAGAATAGCCGCTGAGGCCTTCTTTAAAGCTGAGTAATGCAAAGTTGTTCCCTTGCAGCCAGCCGGGGCTGCCTGTCGGCCGCGCACTTCTGCTACCTGATGGCCCAGGTGGAGTTTGGCTCCTACAGCTGCAAGTCAAGCAAGCTGGTGCTCCTGGGCTCCAGCCACCAGACGTGCGTATGGCTTTCACTGGGGTGTGATAACCTCAGGCTGCTGACAGATTTTTGAGAAATTTCAGACGCTATTCGTACTCACTGAGCCTTCTCTGATCATGCATTCGGAGGAAGCTGTGGCCACTCGGAGGTATCTCTGGGCCAAAATTATCTCCCATCCCTGCATTGTTTGTCTTTCGGGCAGTGGGCGCAGTGCAGTTGTCCCATCCTTGGCCGCCACTCCGCATGCACCACTCGTAGGGCGGTGCGATCACACAGACTGCTTCTTCCAGCAGCTTATTTTCCTCAACAGGAAAAATATTAGAGGTCTTCAAGTACTGCTATTCGCTTCCAAGTCTGAATCGAATACCACATTACAGTCAACGACCGAAAATTCGGACGCCTGATTTTTCGGACATGCTTGATTATTCGGACTTTTTCGCGGCACTGCAACATGGCCCATAGAGCCAATGTGTAAAAGCGCTTGAAATTTCGGACGCACCGCAACTGACCACTCGATTTTTCGGACCTCGTTTGCACTCGCCGCCAGTACCCAAGCCGCCATATAATGTATACAGTGGAACCTCATTAATTCAGACTGCAGGAGATATCGAAAACTTGATCAAACAAAACGAAACTCAAGCTTAAAGGGAGCACCGGAGCTTCCAAGTGCCGTCTATGGATGGCGCCGTGATCATTATCATCAGCATTTTTCTCTGTCGCGATTTTCCGCTGTTCACATCGGCATCAGTATCGCCAGCTCCAGCCTTTCGTGGCGTGTCAGCATGCGTGTTAGCGCGTTCGCCGTGATAGTGGCTTTCGCGTGCTGCCGCCGAGCTTCACAGTTTTAACGTGATGGGCAAGCACCTTAAGCTACACGGCTGGGAGTTAGCTCTCGAACGCGGTCGGTAAGCGTGCGGCGGGCGGGAAATTCGACGTGGCCGAGAAGTGCGTCCGATGATGGTGCAACCAAAAGAGAAACACAAGCTGCAAAAAGCGCGCTTTGCCGACTCAAGCCGTGCGAGTTTCCTGAACTGGAAGAAGAGCTGCTGCTCTATGTGATGGAATTTCGGAACAACGGCTACGCGTTGACAGCGGACATGCTGCGCGGCTTCTTTTGGCATGAGCGTGCACCAGAGCGCAGCACCAGCTCAGGAGTCTAAATACTTTGCGAGTGACGATTGAACGTAGAATAAATGTCGCTCATTCCCTGGTTGGTGTGTTTTTACTTAAAATTTTTCGCGTGTATGGGCCGCACCCCGAAAATTGGCCCTCAAATCTGGAAAAAAAAAAGTGCGGCCCTTATACGCGTTTATATGGTATATCGCGCGTCGAAATATAGTCATGAGGAGCTTTAGAATGTGTGCAATACAATTGGCCGCTTTCTCCGGCATAGTGGTAATAAGTTCGTGATTTTTTCTGTGAAATTTGATTTTCCGGACTGCCCGATTTTTCGGTCGTTTTCGCGGCCCCTAGAGAGTCCGAAAAATCGGTCGTCGACTGTATTCGCTTCGATATTCGAAACGTTGGAATGTGTGCACAAACCTGGTGGAGTCTTTTGTGTGTACAGTAAAACCTCGTTAATTCCAACTTCACAGGACTGGGAAAAAAGTTGGAATTTTCCGATGTTCGAATTATCGAATGGCCGCGAAAGAACTGACAAGAACCATTAACATTTCGGTATATGTATGCACCGTATTCGCTCACATAACAACCCACTCGCGTAATGAACCCATCCACCCCAATTTTTGGCTTAGAATTTGGCCGCCACCACGGCCGCCAACCCCTGGCCGCTGCGGCGGTGATGGCGCCATTTAGGCTTTACTCACTCTTCCATGGGTTTATTATCTGGTTCCATCTTCTGTCCCCGTTTAGGATGTGCGCAGCCTCTAACTATGCGGAGGTGATTTTTTTTTTTTTTTTGGCCACGTGCTGTGTGCCAAGCCGCCCAGACACGGCAGTGCGTAATTGGAATTATCCGTAGCGGAACCGACTCGCTTTCAAATTAGCGGGCTTTTTTATGCACAGATCTGTATGGAGCTTGGCCGGACCAAGCAGAGTAGTTCGAATTATCCGGAAATTCGAATTATCGAGGTTCGAATGAAGGAGCTTTCACTGTATATTCATTTTGTCTAGGCCTGCGGTTATAATGGTTTTGTGGATTGAAGCAAGTGGTAATTTTTTTCTAATAATTTCAAAGCAAATAGTTGAAATCGGAAAAGGCAGGGCTGCAGTACACACCTTGAATGGCACGAGTGGTGGCCCTGTCGTGCAGGCTGCCGTTTGAAGAGTTTGCATCCAACGAGGCCATCCAGTGCACCGAGATCTACGAGTACTCCCAGTCCCTGGCCAATGCGGGCTACATGCTGCCACACCTGCAGGCAAGTGGTCTCGTACAAATCTCGCACGGCAGTTATGGGTGGAGACAAAGGTTCGTGGGGTTCACATGTGACTTGGTCACACTTATCCATGTTAGAATGCCAGGCAGTCAGACCCATTCATTTCATAGCAGAATTTGTGTTTGTTGTGATCCAGACTCTGCAGAGGTGAAATGCCAGCTTGGGCTGAATTCTGGCCGAAGATGTCATTTGAATCAAGTGCCTAATCGTGAAAATTGGGGCACAAAAGAAAGGTGTTTTGAGCCATTACTTGACATGTATTTACTGCTCTGCTATGGATTTCTCAGTACACAGTTGCTCTTTGTATATCGGCTGCCGTATGCGGGGAGCAGCCCAGTGTGTGTTGTCATGCATGCACTGCGCCAGTATGATTCCTCAGCAGCTTTCACTCCTGTGCCCTCCATTGTGCCTCGTGGGTTCAGTTTCTTTTGATGAAAACAAATCTGAGTGGGCCAGCCAAGACAGAATGCATTGTGGGGCTAGTTGGTCGATTGCATTCTCAGAGAGCGCACAAAAGACAACACATGGAGACAAGTGCTCTGTCCTGTCTTTCGTGTCTTCATGTGTCGTCTTTTGGTGTGCTAAAACAACTCTTTGAGATTACAGTAGGAGTAGATGGAAACTGAGTAATACTTGTTGGGGGGCTAGTTGGTGCATATTTCTAAAAAAGGGTTGTAGTGCCTGTCCCGTCTAGCTTTTTGTGTGTTGTCTGTTTCGGCGCTACAACTCTTTTTTTGGAAGCAGTGGATGCCGGTCTTCCCTCTCAAGCAGTAAACGTTTCTGTGTGCGTTTGCATTGGCATCATCACCTGACCTCTGTGCTGATTCCACCAGTCAAGCCAAATCATTAGCTTAAGTTTCTTACAGTGGCAGAAGACGGAATATTTGGGGAACGGGTATCTGGATGCACAGCTGGCTGCATACAGAACACAGGGACTGTGTAAAAAAATAAATTTTCTTGTGGGCCTGTAGTTGATAAGCACTAGTTCCACAGATGTGCGGATGAAAATGAATTGACTTTTTTTTTTTTTTTTGTGCTCTTTTGTGAACCTGTGTGAACATTTCCATTGCAGGCCTACAAGTTTCTCCATGCGATGCGGCTCGCAGAGTATGGCTTTGCACAAGAGGTGAGTGTCACAGATGAGTCATGCATTGAGGGGACTTGACCAAGGAAAAGAGCTGCCCCAGTAACTGGGCTATGCACTCATGCTTGTGACTGAGGGACTGAGGAAGGTGTCAAATGTGGTTGTGTCAAGTGTGGTTGGCCACAAAACGGATCCCTGATGTAATCATTTCTAATGTGCATCTTCTTTATATAAAATGTGGCCTAAAAATGGCGTGCGCATTAGAATCGAGTCTGGAAATGAAACTATGCCAGCAACACCCTATTGTCATCAGTATCACAAAATGGCAGTTTGGTACTTCTGGTGCATTGATATTATCGATATCACCTACCTAGCCTGTCGCAGTCCTGGATACCGATATGCCTCGCAAGTATCTCCAGACTTGAGCCAACATGGAATCGTTGGTTATGGAGACATGCAGCGTTCACTACAACACTGGGTTGTAAAGGTGACCTTGTGTGCGGAAGCTTTCTGAGCACAAACTCCGTACCCAGCGCTTGTCCAGGGCACAAAGCACTGTGCCAAGTTCGCCATGGTGTTATCGGAGTGCAGCATTTTGGCGCACTGCCAAGGTCCGGGACGATCCGATCACACTTTTGTCAAAGACAGATTAATTAGCCCCGCTCCTGTTGGCCAGACTGCTTTTTTTGCCTCATGGGTGGCTGCAGATTGCATCGTGAATGTGGCAGAAGTGATGATGTTGCACACCTGATTATGCAGGTGCAAAATGCTTGTTTTTTGTGCTTGCCTGGTCAGTCTGATGGCAGTGGAGGGCAGACCTGCTGGTTTCGACTGGAGAAGCAGACTGTGCACTGCGGTTCTGTGCCACAGGCAGCTTTCAGGCTGCTGTTGGAGTGGATTCACACTTCTGCTGGCAAAGAACCTTATTTTACCCCACAAATAGTGGTTCTCTTCCGTTTCCCAAGGGAAAAGAAACAGACAGCCAAACATCACATACTGCAGCAGCACTTCACGCTTGGACACTTGTGTCGAATAACTGACTTCAACAAGTTGTCTTCATCGATTTCATATCAAGGGCTCCTTGCAAGTTTGCAAGCATGCTCTAGAGAATGGGGGTAGCCTAAAAGCAGTGAAAACTGGGCGTAGGTAAAAACCAGATGTGTGCAATAGAGTCTAAGAGGGAAATATCATTAGCTGTATGGATTAGACAGTTAAAGTAGCCAAAGAATTCTACACAAATCTATGCAGCAGCGAATGTAATCACCAAGTTACTGAGGGAGGCAGTCGAGCACAGCAATGGGACACCCCGCCAGTAACGAAGAAAGCCTTAGGAGCAATGCAATGGGGCATCTGCTTCATGCAGATGCTGATGAGTGGCGGGTTCCTGAGCATCCACAGGGGGACGAGGGTGCGCCACCACCACCCGCGCTTAGCTCCGGGGAAAAGGGGATCCTGGTGGTTGAGCCGATGCCGAGCGTTTAATGGACCTTTAAGGCCCCTCGGCGGAGGCGACACACCACTGTGGCCCCAGCTTCCCGTAGACGGCACCTCCGGCCTGACCCGACCGGGGGAGGGAAATTGGCAGTCGCCTTTTCCTGTCCTCCCCTCTATCTTTCGCTTTCCTATCTCCTATCTCACTACTGTCCTGTCTCCTCCCCCCTTCTCGTTTTTTTTTTTCACTTCATATTTTGTTATAGCTGTGGTGTCAGCTGACATGGGCAGGACTTATTTTTTAAGTTGCTGTCGATGTCACCTCTCAACTTTTCAATAAAAACATGACAAGTTTCCAAACAACCGTATTGTTCACAGTAAAGAAACAAAAAAAGTCAGCTAGACAAATATCCCCATTCCTTGTTTCACGAGTTCTCACAGATTCCTTGGGCCCTCAGTGCAAAGTCACAAAATTGGCCAGTGGTGACCTCCTCCTCGAACTGCTGGACACAACTCAGATATCAAAGCCTGCAAACATTGAAACCTTTGTTTGATATTCCGGTCTCTGTCGCACCACACAGATCATTGAACACAGTATGCGGTGTTATCTCAGACATTGAATTTCTGCACCCAACAGAGGAAGAGATACTTGAAGGACTGTCTCCTCAGAATGTGACGTAGAGTTACAATCCGCAAAGAAAACAAAGAAATTCCAGCGAAACACTTGGTCCCAGGAGTGCAAGTGCTGTGCCGTGCTGTGCCAGTTTGATCTGCGCCTAAACGGTAATTTACGCCCATTGCAAGTATACACAGCCAAATTTAGCCGAGTCTTAATGTCATTTGGGCAACTCTGGGCACTCGCGACACAACCGCATTTGCATCAACAGCTGGGTTCGGTCGTGGAGGTTGGGGTGCGGCTGTCACAAGAGGCTGTTAACTATAATCTGGTAATATAACTTGAGTGCGGCCGGTATTGTGAACTTACCTCACATAGCAAGCTGTAATTATTGTGTGGACAAGACAAAACTGCGTGAAAAATGAAAAATAGATGACCAACAATAAGGGGGGGGGATGAAGTCTGAAGAGAGTTACTACTTAGCTGTGGCCTCGTTTACATCGGGCAGACAGGTCGTTGTTTTAATGAGCACGCAAGTGAACATTGCTGAAACCTGCGCAACAACGAAAGGAGCTTCCTAGTTGACCACTGCAAAAGCTGTTCTAATTGCCGTCCCGAATTCGAGATTTTGAAGAGGGGAAAAGATAGAACTGTGAGAGATTGCTGAAGCATATTTCATCGAGAAAGCTGGAAACAAATGCGTTAGCAGGCCTTCCATTATTCTTAGCAGCGCCGAGAAGACTTTTCTAGAAGGTTTTTTGTAGATTGCAGGTTTCCCTTGGTTTTGTGCTCTTATTTCGTCCTTTCTTTTGGTGTTTTGCATTTTTTAGATTCTTTGATGCTAAGACGACTGTTGTTCAGGAATGATCTTCAGTTTTTATCACCTGATGCCAGGTGCTGTATCTTCAGACTTCATCCCCCCTTATTGTTATTGTTGGTCATGTTTTTTCCGTGTTATTGTTGATCATCTATTTTTTCATTTTTCATGCGGTTTTATTGCACGGTCGTTCGATTTTTGCTCTCTTTTTTTGCTTTCACCATGCGTTTCATAATTTGTTAGTGCAGGCTTGTCGTGCCCCAGTGCCTTGTTTTTTTGCCTTGGTTGATGTTGTTATTGTTTCTGCTGGCGAGAAAAGAAGGTGGCATCCCCAGCACTGTTTAGGGTAGATTCTGTAGTGATCAGCGATACTGTGTTGCCAGTGTTTGCATGAATTGCCGATTGATATGTAGTACAACAATGATGCATTTGTTGATACGGCTTGGTTGTGGTACAAAGATACTTAAGGGAAATAAATAGCGCACAAGAGAAGACGGGACAAGCGAGGAGACACAGACAAGCGCTAACTTTCAACAGACGGTTTATTGCAAAATCGGGAGCATATATACACATGTCCAGATAGGCAACAAAGAACATGATGAAAGAACTGTTGAAAGTTAGCGCTTGTCTGTGTCTCCTTGCTTGTCCCGTCTTCTCTTGTGCGCTATTTATTTCCCTTAAGTATGTCATACCAACATGCCCAAGCCTCGTCTCTTCTGAAGTGGTACAAAGAGGCAGGCTTGGTGCAATAAACCCCCAGTTGCAAGTTGGCGCCAGTCCTGTCTTGTGTGTGCCTTCCGTGTCCCCGTTTCTTGCGCCATTACCAGTTTTTTTTTTCTTTCACCATGTGGGACAGCTAGCCTGTGAGGCCTTGAGTGTGTGCAGGCCTTTTGGTGGGATGCATAGTACTTGTGCCCCAATGAATGCAGGCGCTCCACTACTGCGAGGTGCTGGCGGAGGCCATGGGTCGCCAGTGTGGGCTGTCGGCCCCCCTGGCGGCCCAGACGTATGAGCTGGCCAGCCGCCTCAGGTACCACGACCCCCACTTCAGCCAGGGGCCGGGGGAGCTGGAGGAGCTGGGCGAGCCCCCCTGGCTGGCCGCCTTCGCCCAGCTGCTGCAGGGCACACCACCCCAGGTAGGGGGGAGGCAGCAGACGACAGCTGCCCAGAAAGTGAAGCGCCATGCTAGCGGCCATGTTGAGTTTGACTGAGTGCGCATTCTGAGTACTTTTAATGTTCCCGGAGGAAGATATCGTACGTTAAACCTACCTCAGACGAGTTCCGTAGCTGCTCTCTGAGCCATCGTTCATTCTTGCATCTTTGTTTTATATCCTTGAAATCCACAGATGCATTCAAAGCTGCAAACGTGGATTGTTTGCTTGTGTCGTCAATCAAGCAGTTCTTGTTCGCTTGTTTTGCAATCTTGTCTGCATGCTTACCTAAAAGCATCCCAGGTGAACCGCTCATATTCCAGATCAGCTAGAGCTTATGCCAAACATTTTTGCAAATGCTTTCATCTGTCTGCCTATCCACAACGAGTTGGGCTACTTTGTGCAAACTTCACCGCAAGCAGCTAGCTGCAAGCAAACCCCCAAAGCTGTGTTCTGTAATAATTTACGCTGAGCTGACAGTATGATCTTCAAACCAACTCAGTGATCGCAATCGAATGCACGGCGTTGCTTCTGCAGTTTGCATCATATGTTTTCCTGGATAATAAGTTTTTATGCATTTAAAAAACGATGCATCAACGAGGTTTACTGTGCAGGGAGGTCTGCCACAGAAAAATGAAATACGGCATAGCCTTCTACAGACTTAGGGTAGGGCGTACATGTGATGCACGCACATCTTTCAGAGAATACACAGGTGCTGTGTAGTAGCACTTCTCGGTTATCCACATTTGAATCGTTACAGATAGAAAGGCACTCTCCAGCCCTCTTTTTTAGATTTTCAGCTGCCGCTCTCTGGGTTGAGGAGGTGGCTGAGCTTCCAACATTAGCTGCGGGAGGCGGACTGTGGACAGCAGTTGTTTATTTTTTAGTTATTCTGTCAGAGTTATTTGCTCTGAGGCCTTACATCAGTTCTACTGCACTTTTAGGGAATTTCAGTAATTGTGAGACTGACCCATGACGACCAGCCCTTGCACCATAAAAACCCATTATGGTTGTTACCGCAGTGATGCAGAAATGCTCATCAGAGCTCGTCTGACACGGATCTTTCATACCAACTTCTTGTTCTTGCCATAGCTTGAGTAGGTGAAGCGCACAAAAGACAGCACACAAAGAATAACACTAGACTGAAGTGTGTTATTCTTTGTCTGTGCGCTGTCTTTTGTGCCCTTCACCTACTCAAGCTATGCACCAACTTGTCCTAGAACGTCTTCTACTGGTCTTGCCACATGGCTAAATCTCATGTTTTCCCTGTGTGCACACTTTTATGACGCATACCATATAATCTCATGTAAGGGCTGCACCCGTGTATGGGTCGCACCCTTTATTTTGGGCGGTATAAGTAAGAGAATACAGTTTTATTTTTTTTTGTGTGTGTGCGTACGGGTCACCCCTCCGAAATTCACACCCAAATTTTTTTTCAAAGAAAGGGCAGCTTGGCTGTGTGACCAAGGTGTGGCCCCTGCAGGGTGGCGGCGGCTGTGCTGGGGAGCAGCAGTCCCTGGCGGAAGGGGAGAGCTACCTGCCAGCTGGCTTCACCAGTGAGTACTTGAGCTGGGCCAGTGCTGCAGCAGAAATTGCATTGTGTCTTTGCATTACAAACACAAGTCACTGCACCTTTCTTTTTGACCATGAAAAAGCAGTGCACGTTTGAGCTGGAGGGGATTCATCTCGGAAGAAGGGCAGAGCCCTTTTCTGTTGTTTGCCTTGTGGTTAGGTGTGTGTGCGAATATTGAAATTTTCAAATACCAATTGAATACAAGTGTAAAGGAAAAAATGGCTTCAAATATCAAATGAAATATCAAATGTCTGTTCAGAAAAATATTTCAGAAAAAGATAAATGGGCAAATGTTGTTGCCCTTATTTTTTTCAGAGTAGTGTAAGGTCTTTGCAACTAAAATAAACAAAACTGTACACACTCAGCACCATAATAAAAAACATCATGTGCACAGAAATGCGTACTAGTGCACTGCACGGACTCAGGCCAGCCCCTGGGCCCAAAAATGTGCTTTTTCGCCAGGCTTGAAGTTGCAGCCCTTTATACCGTGTTCTGCAACTTTATCGGCAAAGGTTTGAAAAATTCTCCCGCCACAACCGTTGGCTCGTTTGTGGTGAAAACGCGCACAAAGCTTCCTTATTGTTGTCCATTTTAAGGCATAGTAAGTATAAAAGTGGTACTTACCAGGTTTGGTCACGCGAGATGCGAAACCAGAAGCACCCGTGTTGAGATCGAGCCGCCATCATCGAATTTCTGCCGAAAGGTACTGGTGGCGCCATCTGGCATCGCTGAAGGAAAGCGCCGCTTTGAATGCGTCGTTCGGGCCATGGCATCTCAGGTATCGCTGTTATAGTGCTTTACAATGCCGGCAATGTAAACCATAGACCGTTTCCAGGATTATCTATGACAATTTACACAATAAAAGTAAACAGCATGCGTTAGTCTTCTCGAGCACTGTAGCAGAACGAGAACATTGCCTTTTCTCGGCATGCATGCTCTGTAGTCGGAAGGGGAATATGCCGGCGTTTGAACAGGAAAACAATGATAAGTCAGTGGCGGTATAAGGTGTGAAACGAGAAAAAAAGACGCTTTGTTGAGCTATTAGCAGGCCGAAGTTCGTGCTATAAAGTGCTCAGTTGTTTCAGTCCTCGAAGTGACCGCCGGCAGTGTCGATACACCGCTGCAGCCTCTGGGCGTATTCCTCAAGGACGGCAGCACGCATCTCGTCAGTGATTGTGGTGAACTCTTCTGAGATGCGCTTTTTCAGTTCTTCGACACTGCCGATGCTTCCAGCGCGTAGCTCAGAGGTAGAGCACCGGACGCGTAATTTGGAGGTCGTGGGTTCGGATCCCACCGGCGGCATGTGGTTGTTTTTTCTTCTGCTTTCCTAATCAATTGGCTTTAAGCGACAACATATTCAGTAATATTCTTACTTGATCAACACCACAAAAAAAAATTTAAAAAAAAAAAAGTAATCCCCTGTGCTCCTTGGTTTCTGTGGCTGTTGGCTTTCCTCATATGTATGCATAAATATCCATAAAGCATATCATAGTTATTGTTGATCATATCTGGCAAGCTTCTGACAATTCCGACAAAATATCTGCAATGTTGGGAGTATTCTGCATGCTCTTATACCTATACTTTGTACCCATGCCACATGTGCACAAGAAATGGTAGTAAATGCTTCAGGCCTTAAGTTTGTTAATGTGACTATTTTCGGTGTTGGTGCTACATGTCCAGATATAATGTCATTATACAGAAGTCACGATGATAATACCTTCAAGGCAGTCGAAAATTTTACCTGAATGTGAACAGTGATAATGAGCACAGTATATAGGGAATGCTCTTCAATAAAAATTTTTCAGAAAATGCTGTGTTCGCCACCACGGTGGTTATGGCGCTCGGCTGCTGGCCCGAAAGATGCGTGTTCGATCCCGGCCACTGTGGTCGAATTTTGATGGAGGCAAAATTCTAGAGGCCCGCGTACTCTGCGATGTTAGTGCACGCTAAAGAACCCCAGGTGGTCAAAATTCCCGGAGCCCCTCACCACGGCGTCCCTCAGAGCCAGAGTTGCTTTGGGACGTTAAACCCCCATAAACCGTAAAGCCAAAAACCAGAAAATGCCACTGTTCTTGCTTGACAAGTCGAAAAAGCTGCTTCAAACTGGCATGCAAGCACACTAGCCGAAAGTATCTAAGAAATGCTGGTGAAATTGGCGCCCTTTGCGTTGAAAATCTGAGTGAATAAGTTGTTAGTGAAAAACATGCATGCTTTTCTGCATGTGGGTTGTGGCACAGTGGGAGAACACTGTTCTTGTGTCTTGTGCAGGCAGCACTGGATTCTCGGTGCAGGGCAGTGTTCTGGAGCAGCCCGACAGCAGCTACTCGTACCTGGAGCCCCCTGGCAGCAGTACACCCGCAGCGTCAGCCGAGCAGTGTGCGTTTCTTGTTGTGTTTCATGCATGGTTAAGGCCATCTTAAATGCGGTTGCTTTTCTGGCCTCTTTTTCTTGCAAACTACTTCTGAGCAGCAGTGCTCCAGTGAATATTTTCTCTACTGACTGCAAGTAATCAAAGGTAGGCTTATTGAAACTGAGCTCACACTAGTGTCGATAGGTGTGCTAAAAGAAAAGGGACTTGCCCTGGTTACAAATGGGATGCCCTTGAGGCAAGCCATTGATGCAGCACACCGCTCAGCCCCCCAGGGTGGAAATCACCAGCAATCAGATGCGCTCGGCACCTTGTCGCAATGCACCCACTCTCTAGAAGCATAATGTAGTGACTGACCACGCAGTTGTCTGTGAAACGTCGGGAGGCTAGCCATGGATGATTGATGCTGTCCACCATGTTTACAAGCAAAACTGGCCGTTAAGCAGCCGTCAAGGTAGTGTCAGTGCTACCTCGAGGGAATCCTGGAGTCGTTCCCCCACTCAGTTCCAGTGGAGGTTGGTTTCTAAAACACAAAGCAATCCTCAAGGGTCGCCCGAAGTACAGTCGCCCACAGACTTAACAGGAGTGACGGAATGCATGGCCTGGACTGATGTCAGCACCACAAAACAATAGTAATCGGTTGCGAGATAATGCTCTTGGTATGTTTACGGTGGCTGATGATAGCTGGTGCGAACTGCGGCAGCTTAGCGCGCAATTTTTGGTTCACCACGATAACAAAACTGCAAAGAGCGTTGCGGGCCGCGGAGACAGAAGCGCTGTCTTCAGCCACCGTAAACATACCGAGAGCATTATCCCGCAGCGATGACTATCGCTTCGGGGCGCCAACGGCAGTCCAGGCCACGCATTCCGTCATTCGTATTAAGTCTGTGGGTGATTGTACAAGTTAAGGTATGGTTGCGACTTCCTTGGCGAAATCTGTCTGTGTTCCCTGTTCTGCTCACTGTGTGTTGTGAGGTATGTTTTATTCAACTCATTGGTGGGACTCCTGCTCCAAAACATTTTCTCATCACTGGTTGCTGTTGAGCCTGTAATGCCAGGCAGAATGTGAATAGTCTTTCTTTATATATGCCTTGTCCAGTGTGTTTATCAAAGCAAGGTCAAGTGCCAGCTGGAAGATAAACTGCTCAGCTTAAGGGGTCTTTAAAAACAAAAATGTTAATAGAGTCACAGTTGTGAAATCTTCTTTTGCGTGCTGATTCCAGATATATTGTTTAATTTTGTATAAAACAAGTCGTCGTTATGGGGTTCTAATTGGAGAGAGATAAATACATTCTTGCCGTTTAACCGCGGCTGACGCAGTTCAGAACCGCATGGACCCCACCCCGTGGTCGCGTACGCTACCGAGTGCAGGCCGACCACGGGACAAAGGGAGGGAGGGGACAAAGGAACTGGCTGACACAAACAAGGCATTCACTGCTGCAACAACGCCAGCTAGCAACAAAATACGCTGAGCAATCGAGGATGTCCGACTCACCAGCACGGTTACGAGCGAATGTTCGCCCACGCTAGGGCAGAGGAAAACTCCAAGGCCGGACAGGACGAGATGCGGGGGAGCATTCCTCCCCACGAGGCTTCGCGCCAGCCGGCAAAGAGCGGAGCCTCGCGCCAAACGTCAGCGCGCGTCCCTGTTTCCAAGCCAAAGAGGGCCGTCTCCCCCACGCAGCAAACACGCCAGCCGTGGCGCTGCAATGCTAGCGCCCTCCCTTGTTAGTTACAGTTACTAACACGGCTAAGGAAGGTGCAGTGCGGGGAAGCGAACCACAGGGGACGAGTTGAGGGTGCATTGCAGGGAAGTGGACAACAGGGGACGAGTAATGTGCGTCCCCACATCGTGCACTTGTATAAATATGTTATGTAATTTTTTGCTGAGAGCTTTCAATAAATGTTGCTGCAGGAAACTTGCTAGAACACATGCCATTCGCTTGTCTTGACATTGAGGAATGTAGTAAGGGTAAAATTATCCTGCCTATCATACAAGATAAGTTATAGGGTTTTGAAGTTGCCACTACCGAAATGGGAAGAAAAGTTTCTAATTTCGAATTTGGCTGTACGAAAAGAAATATTTTTTTTTAATGAGAATTACCATATGCATAGCACATTGTAATGCATGATATTGTAGCTTTTTGAACGAAAAAAACACCAGAGTTGTGTGAGCAAAAATTTAGTTCTAAAGTTTATCGGTTAAATATAGTGGTAACACAAGAAGTACAAACAAAACAAAACTAAGCTGCTGCACCGAGCCAGAAATGAGAAAAGAATTAAAATATACAAAATGTTGGCCATGTTCTTACCTACCATCCTTGCTCTTTTCATCTGCGTACCTAATATACACTGCACTTTCCATGCGAAACAAAACTACGCGAAGACGACTGCGCTTTGGGTGTGTGTATTCGTGCCTTTCTTTTGCCCCGTCGTCTTCGCGCAGTTTTGTCTTGCTCTAACCATGAACCAACTAGCCCAACATCATGTCTTACTTCGATACTTTCCATGCCTTTCAAGTTAGGCCGTATGACTACTGTGCCACTAGAGAAAGCAGTCAGGAGAGGACATGAGATGGAGGTAGATGTGCTGCATATTGCACTTGTCTGAGTTCTGTTCTTGTTTTTTTTTTTGTAGCAGAGCTGGCAGTGCCAACTTTTTTCATTTCTTTTTTTTCGGTTGGTAGTGTGGCCCTGCTTGACGTTATCCTAATCAGAAATGTGCATTTGGCGGAAGTATGTTGAGCACCAGATGAAACCTCCTCTCCTGTAATGGTCAGGGCTGTTCTCAAATGAAATGCGCTGACTTGCCAGGAGTCTCGCTGTGGGAGCTGCTGTCCAAGTATTCCTCATGGTTGGTTGTCCAGTGCAGCGTAGCTTTTTGCCTCACCAGCCGTGTGCATTCTCAGGGACCCCCCCGTTGGAACCAAGTGCTGTCGAGAGTGGCTGGACAGCGCCCGAGTGCAGCTTTGTGACGGCCGAGCCCCCCCAGGCTGAGGCCCCACCAGTCCAGGCCAGCACCTTTGACTACTACAAGGCCAGCACCTACTCGGTGAGTGCTCTCCACATGGCACTCCCACTGGGGGCCTGTCGGGGAGGAAATTGCCAGCAGTTTTCTGAGCGCATACAACAGCTGCTGACCCATAGAAGCTTCCTCTGCTGCAAGTGTCGGTGGATGGGCAGTCGTGGCTGTCACCATGGTGGCTCACTCTTGCTCTGATAAACCCGGCACATGGTGTGAACAAACTGCTCTGTCTCCAGCTTTGCGCCAACATAAGATGTAATTTTATTCATCACAGTGACTTAGTGGCAGCTTGTCTGGCTGTGCAGGAGGTGAGCATCATTTGCAAATAATATGCACTACAGGAGTTGGCTGACTACAAAATCTGTGGCTGTACTGAGTTTTACCGTATTTACTCGCATAATAGGCGCACTTTTTTTCCAGAAAATCCGGCTCAAAGTTCGGGGTGCGCCTATTACGCGGGGTAAAATTTCCGGAAATTTTTCGACTCGCAGAATTGAACACACCGCGTAAACGCACTCGTGTACGGGCCGCACCCCGTTTTCGCGCAGAAAATGTTAAAAAAAAAAAAAAAGGTCCGTGTAGGGCCGCACCGAAACTTTCGGAATGCACGCACCGAGGCCTCCGCGATCGGCTCCGGCTGCGCGCAACGGGCGCTTGATCGCGGAGGCCACACACGCGCACAGGAGCTTCCAGACGCCGCCCAAGGCCAAGCTTATCATCATCATCATCGTTTTCCTCCACCGCGAGCTTTCGCTATCTATATCGCCATCAGCATCTCCAGCTCGTTTTTTTTGTTGTTGTTGTTGTTGTTGCTGTCAAGTGCCGGGATTTGCGATAGCGCGATAGTTATCGTGGTTTATGGCTTTGCCGCGGAGCATTGATGTTTTAGCTCGATGGGCAAGCACCTTAACAGCTACACGGCTGGGAGTTTGCTCTCGAACGCGGTAAGCGTGCGGCAGGTCGGAAAATACGACGTGGCCGAGAAGTGCGGCAGTTGCGACTGCGGCGTCCCTAAATTTTCGTACGCGACTCCAAGCGCCGAGGTTTTCGCGGGCCTCAGTCGGGAACGTTTCCAGCTGGAGATGAAGCTTTCCAAACAGACGTTTAAAGTGAGCATCCCTGAAAACTGTGTGCAGCTGTTCTACGCGATGTCAGTAGTTGCTGTGGGTCCGCAGCAGCACTAGTAGGGACTAGTAGTCAGTTCAGCAAAAACTTTGTTAAAATAAAGATTGGGAAACGGGGAGTGGCGAGGCGTCGGCTTGCAATCGTGTAAATACAGTATTGATCACAGTGCCAAGTTCGGGGTGCGCCTATTATGCGCGGAAATAAAAAAATCTGATTTTTCGCGCCCTAACTAGGGGTGCGCCTATTATGCGAGTGCGCCTATTACGCGAGTAAATACGGTATTGTTATTGGAACAAGTCTGTTACATGAGCAAAATGAATACCTTGCAGTGAGGTGAGGAGAGCATTTAGCATGCTGTGCATGAGGAGGAGTGGGGACATGAAACAGGCAACACTCATCCGCACAACTTGTGTTTTTGCTTTCCCCCCTGAAGGTGGCTACTGTTGCGTCCTTTCGCAGCCTCCGAAAGGAGGAACCCCGCCCCCAAAAAATGCTTTCTTTAGCTTGCCACACCGCAAGTCTGCTGCAGAAGTTGATCGCGCTAAGCTGTTTATCTCAATTTATTCTCTACTCGATGCACCAGCTGCGCTCACCTTCCTTCCAAGGAATGGAAGGGGGTGACCAGTGAGCTCTTATAAAATAGTAGGACTATGATTTCATGGATGACTTCGTTATGCATACTTGGAGTGAATGAAACGATTTTGGATGGCCTCATTTGCATCAATTAGGTATGCTTCTTGGTAGGGGCTCCAAATCGGGGATGCATACTCTAGTTTCGGCCTTGCCAGTGATGTGTAAGCGAGTAATTTGACCTCTGTTGTTGCGTGATGTAAACGGCACTTCAGATATCTGAGGGGTTTCTTTGCAGATAAAACAAGGTTAGTACTAACATGTTCGCGCCAAGTTAAGTCATGAGTTACTAGTATACCCAAGTATTTATATGAATGGATGTGCCCTATTGGATTGTTGGCAATTCTGTGAGGGAACGAAAGCGTGTTATGTCTGCGGGGAAACGAAATGAGCTTACATTTTTTAGGGTTAAGTGTCATTAGTTATGTCTGCGGGGAAACGAAATGAGCTTACATTTTTTAGGGTTAAGTGTCATTCGTCAATCCTTGCACCATTTTCCAACCCGGTTAAGATCACCCTGAAGGGCTTTTTGGTGAGAAATATTAGTTATTGAGTGGTAGATAACGCAGCTGTCAGCAAATAAACAGATATTGCATGAAAGATGTTCTAGCAAGTCATTTATGTATATTAGGAAGAGAAGAGGGCCTAGGGCTGAGCTCTGAGGTAGTACCGTATATACTCACATAATGAACTTACTCGCATAATGAACCCCCCTACTTTTCACCTCGAAAAAGGAGATTTTTTTTTTTTCTCGCGTAAAAGCTGCGTGCCGATCTTTAGGGCCATATTGGAGCTTGTTCGCATTATCTCGGCGCGATTGGCTGGCACTGCTGACGATAACAAAGTCGACAGATCGCGACACGACGGGATGCAGCCAGCTTCTTTTAATGCGAGATACGCTGGCGAGGTAGCTCAGTATTCTGGAGCCCTTCACTACGGCTCTTCTACCCTTCGCTCACAGCGCAGCTCGGGTGACCTCCTAGTGAGAGTGGCAATTGCCGCATCTTTCCTTTCCCATAACCGCATGATTATTATTGTCTAATGCGAGAGAAATGCCGGAGACACAAGCGCAGGCGACACGGAAACGAAACTTGGCAACCGCGCGCTTTTGCCGAGGATGATCATGATTTGGTTGTTAGCGCCATCTGTCAAACGCAAAACAAAACCTTGTTCATAGCGCCGTTTGTGCGCAGCAGCAGCAAAACGAAGTAAAGACAACGCATTTGGACGTCAGCCACCCGTCATATTGCTGGAGCTGCGTGTGAGTGGTCTGTGTGCTCTAACTTGTGCATTGTGGTGATGGGTCGTTATGCCAGCTACACGGCGGGTTTCAAGATAAAAGTCGTGGAGCATGCCTTGGAATACGGCAAGTGCGCGGCCGGGCGACTCTTCAGTGTCGACTTGGTGCGTGTGCGCTACTGGCGTAAACAAGAGGGCGAACTGAGGGCTACCGGAAAAGATCGGCAGGGCCCAGGCAAGGCAAGTTCCCTCACGTGGAGGAAGAAGTGCTGAAAAGAGGCTGCGCAACGAAGGATGTGCTGTATCTCACGAGCTCATTCAGAACCACGCACGGGCCACTGCAAGGAGTCACGGCATTCCTGTTCTCGAATTTAAAGCCAGCAGTGGTTGGACAACTCGTTTTATGCGTCGGAACGGGCTATGCCTGAGAAGGCGTATGACGCTACGTCAGCGGCTGCCGGTGGACTATGAGGATCATTGCTTTGTGATACGTATCCGGCAGGAGAAGAAGTTCCTGCATTCTCAGATTGGGAATGCATACACTTTGATACACTGTGGACCTGAAAGGTGCAAAAAGCGTGCACGTGAGGACAACTCTTGCAAATGGCATCTTTCTGGCTGGGATTCATATTCGTGCCCAAGAGGAGAAAGGGTGGATGTCGGCACAACTGATGGTCGACTGGCTCTGGGGAGGGCGACCAGGGGCCCTTCTACTGCCGTCGCTGCTTGTCTTGGATACTTTTCGTGGCCACCTAGACAAAGACGTCCGGTGCCGAATGAGTGAGCTGCGAACAGACATCGCCGGCCTCACCTCAGTGCTGCAGCCACTCGGCGTCTCTGTCAAGGACAGCGTGTGGCGGCTGTCCGCTAGTGAGTGGATGGCAGCAGGCAACCACGACCTGACACCGACTGGTAAGATACAAAGGCCAACCATCGATATGCTTTGAAGATGGGTTTTGGAGGCGTGGAATTTAATTACCCCCGAGGTGATCGTCCGCAGCCTCAAGAAAACTGGAATCTCAAACTGCTTGGACGGCACAGACGTTGTGGGGCAATGACAACGAAGTTGCAAGCGACGCGAGCAAAAGCCTCAACTTGGAGAGCGAGGCCGAGATCAAGCCAAGCAGTGTGTGAAATAAATTTTTTGTTCAGTTCACATCGCATCCGTGGTTTTCCTGTAGAGGTAAGGCTGCGATTACATTTTTGTATCCATGTTGTGACATGAAATTTAATCGCCCGAAAAA
The DNA here is from genome assembly GCF_055824585.1 of Amblyomma mixtum. Taxonomy (NCBI): domain Eukaryota; kingdom Metazoa; phylum Arthropoda; class Arachnida; order Ixodida; family Ixodidae; genus Amblyomma; species Amblyomma mixtum. Next base: position 69,083,776 of record NC_143021.1, on the reverse strand, counting down.
TTATGGAAAAAAATTTTTCCCGTATACTGAACCCCCCCCCCCAGCTTGAAGTGAATTTTTCGGGAAAAAAAGTGGGTTCATTACGTGAGTATATACGGTATGCCTGAGGTTACGGGGGCAGGATGAGATGATAGCAACTGACTGAAAGCAACACGCTAGAAATTCTTCAATCCATCTTAAGATGCAAGTTCAGCTGGGAAAGTTTTAACAACAAACGTAGATGTGAAACTTTGTTGAGTGCAAAGTCAAGTCAAGGTTGCCATGCGGATCGTGGGGAGAGACTGATAAACATGTGTTACAGGAATAGTTCTTGCGAAAGCCATGTTGTGCAGGATGAAAAAATTTGTTGCCATCCAGGAACTGCATGATTTCAGAGTACATGATATGCTCCATGATTTTACATTTAATGGTGAATTTTTGTTACCGGATTTGTAGACTTGAACAACCTCTCCCTTTTTCCAGTAATCAGGTATGGTGCCTTTGGAGAGCAACTGAACAAACAGTAACGATAAATATTTGGCAGAAATGTAGTTTGTATTCTTTAAAAGTTTATAATTTATTTTATCAGTGCCTGCTAAAGATTCAACTTTAACAGGCATGATGTGCGGAATGGTCGTAGGCAGAATAGGTAAGGGCGCATCAGGCTCGCTGGTGAAGACAGAGGAAAGAGCAATTGAAAAGATATTAAGCACATTCAGTACCACTGAATGGCTCTCCTGAATCTTTATGAAGGGTAACTGAACGCGCATTGCTAGGGCTTATAATTTGCCAGAACTTTTTTGTGTTACTGTCTAGGATTCTCAACAAGTCGTTGGGATAAAAGTATCGCTCAGCATTTTTGATTACTCATGAATGTGAGCTCTCAGCGGTGTAGTATTCGTCCTATGCGCAGGTACTAGGATTGGTTGTAGCTGTACGAAAAAGGCTTGGGGAACCACGGCTGGTTTCGACTGTCATGGAAAGTAGTCTTCAGGTTAAAATATCAGCCAGTTTTCCTGGATAGATGGGCTTTGAAAAGATGGGCGTGGAGCTCGCTTATGCCTTTATCACACCCTGTGATTGAAATGAAAGGCAGTGTGGGTGACTTTGTGGTCACTAATTCCACGCAAGGAGGAGCTGGCTTGTTAATGCTAAATCTAGAATATTTGCAGTGTACGTAGGTTCTGGTACAAGATTGAAATTTGAGCAAGTATTCTCCAGCTCTATGGAGTGTACCAGGTTGGGTCATCCCTGAAAAGGAGTGTTGGAGTGCGTAGCAGTACATCAGCCCATTTACCTGTAGTCCACCATCGGAGAGTGTGCACTGAATTACAGGATACCCACCAGTTCCCTGCCAGTAACCTGTGCACAATGGGGGGATTTAAACACTGATCTAGTACTGATACCCGAGCGGTCTGCTGCTGAAAGTCACCTGAACAAGCTGGCAGGTTGCGGTATTGAAGCCCTCATTCAGGAGCCAACAAGAGAAGAATTTATGAACAATATTCTGACCAGAACATGTATTGACCAAGTCAATATTCGCACATCTAATCTCGTCTGCCACAGGCGCAATCATCACACAAAAACTTGCAGACCACTACTTTATTGCATGCCGCATGACTAGGGACAGCAACCACCAAGTCGGGCCTGCTAAGCATAATTCTTGATAAGGATCGATTCGACAACAAGTCTTTGACTGGGATTCTTTCATACACCAAAACAGTACCATAAAAACCCGCGTATAATACGAGGTTTTTTTCCCATAATTAGCATCCTAAATTTCCGCCTCGTACTATTTGCGGATGCAAACAAAAATTTTCGAAGTTGCTCGAAGTTTTGGTTTCGTTTTTGCGGCATGGCTACGGCTTGGCTTTGCTATTGGTGTGTGGCTACGGCTTGGCTTCGTTACTCTCAACAAACGACGTCACGACGCCGTTTTTTTGTTGATCCGTTGGGTGCGCCGGGGGGTCGCGGTGTGCCGTGCGCCTGTTGACAACGCACGTGCTCGCATGTAAGGCACGCTCCGTGAAGTGGATATTGTTTTAGGGAGCACGATGTCACGGCTCGAAAACAGTACTCTGCTACTTTCAAGCGATTTTAGCTGCGGAGAACATCGGCAACGGTGCGGCCGGGAGGCAGTTTGGTGTCGTCGAAGGAAGCATTCGTGGATGGCCACAACAGAAAGAAGCCCTTTTCGCGTGCAGCGGAATGCGACGAAGCTTTCGCGGCCGCTTGATGGTTGTGTAAACAAACCTTTCAAGGACGCAGTCAAGCGGTGCTACGCAGAGTGGATGCGCTCAGGTGAGCCTGCAGTGACGCCAACCGGGCGGCTGAAGTGGGCTCAAGAAGTGCGGCATCTTGAACGCCCTCGATGGCACGGAAATGAGTACATTTGAGATGATTTGTCGGACAAAGAAATGTCCGAAGAAAGCGCTACTGAAGAAGAAAGTAATTGAAGTTAAGTGCGGGATGCGATTTGAATAAATGTCTTCTATGAGCTTGTGTTACTCGTAATTATACGCGGGTGAAACTTTTTTTTTCCCATTTCGCGCCTCTAAAACTTCGCCTCGTATTATATTCGAGTTCGTATTATACGCGGGTTTTTACGGTATACGCGGAGCGTACAACAACTTAGTCCTAATGCTCAAGGACTTCAAAGAAGATTGTCAAAAGAAAGTAGTCATCAAAAAACGGAACACCGGTTACCAGTGGCTTACGGCAGAAGTGCTATCGGTGATTAAGGAAAAGGAAATCTTATGGAAAAAATGTCGTGCAGCTCCGAACAATAGGGGTGTGCGAATAGTGGGTTTTTGATTCGAAGTGAATTCGAAGCGAATAGCAATTTTCTTCGAATAATTTCGAAGCGAATAGTTCGAATAGTACTTCTGGCACTAAAGAAAGGCTGAATGACAGTAGGCATTTCCAAAACCATTTATTTTCCTAACACATGGTGCCATTACATACTGCACTGAGGCTTTATATAAAACCATGCTTCAAAATTTTAAGAGAGCACCTAAAGTGAGTTAAGAACAATTTTTACCGGTTTGGTAATAAAAAGTTATAACACATAAAAATACCGCCTGCTTTATAATAAGAAATTAGAGATACAATACAAAAAATGACAGTATAACAGAACGGTGCCATTAGTACAGCCAATAACTGAAACCATAGGAGTAACTGCACTACACTGCAGCAAGAGCACTGAGAACAATAATGAAAAAAAAAAAGGACATTCTGCACTACCGGTGACCAGTGGTCGAACGGGTCGAATGTCCAACACTGAGCTAGGCAATCACATTCGGTGCACCAACTTGCCACTTGCGTTGCTTGCGCTTCTATAGTTTAGGATCCTCACTTCTTGGCTTGGACTGCGCCTTCTTTTCGGTTACGCCGATGGGACTGCTGCATCCAAAGATGCTAAAATGGAACATAGGCTGACCGGACCTCCTAGCAGCACTGGCAGCATCGCACCATCACGTATCCACAGCTCCCACAGCACCAATAGGTTGGCCGTACTGTCGGGGATAGAGCGTTCAGGACGCGCCGCCCATGGCTCAAATGCATCGCCATCACCCTGCGGCCGGAGATTGGCGCGTCTATTTCGCTATCCGAGGGGTGCTCGTATGGAAACGTCGGCTCTGCTCTGTCTCCCTCGGGTTTAGTGCGGCAAACTGGCGCTCTTCCCGGCATATGCCGTCACTCTGACAAGGCGTGTCGCACGATGCATTTTTTTTTCTTTTGCATTTCACTAGCAGCTCGCGGCTGCTGTTTGCCGGAGCGTTGCTTCGCTTATCAAGCTGAAGGATCGGAACATCGTGTTTATCTTCGCATCGTGTTTATCTTGGCTGCGTGTTTATCTTCGCATCTGTCCTATCAGATAATCTTTTCCGCAGCTCTATTGGAAAAAAAAGGGGGGGGGGGGGGAGGGGGGGGTGAACGCGGTGCCCGTGTTCGAATACTTGCGGCGTCCGAGCTCATCGATAGCGTCACCGGCAGCCAGAGTATATAAAGGGTTCGCTGACAGTAAACTGAGTTTTCTTGTTTTGAAGCTTAGACGACTGTCGGCTGTGTTCTTCCTTCATTGCGTCTGCCTCGACACGGTGGCAGCGACGCGGCTTATGACAGCCTTAGCGCGGAGGCTCGAAGACGGCCAGAACGCAGGATCTTTCGCAAGAGTGCGTCGCCCTCACTTTTCTTTCGTTTGTCGCTGGGTTCGGACCCCGGCCTGATCGGGATTTGTGTATTGACTGACCCCCGAGCGTTGAAAGCGCGATAAAAAAAGCCATCTATGCGGCAATACTCGTAACCGAATACCACATAAAGCAAGCGGCCAAGCGTCCCAGTAACACTATTCGCGCGAGACGAATACTTCGAAATTTCGAATACCAAGAATTCGGTTCGAAGGGAATATCGAATACCGTGCTATTCGATCGAATATTCGAAATTATCGAATATTCGCACACCCCTACCGAACAATCAAAATGTTAGAGCAGAATTTCGTACAGTAAGAAACTGAATAAATGCATTAATTCGCTTATCGAAGCACAAATTCTGCGCAAACCAATTTCGCAAATCAAGGAACAGTATGGGCAGAACGTGGTCTTTAGTCGACGAGCTGCGCGGAAAACAACGCTTACCAGTGAAGGATTCAATTCAGCGTAACTGTGGGTCTATAACTCCATCCTTAGCAGATGCTTTTATCAGTTATTCCTCTACAGAACAACGCATTAGAGTGGTGAATGTACGCACAACTCTGCCACCATGTCAGGTATCGTCACCTGCCTTTCTTCCCGAGTGGACTGAACCAGATCTCTTCAGCATTATCCTTAGTCTTAAGCACAATGAAAGCGCCAGGATGGATTATACATAGACGACATTTACAGAAACTTCAGGCCGTTGAAACGTGTTATACTCCGTGTTGTAAACGGATAATTAAGAGCGGTATGTCGCCAAGCTCTCTGAAGCAAGCACACATCATTCCTCTTTACAGAGCGGGATCTAAGATCCAAATTGCGAACTATCGTCCCATCTCCATCGTTTCTTGCATATCGCATGTGTTAGAAAAACATGTCTTGAGTGTTATGAATGCGTTTGTAATGAAGCATAATAAGCAAACACCAGCATGGATTCGTATCGGGCTCTGGAACACAAGTGCTGTTAGAAAAATTGTCGGACTCCCTTCATAGCAGTTTAGACAAAAACGAAGTGTTATTTGGTTTATTCCTTGATCTTAAGAAGGCTTTCAGTACAGTCAATCATGAAATATTAACCACCAAGTTATATTCCTACGGGTTCAGAGGTCCCTTTCTAAAGAGCTGTCTGTCTGAACGGTTGCAGATAGTTTCATTGGGATGTGTTCAAAGCAAATCTGTCAGCCTTGAATGTGGAGTCCCACAAGGCTCAATTTTCGCTCTTCTTCTTTTCAACCTTTGTGTTAGTGATGCCCATGATGTTATCTTGACTTCTCAACTGTATCAATATGCTGACGATACGTTGCTTATTTAAAATGATGTGGATTGTTTCACTGCAGTCTCCGAGATGATGCTGTTCCGATTGGTGTGCATCCAGTTTAATACAAAACGAAGCTCGTTTCCTTCCACAACCCTCACAGAACAGACTGCTCATATCTTCTTCACGCATCTCACCTTGTTATTATTCTCCTGTTCCCTGTGTGAAGTATCTCGGCATTCATAATAATAGTGGAATACACTCATGGCATATGTGTGTAAAAGACCTGGTAGCGTAGCATGCCTACTCTGCAACATTAAGCAGTTCATGCCTTTCTCAGTCAGACAGCTCGTAGCGCATGCCCTTGGCTATAGCGGGTTAAGATGCGGTGTCTGCTGTTTCCATAACTGTTCCAGCACGTGGAAAGACAGTGATTAGCCTCCTGAAAAACATAGCGAAAGGTGTCCTTTATAAGCCCGGTAAGCAGCGGCTGGAAAGTGTGTTTAAAGCCACAAAACTCCCCTCGTTTGACAACCAGCAAATTGTAGCTGTAAAACACTCTTGGGACAGCCCTTACAAAACTGAAACAATAAAACCCAAGCCACTACGACGCACACCGCGGCATGTTGTGCCAAGAGTGCGCACTAGTTGCCATTCTCCTTGACTTCTTGCACAGAGCTAAGAAACGCTATATTATCGCTAGAAGTGTAAAGAGCATTAAAACTTTCTGCCTATTTTTTTTTTCCTCTTCTCTCCCCCTTAGTGAATTAATTTTTTCTTCTTTTCCTTTCCTTCTTTTTTACACTGGTATCTATAATCAATTCATTCTTTATTTTAGTGCACAAGTTTCAGTGCATGTGTACATAGGTGTATATTCTCTTTTTGTGTGTGTGTGTTTCGTTCTCTATTGTATATATTGTGTACTTGGATTGTCGCTGCTGCCGGGCGACACCCTACAAGCCCTCTTGTGGCTTTGGTGTGCCTGTACGAGATTGTAAATATTGTATGAATAAAGTTTATTGTTATTATTATTATTTAGATAAGGTGGTGTTCAGCAAAAATGGGGGGTGTTGTGTGGTGGCCTGTAGTAGACGCCCAGCAGCATTGATTGAATGTGGTGTGGATGAGCCAAATTAATTCAAGGCCAGAAGAAATGTTTAGAGCAGTGCATGATAAGTGGTTGCTTGCTGCAGTCGTAACACAATCTGAACGAAAGAGAGAAAAATTTTGTTGATCAGCAAGCACCTTGCTATCACTAATGTCATCTGTTAGCCACATTTCTGTTAATATCAGCAAGTTGCTATCAGATGACAACACCAGGTTTGGCACAAGCTGGCCGAGTACAAAAGATTAGAAGGAGGACGTGTGTGGGGACGGTGTAGTGCTAGAAGATTTCTTTTACTGTTTGCTCAGTCTCATAAAAAAATATAGCGTTTGGGGCCTGGGAGAGTTTTGTGTACTGCGAAGAAAATTTCGTTGTCTTTGATTTCGGAAACGGCACAAGTTGCTTTCTTATATTTTGAACTCGGCGTGAGAAATCCCCACCCATGCTGAAATCAGTATCTTTCAGTTTGGGGCCATTTGAGAGGATCATTTGCGTCTTAAAAGACGCAAACTTAACATTTTATGGAACGCTGTGTTGTGACGCCCAAGACGTTCCATATCTTTGCTATCTCTCAATTAGAGCAGTGGTTTTCTCTGTAGTTGACGTCACTGATTGTTGTAGCCTGACCCTCTGGTGGCGAGATGCAAATAAATATCCCACAGCAACAGGGGCCTCGGAAGCTGCAGCAATTGCTGGCCCTGGGCATCTGCTTCGTGGCACGACCCGCCTGTGCATGTTTACTGGCCTCAGCCAATGCACTGGGGATCTGTACGGGAAGCCCCTGATTTTGTTCCATAGAAAGCAAGCAGATTAGGCCTCAATCCACAGCTGGGAGTATGCTGCTGGCTTTCTTACGATAGCTTTAGCTACCACACATTGCTTTGCCCTTTATTTTGTATAATATTGACTTTTGCAATGGCCCAGAGGCTGCCCAGAAACATATTTATTTTAAAATGTAAACCTCTACTAGGGAACTAGATGCATTCCTCTACTGATTTTGGGCGGCACAAAAGTCCTCCAAGCTGAATGATTTCGTTTAGAGTAGTATAACCTTTTTTCTGGTTTTGGCTTTTTCAGCAAGATTTTAAAGAAATTTGGTTAAACTTTGCCTTCCTCTGGAAAGCTACCTTTCTTAATATGCAGTTTTAACTACCAGAGACACTAGGAGGTGCATAAAATTTTTTTCCGGAGAGCTCTCTTCTGTTTCAGTAAGCGATCATGTTCATGGCTGATGGATCAAGTTTGAAACTATAAAGGAAGGCTCTCTCTAGCGTTCTGTACTGTTAAAGCAGGCAGCTGCTGTTGATTTTGAATTGAATTTAGTGTTTGTTGTTCTTGGTTTGTTGGGGTTTAACGTCCCAAAGCGACTCAGGCTATCAGGGACGCCGTAGTGGAGGGCTCCGGAAATTTCGACCACTTGGGGTTCTTTAACGTGCACTGACATCGCACAGTGCATGGGCCTTGAGAATTTCGCCTCCATCGAAAGTGGACGGCTGCAGCCGGGATCGAACCCGCGTCTTTTGGGTCAGCAGCTGAGCGCTGTAACCACTGAGTGGAGTATTGAATAAAAATGAAACTTAGAACCAAAGGCCTTAGTTATACTCTGATGTGCTCATGGGAAGGCAGTTTGCACCATTAAGTTGCTGTGAGCGGTGAAAAATGATTTGCTTTATGCATACCACCACAATCCAGTTGTAAATGGCTTTTTGTGGTGTGCATTTTTCTTCCGGGGCAGGATTTGGTTTGGGAACGCCTTCATAGTGGTAGTGTTTGTGGCCAGCTGCCACCCGTGCCAGTCTGGAGAGAGGAAGGGAGAACAATGACAAGCAGATGGGCAGTCTGTCGCATACAGTTGGGAGGGAGAGGACAGGTGGGCCCTGCATGATGTCAGTGGGCTCTCCCTTGGTTTGCCTCCTCTTTGTGTTGTTGCCACCCTGTGAAGAAGGGGCCGCACACCAGCACGCTTAGTCGTCGCCCTCCTGGCTGCTGCTGCTGGCATCTGCGCTGCTCCCCGGTAGGTGGCACACCTTTTTTTTTTTCGCTTGTTTTGTTGGGTTTTCTTCTTCCCTGCCTTGCTGCTGCATGCTATAGTATTGTGAATCCTAGGGCCCCCACTGCTGAAGCTGCACAGTTACTGAGGGGTGAAACAGTACTATGGGGCAATGGGCAGAGATCGGATTTCACGAGAGTTATACTGCAACGAAAGAAATGAGCAGAGCCATTTCAGAAGACCATCTGTAGTGTCTCTACTTGGTAGTTTCAGAGCCGTAAAGTGCCATTGAGAGCTCTCTCTTTCCCGATCTAGGTGCTGATCTGGTAAATTGCACTGTAAACAGATCTGCACAAGTTTCCATTTGTGCACAGAGGTTCAGCGTGCAACCGTGAAAGCAAAGAAAAATGTTTGTGTACCCAAGTTGACCTCATGTTGCAACAGATTCTGTCCTCTGGCTAGAATGTGCCGCCTGGTAAAGTGCGCATATCCAGCTCTTGAACTGGCTGCTATTCAGCTGTGTGCAGCCTGACATCTAAAGAACTCTGCTGGAGCTAAGTAGTGTGTAGAGCATATTGATGCATCCCAGCAATTGTCTATGATAAGCAGACGCATTTGAAGTTTCTTTTTTTTTTCTTAAGAAGCAAATCATGCTTTGCTGTTAAAGCAGGGTTTACGCAGAAAATAAGATTTTGCTCTCCTATGAATTGCACAAGCATTGAACAAGCAATGGAAACGATATCTAAATATTCACGGACAAAGCTTAGCCTAGGAGCATGTGGCTTACTTATCGGGAAAGCCTTTTCAGGCTGTTTTGTGGCTTGGCATTGCAGTCACAGCCCCCCCTGTCAGAGGCCTGCCTCGTGCCCAGTCCTCCCAAGCTTTGTGCTAGGGTGCCAGCCTCTTGGAAGGGATTTACACTGCATTTTATTGAGCCTTTTTGTTGTCGTTGGGGGGCTTCCTCATGGGCCAATTGAAAATGCCTCAGGATGCACCAGTGGGAGACAGTGAGACAGTTCGGCCACCATCTAACCCACCAGGGCTTACTAGGTGTAGGCCAGCCTTGTGTCATTGGTTTGGCCATTCTTGCTCCCCGACGTCTCTCTTTTTTAACACCACATTTGTTTGCTACAGACAGTGCTTAATTTCTTGTGCCCGCTGCCATCAGACGTGCTAGGTTCAAATTGTGAAACTTGTCTGGGTTTGGTAATTCTTAAATTGAAACCCAATACAATACAGTTGTTTCTTTGACCGCAACAGTCTGGAATTTGGCTCTCGTTGACGCGTAAGCAATTCCATGGGCAGAACAACCAAGACCAGCTGGGTGAAGCTCATGTGTGTTTTTTTTTTCTTCTGCTCACTGCTTTCACTGCAATGAAAAGCCATGCACTTGTAGGTGTGGCTGCATTAACACTTGGGCCATCTGAGAAATGGAAGACCACTGAAAGGGAAAAATTAATTGGGGTTCTGTGGGATCTAGTTCTTGCTTGCTCCTAGGCTTGTTAATGTGTCCCCTGGGTTCTTGTTAGGAATATCAGCTGTTCACAAGCAGCTTGCTAGTTAATGTGCAGCTTTGCTGTTTTGTGATAGTATAGTATGCCAAACAAAACACCCGTTTAACTAAAAAAATCCACTTTTAATCATTAACCCCTTCAGGTGCTGCACAAAGCGTCATAATTGGTAGCAGTCTTGACATGGAATTGCAAAAACCGGTGACAAAATCGGTCTGCGTAAAAATGGCGGATGACATGCCACCCCAGTCTCTGTTTTGCTAAATATTATTACTGCATTCGCTGTGAGGCTAAAAAAGCACCTCAGAGAGCACAGTGCTTGTTGAAGCAGCGTGTGACCCCTCTCTCTAGGAGGAGGAGGAGGAGGAGGAGGGCAGAGGAGAGGAAGCCCCTCTGCTGCCCCTCCGCCAACAGCGCAGCCTGGCAGCCCGGCTGCGACGCCGCCTCACAGGCTCTCCCGACAAGAAAGGCGGCATCTTGCGTCGGCCAAAGGTGCACTGTTGCAGCATGTCAGCTGCGGAAGAGGAGCGCCCCTTCTGCCGACGGGCCCTGGGGCGCGTGTGGGGGGGCCGCCACCGGGAGCCCCCCCCCCCAGCGTGGAAGAAGCCCCTGGTGTTTGGGGGCACCTTCCCCATTGATGAGCCCGTGGGGGGTCGGAGGAGGAGGGAGGTGGCCACGTTTCCTGTGGATGCCTTCTGCTGTGCAGCACCCAACCTGTGCCAGGGACACGCGACCAGAGTGCACCAGGCACTGCAGACAGGCCCCAGAGGGAAGGGCTTCCTGCACTTCCTGGACGCCAAGGTGCACAGGTCATGAGTGGCGCAGTTGCTGACCTCTGGCTGTACCAAGGGGAGATTTCGTGCGTCATGCAATTGCAGAGATTCTTCCTGGTTTATGCCGTTGGCATAGTACTACGAAATGAAGCAGGCAGCAGTGAGGATAGCAAAGCGTGATGTTTCCACGGGACATTGCATTCTGAGCATCAGTCTTAGCTTGCCAGGGTGCAATATGAGCTAGTTGGTGCATATTCAGGTCGCGACATGAGTGCAAACAATGCAACCACCAGTGAGAAGAGCACTGTACGGGTCTTCTCACTTATGGTTATGACTTTTGTGCTCATCTCATAATATGATTGCAGTAGCCAACCGATTTTCTCGACTCAAATAATTCGGACTTGGCTGAGGAGCCGCGACACACCTCTTAGGAATGTTTTCATTTTCACAACTGATATTTCGGATCCTATGGAGGCCAAAAGTTTGATTTTCTGTCTAGAATTGACTCCAGCAATGCTGTGGGGGTAGTTTTTCGACCGAAAGTTCTTTTCTTCACTTCACCTGATATAGACTTAAGCGGCCATCACTGTCAGAACTAACCAGTTCTATGCCACGATGAAAGGTAGCAATCCAACGGACTGGCTTGTATAGGCTTGGTTATTTTGAACAGTGGATTTATTAAGGGGTCACGGTGACCAACACACGCAGTGGTCAGGTCGTAGCAGGACGGCAGAACCAGCTGAAGGAAGCAGCTCCAGCACAAGACTCGCGCCCAAACCACCAGCGATGACGACGAAGTGCAGCACTGCGGAGTCGTCCTTTTCTTCTTCTTACAATGGCCCCGGCGAGAAGGAATAGCCATCCTGACGACTTAAGGCGAAAAGACGACAGGCTGGTTGTAGTACGGTTTGAGGCGGCTAATGTGGACTACCTCGCGACCACGACGGCGGTGGTCCGAGGAAGGTGTAACTGGCTCAGTGAGGTAGTTGACAGGAGACGTGCGTTCAATGACGCGATAAGGGCCATGGTACTTGATGGAGAACTTGCTGTCGGCAGGAACCCAAAGCCAAACAAGAGAGTCAGTGGAGAACGTCGGAGCAGGCCTGGCATTGTTGTGCACGTCTTTGCGGTATCCTTGGGTGTCGGAAGTAAATGTGCGGGCCAGCTGACGGCGCTCTTCGGCCTTGTGGGCAATGTTGGAGATAGTTGTGTATTCAGAAGGATCGGGCCGGTAGGGTAAAATGATGTCGATGGTACAGGATGGTTCACAGCCGTATGAGAAGAAGAAAGGGGAGAAACCTGTCGGTGCTTGATGGGCAGTATTATACGCAAAAGTGACAAACGGAAGTACCTGATCCGAGTTTGAATGGTCGGACGCAACGTACATTGCGAGCATGTCGCCCAGAGTGCGATTGAATCGCTCTGTGAGGCCGTTTGTTTGCGGGTGGTAGACAGTAGTTGCACGGTGTACGGTTTGACATGCTGAGAGGAGCTCTTGAACTACCTCTGACAAAAATACACGGCCCCTATCGCTGAGGAGCTCCCGAGGTACGCCGTGACGGAGGACGAAGTGGTGTAGAATAAAATAAGCGATGCCATGAGCCGTTGCCATGGGAAGGGCGGCTGTCTCGGCACAACGGGTCAGGTGATCGACGGCGACAATTACCCATCGGTTAGCAGCCAGAGTGCAGGGAAGTGGGCCATATAGGCCGATGCCGATGCGGTCAAAGGGGCGAGCAGGGCATGGTAAAGGTTACAGGGGACCGGCCAAGCGACAAGGTGAATCCTTTCGTTGCTGACAGGCATCGCACGATCGAATGTAGTGGTGATATGTTTTGAGGACACCAGCGAGAGCACTTTGCGGGTCAGTGTGATGATGGGCACACACGTCGGAGCAGAGATGGCGTGGGATAACCAGTAACCATTTTCTGCTGTCAGGGTTATAGTTTCAGCGGTAAAGGAGACCGTCCCGGACAGAGAAATGGGAAGCTTGGCGGCGGAGAGCTCGCGGATATGCAGCCATGGTAGGGGCATTGATGACATTGAACAGGGCAGAAATCCAAGGATCTCGGCGCTGCTCGGAAGGCATATCTAAGATTGTGAGAGCGGTCAGGGGAGGGTCTGGTGTGGGAACGGCAGACAGGGACACTGGCGACCGAGAGAGAGTGTCGGCGTCAGAATGCTTGCGGCCCGAGCGGTATACAACACGGATATCATATTCCTGAAGGCGCAAGGCCCAACAGCCGAGACGGCCCGACGGATCTGTAAGCGTAGCGAGCCAACAGAGGGTGTGGTGGTCTGTAACAACGTCGAACATGCGTCCGTACAGGTAAGGACGGAACTTGGTGATCGCCCAGATGATCGCCAAAAAGTCTTTTTCCGTAACGGAGTAGTTTGACTCTGCTGTTGTGAGGGCGCGGCTGGCATAAGCGACGACATATTCAGAAAAACCATGCTTGTGCTCGGTGAGGACCGCACCGAGGCCGACACCACTGGCATCAGTGTGGAGTTCCGTTGGAGCATCGGGATCGTAATGACGAAGTATGGGCGGTGATGTCAAAACTTTGCGGAGCTTCGCAAAGGCCTCGTTGCAGGCCGGTGTCCAAGGGGACAAGTTAGCGGGGCCATTCATGAGCTTTGTTAGTGGGGCTATGATTGTAGCAAAATTACGTACAAAACAACGAAAGTAAGAACATAGGCCCACGAAGCTGCGCAGCTCTTTGAGAGAGGCCAGGAAGGCAGCAACGGCACGCAGCTTCTCAGGATCAGGGAGAACGCCATCTTTACACACGACTTGGCCGAGGGTGGTGAGTTGGCGGGCGCCGAAGTGACATTTTTTAAGGTTCAGTTGAAGGCCGGCACGAGCAAGGTGCCTGGCGGAGACGATGCAGATGGGTGGGAAAATCAGAGGAGGAGACCACGATGTCACCCAGATAACAAAGACAGACCTTCCATTTGAGGCCACGCAGCACGTTGTCCATCATTCGTTCAAATGTTGCTGGGGCATTACAAAGGCCGAATGGCATAACGTTGAATTCATAAAGCCCATCCGGAGTGATGAAAGTGGTCTTTGCGCGATCAGCTGGAGGCATGGGAACTTGCCAATATTCAGAGCGTAGGTCAAGCGAAGAAAAGAATTCTGTGCCTTGCAAGCAGTCCAATGCATCGTCAATGCGCGGGAGTGGATACACATTCCGACGTGTAATTTTGTTGAGACGTCGATAATCCACGCAGAAGTGTATAGACCCATCCTTTTTCTTGACGAGGACAACGGGAGACGACCAGGGACTACTTGATTCTTGAACAACACCGCGATGGAGCATGTCGTCGACTTGTTCGGCTATGACACGACGCTCTGTAGGTGACACACGGTATGGGCGTTGGTGCAGAGGCGAGTGAGTGCCTGTGTCGATGTGATGGGAGACAGCCGTTGTCCGGCCCAAAGAGGCTTGCGGCGCGTCGAGTGAAGACCGAAAATGGTACAACAGCTCGAAGCTGCGGGCGTGGCTCGAGGGCAGTATCAACAGAACAGGCGAGAAGAACACGCTGAAGCGGGTCGGAAGCCACATTAGTAAGGGTCAACGCATCAACTTCGCAAGCAGATGAACGTTTGGTATCGTCGAGGTCAAATAGTAAGTCGACAGCCTCAAAACGGCCAACGCACACTCCACAAAGCAAGGGTAAGAAAGGGTGTTGGTGACTAGAAGTGTCCTGGCACCATTGCACAAGTCAAGCACGGCGAAGGGCAGTGAGATACGGTGGCGGCAGAAAGCAACGTCGGAAGGTGAGAAGAGAACGGTGGCGTTGGCGGTAGAAGCGGCAAAAAGAGGAACGAGCACAGCGATAGCGCGTGGGATAGTAGTGTCCTGAGCGACATGGTGCTTTGGAACAGCGCGAGGACCCACGTCATCAAACACAGCGGCGGATGGCAGAGCGCATGGCATGGAAAGTTCGACGTGAGGGCGGGCGCAGTCAGTCATGGCATGATGATGGGACAGAAAATTCCAGCCGACAATGACATCACGAGAACAAGTGATGAGGACGATGAATTCAACAAAATACACGGTGTTCGCAATTATTACTCTGGCGGTGCAGAGAGCTGTGGGCTGGAGATGCTTGCGGTGGCGGTACGCAGCGACAAACCGCAAAGAGGCGTCGTCACCTTGCGAAGAGAGCGGCAGGGTTTTTGGCTGATAACAGATACGGCGGCACCAGTGTCTATAAGACGAAACGTCGAAACACCTTCCACGATAACGGCAATAACGTTAGCAAGGAAAAGAGGTCTTTGAGAGTCGGCGGAGTAGCAGTTTGTGCCTCGGGAACTGCGGCGGTTAGTTTCCGTGCTCGGCTGAGGGAAGTCGGCGGTGCTTGGGCGAAATGGAGTGGCGACGGGGTGAAAGTGAGCGACGAGACGAGGAAGCCTGGTGGTCAGAAGGTGCAGGTGGCGGCCGCGGCGGAACTTGGAAGTAGGGGGCTGAATTCCAGTGGCACCGACAGTTACATGTGGCGTCGACAATGGCGGGCGACGTGTCCGGGAATGCCGCATTCAAAACATATCGGGCGTTTTTCCGATGTGCGCCATGGCGAGGCAGGCGACGCAACTTTATGAGTAGTCCGTGGCGAGTACGTCATGGCTGAAGGATACGCATACGCCGTGGGAGGTGCTGGGCGAGCCACAACTTCGGCATAGGTGCGAGGCGCCGCCACAACGAGGTGCGGCGCGAAGGCGTCAGGATAACTCAGCGGCGCAGCACTGGGGGCAGGTGGAGTTAGGGCAGCCTCAGAAAGCGACAGGAGCTGGAGGATGGCCGGAAGGAAGAGCTACCAAGACCTGTCGCTGTATTTCATTTCTGAGCTGCAGCGCCAAACAAGATGATGGTTCGGGTAGAGAGGGTAGGAGAGACAGCTGGCGGGCAACCTCCTTGCGGACAAATTTCTTCATTTCGGCATGGAGACATGAGGAGTCGGGGTGCGCGTCCAGTCGAGCGAGCGATGCGTCAGAAGGGTGGCAAACCAGAACACGTTGCTTCCGTAGCTCGTCGAAGCTTTGGTAGAGTTCGTATACCATTTCGATGGTATACCACGAGCATGTTGAAGGGGCCATCATCAATGCCCTTCATGACGTGGCGAATTTTATCTTCCTCCGTCATAGACGAGTTGACTCGTTTACATAAATCGAGGATGTCCTCGATGTAACTGGTGAAGCTTCCACCTGTCTTCTGCACTCGCGAATAGAGACGCTGTTCAGCGCGAAGTTTGCGAATGGCAGGGCGGCCGAATACTTCGGCAAACGTAGTTTTGAACGCGGACCAGGTGGTGATGTCCGACTCGTGATTCCGATACCGTAGGCTGGCGACGTCAGTAAGATAAAATACGACGTTGTTAAGTTTCAGAGCGTTGTCCCACTTGTTATGCCGGCTCACCCGTTCGCAGGCAGGCAACCAATCCTCCACGTCTTGGTTGCAGCTGCCACTAAAGATAGCAGGGTCGCGTTGACGTAAGGGGCCAGAACAGGTGACAGGTGGAAGCAGGTCGCAGGAAGCAGGGTCGGGGGCTGCTGGCTTGGCTCTGCCATGGAAACGGACACCGTGCGGCTGTGGAGTGCCAGGGCGACGTCGGGGGTTAGGATCGTTGCACCCTCCACCAAGTGAACAGTGGATTTATTAAGGGGTCACGGCAACCAACGCAGTCGGGTCGTAGCAGGACGGCAGCTCCAGCACGAGACCACCAGCGATGACGACGAAGTGCGCAGTGGTCCTTCCTCTTACTTGAATGCTCTTCATTGCCCTCAAGATGGCTTACGACCACGTGGACAGATGGAGGTGCTCATGTCATTACCTCTCTCGGTCGTTACCCATAGAAACTGGCACTTCACGCGGTGCATGCATCATTCGTTTACGGCATGACGTGAGATGGTCCATACATGACGAAGGCATGACTGGCCTCGAGGCAGTCACTTGCAAGCAGAGGGTCAGGAACGGCGAAGTTCGCAGACTTTTGGGACTGTTAGATTAATCTGGGTGCCCCGCCGAGTCCGAAAAATCGGTCGGCAATTGTATAGAAAAAGTTTAGTGCAGAAACACTAGACATACAGAGAGGCACACAACACAAGTGCTAACTTGGAATTGCATTCATTTGGTCTACCACTTGCGCGTGTGCTCTTATCTTACCCACACGACTTTCTGCTCTTTATCAGAGGATGGCATGGGGCTTGACACGAACTTGCACAAGCATCGCGGGTGATGGGGAATAACTACATGAAAGTGAAAAGTGAGCTAAGTTGAAACAAGTCTCCAGTTTCATCGGTCACTGGCTAAACATCAACTGATGCCGCACGTATCTGGACTGGACTTCCTCCAAAATCTCCCTTTTCTTTCCTGCGAACAATTATCTGTTTTGTGGGGGAGTGGGGAGCATCCCTTGCAATCGCTACAGTGCATTCTGAACCATTGTTTTTTCTAATGTTCTCAGTGCCTGCAGACAGTGCCCCGTTTGGCCTATGTAGGCCCATCCACAACTCAGGGGTAAAGTTAGTTGTTTGGTATTGTAGATTTAAATTGATAGTTTTCCAGCGCAACAGCACAATGCCGAACACAACTGTTTGTTTAGCTGCACAGCTTAAATACCCTCAGACCAGGGCAGGTGCAAGGGCAAAAAAAGAAATGCATCACACCTTTAGCTCAAAAATTGTAAAAGAAACGTCTTTTCTGCGTTACACAATACAGAGGTAACACTAACGCTGTTCTGCTATTCTCTTCATTCTGAACAATGATGTGAAAGATGCTGCGAGTGGGAACAAGTAGAGTGTCAGGATATTGTGGGCCGCTAGATGTTTGGTTGGCGCCGAAATTGTAATTGACCGGGACAACCTGCCCACCACTGCACTCTCCGTAAGTTCGGAGGGGGAAGAGCGACAAACCTCTCCACCCCGCGTGCGGAAGATGAGGTTCGACTGCTGACCGGCGATAGGGGCCACGCCTGATTAGCCATTGACTGGAGGCATGAGGCGTAGGCAAGTTCTTTACCGAACATTACTTGGGCAAATGATAACAACAGAAAGTTACAA
The DNA here is from genome assembly GCF_055824585.1 of Amblyomma mixtum. Lineage (NCBI taxonomy): Eukaryota > Metazoa > Arthropoda > Arachnida > Ixodida > Ixodidae > Amblyomma > Amblyomma mixtum. The sequence goes on along the minus strand of NC_143021.1, from coordinate 69,065,904 downwards.
CACAAAGCTCAACAAAGTAGCGGCAATACAGAGACACGACACGAATAAACACAGAAACGAACCCAAACAACTATTAACAGGAAAAGGAAAACAAAGGCGAGAGCTATACAGCAACGTTACATGATTAAATCAATGTACAAAAGAATAGGACGAGAACAGCGACAGGACAAAGACAAAGAGTGCAAAGGAGTGGTGAGAAACTGTGGCTTAGCTGCGTAGTCCGGTCGCAGGGAGCGTCGGGCTGCGGAGGCGCACAGGGCTGATGGGGGGTGGCGGATACGGGCAAACTTAGGCCACGCGTCTTCGGGGCCGCCGTCGCCACGCTCTACGCGTCAGACACCCGCCTTAGCTCGCTTGCCGACCACTTCCCTGGCTGACCTCACACACGTCCACACGCACCGAAATCTCCAAGCCAACTAACTCGCTCACGGTTTTCCTGCGGCAAACCAACAAACAAACAAAAAGCAACAAACGAATCTTCCAGGCACAGTGGGCAAGAGACGCGAGGAAACTGAAGGGGATGCGAGGGAAAGGTACGGTCCTAACGAGGAACGATGTCAAGCGGCCGCTTCCCGTCCCCACCTCGTGCAATCCTGGGGAGGGGGCGGCGCAGCCTTGACCCCCCCAGCGTCGCGACATGCCCGCATACAACCTCGATCGGAAAAGAGAAAAGGAAGACAAGGCGTGCTGCACACACAGAGTGCTGGAAGCGAGTGATAAGAAGTCTCAAGTCTTACCATGGGGACATTGTGTTCAAGCTTAGTTCATTAAGCTTCGCACTCTCGTGTACTGTTTCTTGACTGCTTGCAATACTTGCACTGCTGCTTAGAACAAGTTTGTGACCCTTGCCGTCCTTTGGTGAAGGGTTGTTTGGTAGCTTCTCTGGTGTGGTGTGGGGGATGCAGATTTCCTTGCCTGAGTAGAGGATGAAATAGAACGGTCCTGTGTTTCTGTGCCTCTTCTATAATGGGTTCACAAGGTCTGCTTCGAGACTGTTTTCTAGGTGGTGCATGATATCTGGTCGTGTACTGCGAAAGGGAACATGGTTGTGCACATGCCACGGTTCAGGAAAGGGAAGAGGTGCTCCTTTTCAGTGGCAGTTACTCTTTGCTGCTGCATTTCCTTGGGCTGTTTTCAGTCTTGATAGTAAAATACCACCAATTTTGAGCCGTCTCATGTCGCTGTGTGTACATTGTTCCTTGTATTGCTTTTACTGCACAGCTAAGCACAGTTTCAAATGTACATCTACTTGTGAACACAGTTGTGATTGTGGTATTTACAGTTGCAGATGTATCCTTATGCTTTGGTTCTGTGAATGGGATTTTTGCATCTAGACTGCCAAAGCACCAACTTGTAAATGCTGTTTTGTAGTTTGGAGCAAATTTCAGCTCCAGTGCCATTGAAAGTTTTAACATGGTCAGTAGGGAGCACATAATTATAGGTTGTTGTGAGTGTCTGGTTTCAACCTTTTTGGATTTGCCCTTCTTATGGTGACACTTTTATGGTGTAACTTCAAGGCTGTAAAGAAAATTTTTAACACCGAAACTGCACTTGTGATAGTGAAAAGCAAAGTTCTTTTTCTGAAAACTCAAGTATAGCTTTAATAAGTGTTGTGTAGCAGAAATGCAAGTGCACGCAAGTGTATTCTTGTCATTTTTTTTGTGCTCATTTGGCTTTGGCAGCAAATGGATGTGACAAAGAATGCTGTCTCCATAATTCAGCAATAGTGGCATCTTTCAGCCTGTTTGGCCTCATTGATGGCATTGCATTGTGTTGTAGAATAGAAGCAAATTTCGGAGTTTATTCCGCTCCAAGAAAAGCACAGGTTTCTCTGTATGTGTTGAAAGATTTTGCCGTGCCGCTGCTTGGTACATAACTTCATTTTATTCTGAATACCGTATAAGCGCGTGTGAGGGCCACACTTTTTTTTTTCCAGATTATAGGGCCAATTTTTGGGGTGCGGCCCGAACATGTGATGTTTGAAAAAATTTTTTTTAAAAATAAAACACACCAATAAGGGAATGAGTGGCATTTACTCTACATTCAGTCGTCCCGACTCTGAGCTGGTGCCGTGCTGCGGTGCACGCTCATCCCACAAGAAGCCGCGCAGCATGTAGCCCTTGTTCTGCACTTCCATCGCACAGCAGAGCAGCTCTCCTTCTTCCAGTCCGGGACACTCGCACGGCTTGCCTCGGAAAGCGCTCTTTTTGCAGCCTGTGTCCCTCAGTGCATCCTTTTGGTTGCCCCATCGTCGGAGGCACTTCTGGGCCACGTTGAACTCCCAGCCGTGCAGCTATTAAGGAGCTGGCCCACTGTGCTAAAACTGCAATGCTCGGTGGCAGCACATGAAAGCCACAACTACAGTGAACTAACATGCCACCACAACTCACAGAAATGTGGAGCTGGTGATACCGATGCCGATATGGATAGCGGGAGCTCGTGGGGGAGGAAAAAGTTGATGATGAGCCTTGGGTAGGCATAGGCCACGGCGCGTGCATTTCGAAGGCTTTCCCGCGTGGGTCGGGGAAAGTTTGGGTGCGGCCCTTGCACGTATCTTTTTTTTATATATATATTTTCTTCGGGAAAACGGGGTGTGGCCCGTACACGGGTGCGACCCTTACAAGTTATTCACTGAGGCTGCGCACCATGTTGGTGGTCATTTCACGCCAGCTCACGCAATGTCTCGAAGAGAAGAGTGTAGGAGGCATTTCGTGATATGGCACTGATGCTTTCCCGATAAGTATTACAGTAGACTCCCGTTAAGGGAAACTCGGTTGAGACGGATTCTTGGATAAAATGAAGCGTAAAAGAAAATCCTTCGAAAACATTGCACAAAAAGGACACAGATGACACAGAACACGACAGGCGCTACCTTGCAACTTTTCCAGTTCTGTGTAGTCCGTGTCCTTTTTGCGCTGTGTTTTCGAAGGACTGTTATCAACTAGCCCAAACCAAACTACTGTTACACAACAGAAAGTCCGCTTGAAACTCACTGTTTCGCGCGTGATTCAGCAACGGCACTCGCAGGGCATCTGTGGGGCACTGTTGAGCAAGGGAAAAATACATACTGTAAACTGCCGAGCAAGCACCCATCTAAAATTTGAAGATAATCACAACATGGCGCATGGGCACTTGTCAGGCCCTGGCATGCAATGCACACATGGTGGAGTGGGCCCTTGCTTGGTCCACCAACTAATTAATCATTGGGCGCATCTGTTTTCCGGTCACGGACTGTCTGGGACTACTTGCGGACTCGAGTCCGGTATTCGTTTTTCTCAGGCAGCCCGAAGGCTCCGCCCACCTGCCTGCATCGCCATAGCAACGCATTCGTCTTTCGCCCATGGTAGTCCGCGGAGGGCTGCGGGGAAGGCAGCAGACGACAGCTGCATGGCGTGCTGGCAGCCATATTGAGTTACACTGTGTGTGCATTTTGCGTACTTTTGGTGTTCCTGGAGAACGGTATAAACCTTCACATGAGCTCCGTAGCTGCCAAGTACAGCGCTAAACAGCGCCAGGACCAGAAAGAGGGGGAGACGCCATGGAACACCAACTCGCCCAATCTGTGCCGTTCCGTGGCTGCTCTCTGAGCTGCTACGATGGCAGCAGCAGGAGGGAAACTTGTTAAAAGAGACCAAAGGGAAATTCATATAACAATTTTAAACTATGCAGAAATGTGTTGGAAAAAAGATAATCGAAAGGAAAAGAAAACATGAGCGCAAAAACACTTCATACAGATTTCTTGCGGAACAAATGAGCACGTGACATCTAGAAAGATGTAAGCAGGGCTGTATAACATTTGCTAACCATGATTGGTACGTGATACACACCAAGTGTAAGGGGCTGTGAGATTAGCGAGAGAGCTGAGAACGCGAATACTTTTTACATCTCTTCTGTAAGTTGACGAAAAGCGGTGGTTTATTAAGGCCAGCAATTTTGTGGTCCTGACATGAACAGCTTATGAATGTTAGTGTTTCAAGTTGTCCCCCACACGAGAGAGCAGTGATTAAGGTGACTAAGAAAAAGTGCATAATAAATGAGCAGTTGTACAAATTGAGGGGAATGGAGAACACCCAGCACCTGTGACAGTTTGCCTGAGGTTAATAAACATGCCTCAAAATTTTCTAAGATCAGTTCTTTCTGCTTTAGGAGTGCCAGTTCAGTTGAAATGCATTTGCGGAAGGCATGCTGATGCGTGGTTAATAAATTATGCTTGTCAAGAAAGCTAGGTAACCTAAAAAATCTTCTCAAGTCCTGTGGAGAAAATCGGGAGTATGGAGATAGGTCTGTTAGAAATTTGTGTTTTGAACCTTTTTTGAACAGACCATTGCCACCTGCATTCTCTTGGGAAATTGGTCTTGTGCTGGGCATATTGGGCTGGGAATCTTGAAAAGGAAACCTTGCTTTGGAAGAAACGGGTATGTTTTGGCTGGGATGAAAGTAGTAGGAGGTCCTCTTCAGACCGGAGCAAAAGTCAAAATTCAGTTATTTGTGTTCCTATGAGCAAGAAATTTGCTACAGCTCTCTCTACCACCTTTCTGTATGCCTTCAAGGGCATGCAAAGATGCCTTTCAACACATACCTAATCAAATAAGGAAGTGGCCACCGCTCATTTAAAGAGAATCTTGGGGTCATTGTTGAGCATCGTTTTCAGCAGGTGTCATATAATCCTGGGTCTTCTCCAACTATTTTGCGAAGCTTGAGTGTTTTCATTAGCACAGCTTGGGCTGCATGATGGCACACTCCGGCCAGACCATCTTGACACCACTGGTCCCTTTTAATGTGCCAAGGGGCAGACTGAGTGTGATTCTCCTTGGCAGTAGCATGAGAGTGCATCAACCAAGAAGGGCTGTGCACCTTGCTGTCATGCATACTGTTGGACACATTTCTGCGACTTAGCGGAAAATGTACACTGTTGGATATATTGAATGGAACAGGCTGTTGCCATGTGGTATTTGTAGAGTGGAATGTGAGTTGTGTTTCTATGGAGAACGTATTCATTTACAAACATTATTATAATTAAGCAGCGCAGAAAAAGGGTTGTCCTCCCTTTTGCCCTGCACTGCTTAGGATAGCTTTCTGAGACATGTGGCCAAGCCAGTTTTCTTATCATGTCTTGCATGGAGCCTGACTCTCTCCTTTCCTCTGACGTATTCGTAGCAATTTCTTTTGTTGCGATTTTGTCTCAAAACTGCCATTGTTTTTTGGTGCAGCAGAGTGGACGCATGGGCACGAAGTGATGCTTGCCTGTTCTTTGCAACAAGTGCAATGTCAATTCTGCGGCTATTGGAGATAAATATGTTTGTCGTTGTGCCTCTTGTCTCTCGTTTTCCTGTCGGGCAACGAACCTAGGTTTCCCGAGCTCAAGTGTTATATGAAAGGTGGGCACTGGAAGCATTACTTTTTCATATTGCAAGTCTGTTGTCCACCTATCAGGTGCACTCATGGTAGAACCTTAGTGTGAGAGCTATTCTTGGGACGTAGTAAAAGCTTGTGCTGCTGCTGATTTTTTTTACTGTGGAGTGCGAAATTTGCTTGACTGAAAGCAAACTTTTGCCTGTTCCGTCTTTTCTGCTGGGGCTTATTATGCCCATTTATTTGTTTTTGCCTGCACGTTTGTTCTCCAAGCATCGCTGTTTCATTCTTGGCAGGCTAAAACTAGCATGATCCCTAGTGTGCTCCACCAGCACCAAAGTGTGCTTAATTTCCAGTGCTTCAGAGGCATCTTCTGGCGGGCCAGTTATAACTGCGCAAACAAGAACACAGTAACACACACAACTGCGCAGACTTCCAACTTTTATTTGCCGCAGTCTTTTTGTACCCTCTGTGGATGCCATCAACACACCCTCAAACCCATCCGTAACACGTGCGCTTATCTCCTCTGAATGGCCCAAACATTCCACGATAATGGACAGGTGCCTTAGCAGCACACAAGTGACTCAGAAACATGCGCAAATTTTTACCTCAATAAAACGAAGATCGCGAGCCACGTGCCTTGTGCACGACATGTCGAACACGCCAAGAAGCATAGATAATAACAACGGAAAGAAGACATATGATAAGCATGACACCCAACATGAGCATGGCAAAAGGCAATGGAGAGATCACTAAAACCTGAGCAAAAAATGTGAAACCACCAGGAACGCTGAAGAACAACTATGAGGCCACTAAATTGGATAAATAATAATCTCATTAAGAGAACTTGAATGGCATAAGCAGTAATAACAGCTGGCATGATGGAACAGATTTGGTCATTCTGTCAGCTCCTGTAGAGGCTATGATGAATGGTTTGGAGATGGTGATTCCGCACTGCCACCTGCTCCTGTGCAGTAGTGCTCGAGTGACGTTGTCAGCCATTGTTGTGGGGAATGTTATCATGGTGCGTGAATTTTTGTCTCTCACTGTTCTCTCAAACCCCCTGCAGTACAGAGCGCAGGAAGAGGGGATAAAATGCATTGAAAGGAAGGGAGCTTGAGTGGGGGTCCTGCCTCTGGGGCAACGCACTCTAGCAGAGGGGGGTGCCCCTGTGCAGGCCCAGCAGCGGGAGCGCCTGGGCAGCAGCAGCAGCAGCGCAGGCGACCACCGGCGCGACAGTGTGGACAGCGTGGCCCTGGCAGCAGCCTCGGGACCACAGTCGGCTCCAGAGGCGGAACGAACCAAGCCCACTGACAAGGGCAAGACACAGGTAAGGTGATGCAGGGGCCGAGAAAGTTTCTCTGGGGCAGTGACACATCGATCAAGGGGCCTCAAGAGGCAGCTGCATCACTGGCACGCAGAGCACAGGGCTTGAAGCTCTGTGTGGCAGCAGGGAATTGAATACACTATATAAGGGCCGCACTTTTCTCTCCAGATTCAAGGGCCAATTTTCGGGGCGTGGCGCCAATGAGTGGCATTTACTCTACGTCCAACTCATCCCACAAGAAGCATGTTGTTCTGCACTGGCATCGCATTGCAGAGTGGTGCTTCCTGCCTGGAACAGGGACCGTGAAAAGGGCTTTCTCTGCTGCACTATTTGGCTCACACCCAGTGCAGTGCTCCCTTTTGATTCCTACTTTTGAGTTTTGTGCTCTTTCACCAGGATTGCCACGTAAGCACAAGAGGGCCGACACCTGACAGCCTTCTTCTTAATCTTGCTGTCACCCACGCATGCGACACAGGTTTTTCGTTGCACAAGGGAGGCTGCTCTTTTTCGCTGGCTGACAATCATGTGTCGGCAACAATTCCTTCCTTGTTATTGACTGAAAATGAAAGGCTCAGTGTGCTATCGGAAGCTAACTCCATTAGGCAGAGACCAATACATCGAGGCAGAAAACAAAAGTTGTTGAACTTCATGTGGTCACCTCACTTTTAAGGGTAGACGTGCAGGCTAGTTGGTGAACCATGATTATTTAAAACAGCGCAAAAGACAGGGACACAGATAGAAAAGACACACACAGCGCTGACTTACAACTAAATTTATTCATGGAAAATACATGTATATATACATAAGGCAAGATGCGCGAAGGCGGCAAACTGGTAAAATGCGCCAAAAAAATTGAAAAAAACCTAATGACGTGTCGCGCGCTTTGCCAAGTACGCCGTTCTTTATCAGATAGCGCAAGAGAAGGGGTGCTGACACAAAGGTTACCCAGAGCTGATATCCTTTGGGCCTCAATTATTTCCCTCGTGGTTCGGTCCTTGCTTCTTTTGAAAGTTCGGCACCTATGAAACATGGGTTTACACACTTCCTGATTTTCTTTTGTGCATTCAGAGCAGTGAAGCGGCAGGTTGCGGTCATTGGAGGTAGCCAAATCATTTTTATGTTCCCTTAATCTGTCGTTGAGGCAACGCCCTGTTTGTCCGACGTATATTTTTCCACAAGATAGCGGAAGTTCATAAACTATCCCTTCAGTACAATCAACATACCTGTTTTGATGCTTTTTCTTGCATGCAACCATAGGCTTTGTCACGGGACAACTGAGTTGTCCCGTGACACAAGGGTAACCTTTGTGTCAGCACCCCTTCTCTTGCGCTATCTGATAAAGAACGGCGTACTTGGCAAAGCGCGCGACACGTCATTAGATTTTTTCAATTTTTTTGGCGCATTTTACCAGTTTGCCGCCTTCGCGCATCTTGCCTTATGTATATATACATGTATTTTCCATGAATAAATTTAGTTGTAAGTCAGCGCTGTGTGTGTCTTTTCTATCTGTGTCCCTGTCTTTTGCGCTGTTTTTAAATAACCTCACTTTTGCTTGCGTGCGATCTGGAGAAACTCGGTGAGCACAGGAAGGAACACAAAATGTGTTGCCAGTTATAACTCAGGATCCAAATCACCCTTTAAAATGTGCTTTCTGGTTCGTGGAGCAAGAAAGCCGTTTCCGAGTCATTGGCTGGAACACGCTACTCAGTGTGAAAACAAATCTTCAGAAAATGCTATGCACTCTCTGGGGCTCACTGATTTGGCGCTGCACTGCCATCCTGTGTTCTAGACACTCCTCCTCACTGCAGCCAAACACTGCACCAAGCATGATGCGCATACGCATGGAGTGGAATGTGTCGTCACTCTTTCAGCCGTGGTGCAATATAGCAGCACGCCAGAGCCTTTTGCTGCGCAGGTGACGATTGAACGGCCTGCAAATTGCGCCAGTGAAAATGGCTTCAAATTTAATGCTTTTGCAAAAACTGCCTGCATACTTTTCTCGCAGGATGCTGCCAGGGCTTTCCCTCTCGCTTGGAAGGCAAAAATTGGAAGGGAGAAGGATGGGCGAGTTGGTAGCAATTCACTAGACGACAGCCAGAAGACAGCACAACAAAATGTTTTATTGAGCAGATCAAACATTTATGCATGGAACTCACGTGACAGAGCACTTTGACAAGCAAAATCAAGCAATTACCACTATTGCCACTCATCTGATGGGTGGCCAAGTCCAATCAAAAGCCCACTTGGCTACTTCAAGGCAAAAAAAAAAAAAAATTCATGAATTACCTAGAAATCTTTATCAAGGCTGGCTGACACACTGTGAAGAGTGATGTGACAAACAAGGACGTGACTATCTTCATTGGTGAAACAGTCTCGATCCTCATGGCTGTAGATAAGATTTTAGAAAACATAACAAAATCTGCCGTATACACAGGCTCCTTTTGGGGTTCACAGAGAAATACGACTGCCACTTTCAACTCATTGTTGGAGCATGTCATTGAGTCAGTGATTAGAGGTGTGCCAATAGCATTCTTCTAGATCCCCAGCCAGTGCATGGAAGTGAAGAAGCTGCCAGTGTGGCAGCATCAAAAATCTGGGACCTGTGGGCATTGCCCGTGTAGACTACAGATGTTGCACAAAATAACTCAAATGTGGCTGAGTGAGTGGTGTAAAGAAACAGACAATAAACTACGGTGAGGGGGTTGCAATGGGGGGGAACCACGGCTGACAAAGCCCCACACCGTGATCAGGCGCGCTACCGTCGACCACGGCCGAGGAGGAAACAAAGGACTCTGGCTGACACAGAAAAGACATCTATTGCTACAACAACAAAATGCGCTAAGGAATCGTGGTCGTGCACATTAGGGCAAGGGGGGAGGCCGGACTGGCAGGATGATGTTCCACCACGAGGCCTCGCACCGCTGCCGCGCCTGAACGCGCACTGAAGACAGAGCTCGTCTCCCCGATGGATGGATGGATGGATGGATGGATGGATGGATAGGAGCGCCCCCTTTTAAACGGGGTGGTGGCAATTGCCACCATGCTCAGCTTTTCTTTCTTTACTATTTTTTTGTTTACTGTGTTGGCAATTCTCATTAAGATTCGCCATCATCTTTACCTACGGTTTCCTACAATTCTAACCTTATGCCACATCTCTGCTTTTCAGCCACCAATCCTCCAATCACTTTTTGCTGACTTCCACTGCAGATCTATTTACATGACTATTGTTATCTTTAAGCCCTAGGGCCTCAGGAAGAGTGACTGCGCCTGCATCGACATCCGGATGGATACCGTCACATTTGATTATGAGGTGTTCAATTGTTTCCACAGATCTACCACACACTGCACATGTGTCATCTTCTTCGTTAAATTTCTTTTTGTAGCTGCGCGTTCTAAGACACCCTGACCTAGCTTCAAAAAGTAGGGCACTGCCTCTTGAGTTATCATAGAAAAATTCTTTCCTGATCTGCCTTTTCCAGTATAGTTCTACACTGTTTCTTTTCCATTGATTGCATCCAATTTTTAACTACCACGTTTTTAACCTGTCGTTTAATGCTCTTTCTTTCTCCGTCCTCATGACCGGCATACTTACTGGTTAGTTTTCTAGTTCTTTTCCGCCACTGTGAGTCAACGCTCTTTCTGTATAAATATTTAAATACCTTAGCTGCCCACCTTTTATCGTCCAATTTCCTCAGGCGTTCTTCATATAGTATCTTACTCTTAGCTTCCCGTGCTTCGAACGATGCCCAGCCCATATCCCCTTGTACTGCCTCGTTTGTGGTTTTGCCGTGGGCACCTAGTGCTAATCTTCCAACAGCTCTCTGATTTACATCTAATCTTTACTGAACTTCTTCCCTTAAGCACAGAACCGCATTGCCGAAAGTAAGTCCCGGCACCATTATTCCTTTCCAAACTGTGCAATGTCAGTGCACGTTAAAGAACCCCAGGTGGTCGAAATTTCCGGAGCCCTCCAGGCGTCTCTCATAGCCTTAGTCGCTTTGGGACGTTAAACCCCATAAACTAAACCAAACCAAACCAAACCAAATACCTCTTAGTACTTCATATTTGTGTTACCCCCACAATGCCCTATGTTTCGTTATCCCGGCGTCTCTTCGTCCTTTTGCCCTAAGAGCCTGTTCATGTTTTTCCGTGTATATCTGCCCTTCGTTTTGCCATATCCCGAGGTATTTGTATTCGGCCACTTTGGGTATTTCGTGGCCTTGTATTGTAAGCACCTGGTCAGTTGTATCGTTAAAAATCATCACACCTGATTTAGTTGCGCTAAAACTGAATCCTAGAGCGTCTCCTTCGTCTCCACAGCAATTAACCAAAGTTTGTAAATCTTCCTGGCTATCTGCTAACAGTACAATATCGTCCGCATACATTAAACCCGGGAGTCGCTGCTCAACTACATTGCCGCCTAATCTGTAAGACAGAATATTTTACCTAGATTACTTTCTTCTAGCCTTCTTTCCATATTTATCACGTAAAGCATGAACAGCAGCGGTGATAGAGGACAACCTTGCCTTAATCCTTTGTGCACCCCCACAGTTGTGGTACTTTTTTTCCCTTCCCACGTAATTTCAACTTCATTATCTCGGTAGATTTCCTTTAGAAAATCAATTACCTCATGACCGATACCTAAATCTTTCAATATGCTCCACAGGAGTTCCCTGTTCACGTTATCGTATGCACCGCTTATGTCCAGAAAGGCTAAAAACACAGGTCTGTTTTCCGCCTTAGCTATTTCTATGCATTGGGTAAGCACGAACAGGCTATCATCTAAACGCCTACCCCTTCTGAACCCATTCTGGAGTTCTCCGAGTATCCGATTACCTTCTACCCATGCCTGCATTTTTAATTTCACCGCCTGCATTGCCAGCCTGTACATAGCAGACGTTATCGTAATCGGACGGTAGGATTTTACGTTCATCGTATCTCCTTTCCCTTTATAAATCAAATTCATTTTACTCTGTCTCCAGCTGTGCGGAATTTGCTGATTTGTTATGACTGTCTCCAATGCTTTTATCAGCGCTTCCTTGCTTCTTGGGCCAAGTTCATTAATCAGCTTAATTGGAATTTCGTCTATCCCTGCGGATGTGGTTTTAGGAATATTTGCTTGCGCTTTTTCCCAGTTAAGACTAGTCGGTTGTAAGCTGTTCTCTATTGTGCTGTCCTGTGCTGCCGCGTCACTTGGGGGGGAGATTATCCCATTGTCGTTGCTAAAAGACGCAGCTATAAATGACGTAATGTAGTTCACAGCATCGTCTCCCTCTAAACATTCCCCGTCCCCCGTCTTCCCGTCCGCGGCACTGTGATGCCCTCACTTGTTAGTAATGGTAACTAATACCCCTGCGACACGGCAGATTTAATGTCATTCTCATCGAATGGCATTTGTTCGACTTAATGTCATTTTTTGTGCGTGCTGCTACACGGCCAAAGCTAATGTCATTTGCAAATGATGGTGATTGCGATGGAAAAGAGTACAGCATACAACAATTTCGATGTATGCTTCAATATGTTGCCAAAAGTGTTGCTTTGCGAATGGAAACTGATTGTAAAATCTTAATCCTCATTTCAATAATGTGTTGATCACTGCTATCCACCGCGAATCCAAGCCAAGCCAAAGCTCAGCCCGCGGTGGCAGGCGGACGTCATTTTGTCAAATGCTCTGTATGGTGAAAATGGACAGTGTTAGCCATGCGTCCGCAAAAGCTACGGGCACACCTTGCGCCCACTATCACCTGTCCTGACAGTTTTAGTTGGGAGTGGGAAGCACAACATACTGTGGCGCCATCTAGTGACAACCAGTCAGAGCTCCTTAACTGTGTGCCGAAGAAACATTTTTCTGTTTTATTAATGGCAGTAGTGGATACACTCAAACGAAGGCTTTGTTTTTTTTTAAGTGTAAATCAATTGGATCAAATGAAAATGTAGATTCTAGTGCAAAGTTGGAGAATTACTTCGCCTGGGGTCATTGCTATGACGACAGTGTACGCCGCACATAGTTAGGCTTAACGTCAAGAAATTCTTAAATTTACCTCAAAAACAATCAATATTTCACACCTATATTGTTACGGAGGGACGAGAATGCACAAAATGAAAGCGAATACAACCGTTTAGAGCGAGCTATTGCGTCGAAAAATGCAGCGGCGATGCAGTTCTTGGTCCAAAGCGGGCGGGCAGGGCGCTGCCATGTTGTCAGCGTTAACCACGCAAGGCTGGTAGTGAGAGTGAGTTTTATTTTTTCCAACGCTATGTGGCTTTTTTATATGTATATAAATGAACGACCACAATACGGACACAGAAATATTACAGTGCTTGTGATGCTTTTGTAGTTTTTTTTTTTCGGTGTATATTCTCACCCAGTCTCTGGTGTCGAGGTAACACATTAGCTCGGAGATCGCTGGATAATGAGTTCTGTAAAACTCATTCGATACCTAATGTCGTTTTCATCGAATGACATTATATTTTCTTGTGTGGCAGCAAACAAACGTTATTTGATGGGAATGACATTAAATTTGTCGTGTGGCAGGGGTATAACTAGGCTAGGGAGGGTGCATTGCAGGGAAGCCAACCACAGGGCAAGGTGCCCACAACTGAAAGGAACAGCTTAAAAACCATTTTGTTGAAGTTTCTTTGACAAGGATATCTACCTGTGTCAATGTGGTAAATGTAGATTTCATTGTGCATGCTCTCACTGAGAGGAAGTGAGGAGCATGTTTTTCAGTCGTATACAAGCAGCGCATCGCACTTGACTCTATAAAGTGTTCCTTGCACTGGATTCATTAATCCCATTGATTGTGAAGAATGCTTAACATCTTAAAGAAAATTGGTTTTTGCAGTCCATCTCTATAAGTCAACAGTTGGAACGAGCCCAGAATTTCAGTTGTTCAATTTTGCAAGTAATTGAACCTGCTTTTACCATTTGTTGAAGGATACCCACCACTTGCTATAAATTTCTCTCCCATCCCGAAATCATTCAATGTCGGTCTGTGGCACTCATCCTTGCACTAGCCTTGATCGTTTGGCCTGGCAGCAGATGCAGGGTGTCTGTCTGGCTGGGCCCAGCTGCTGCTGCACTGAGAGTGTGCAGAAATCGTAGAAACATCCCATGACATCCCAGGCACTAGCGAGCTGTGAGCTAATTGTAATTGCAGGACAAGCAAATTAGAATAAAGGAAATGCAAGTTGACACCACGTCTGAACCAGATAGATAGTTAATAAGAAAAGCAAGGAGAATAAAGATACATTTGCACAGCACTTGGAAAGAATGATTCTGTAAAAATATCAGTCTGGCTGGTTAACTTTTTTAGGGCGATAGGAGCGTGTTGCACGTGGGTTAGCGGTGTAAAGTGCTTTATTAATTCCTAACTGGTGGTGATAAGGCAAGTAAAAAAGTTTATCGTGATAACGCCAAGAGGCTAGGCTTTCTAGGTTTCCGTCAAGTAAGAGCTGGGTTGTGGGCGTTGTATGCGTTATAGATGAATCTTATCTATTTGCATTGTACCTCTTCAAGTTTCGTGATGCTATTTGTGCAGGGGGTCTGAACCAGCGGCAGCGTATGCCAGTATCAGTCTGATGTATGCCAGTAGTTTTATGTCGCGTGTTGATTTTGCCACTGTGTTCTTCTCAGGTGCCTGAGCTTTTCATTGCCTTTTTTTCGACGTACTGTTCCCTACAAGTTGGGACACCATACCTGAGGCATGGTTGTCAAGGACGGGCCAGCAAAACTGCACTGCCAGCTTGTTGTGTCAGTGGGAGGAAGGCGATCGAGGACTTGAATTTGCAAAACGCCCAGCTTTGAGAGTCATGCTGGTCTTGCTATTAAAGGAGGAATATGACGTTGAGACTCCAAAAAATAAAAGGGGTCCCTGCCAAAAGAATGACCCTACTTGTGGATTAAGCAGCCTTTGAATGCTCCACTGAGGCACGGTGAAACCCTTAGCCCAAGGGCAGCGCAGACTGGACGCGTGAATTCTGGTCGCACAAGGAGCTGATCCCGGCACAGGAGGAGGCCATTGTCATTGCAGGGGGTGCTCTGAAGAGGTGTGTTCAAACATGGAGTAACATACCAAGCAGACACTGGTTGTTGTCAGCTTCTTTTACAGATAAAACGTAGTATACCCTTTGTCACCAGCAGTGTTGTCAGTTCAAATTAATTTGAATTTTCAGAGCCCCTCATAGCCTCAGTTGGTTTATCACCCCTGTAAAACCTAATTTCAATTTTTTCAGTCTTCCAGCTGAGCGTTTACTGTGTTGCCAAGTGAACGCTCATCATACTTAATTGCCATCATACTTAATGCTAGTGTCAGTGTTGAAGGACTCATCAAAATCGTAGCTGATCAGCTTGTACAGTCTACTCCCGTTAATACGAAGTTCACGGGGACGCCAAAAAACTTCCAATTAAGCAGGAGGCACCAAAAAAATTATCTTTATTTGCAGTGAAATCACGTCAGATCACGAGAAACAGTCCGTAACCTTTCGCTGCTTCTGCTTAGTGAATCGTGCAGCAGACTATAGATATGCTTAAATGCTGCCGCCGAGTTACTTTCTGCAGCGAAAAAGCGCTCCACAACACCGAGGCCCGCCGCTGCATCGGCAGCCCTTGGTCGCGGCTCATCTTCGATGTTGTCGTCCACGTCACTCTCGTCAAGAGATTCGCTGGGCCGAACAATCTGCAGAATTTCGCAGTCCGTAAGAGCCCCGCACGTTTCGACTTCACTGTCCGCAGCGACAAAGTCTTCGAAGGGAACGCCACCCAGAGCAGCGCCAAAATCGGCGCTGTTGAGCTCGCCTGTTTGTTCTTCCCCCGATGTAGTACAAGGAGAGGCATCTTCCGAAGCAGCTGCCACAAAGCCGCAAACCCTGAAGCAGTTCGCAACCGTCTCTTTTCTGACGCGATCCCACGCTCGCGCTAGCATGTGAATGGCGCTAAGCAAACTCACCTCGTACTGTGAGGAGTTGTCCATGCACAAAGTCATGCGCTCAAGCAGATGCTTCCTGTAGAGGACCTTCACATTTTTTATTATGCCCTGGTCCATGGGCTGCAGGACAGACGTTGTATTCGCAGGCAAGAATGCAAGGCGTATAGCGCTCAAGGTCGGCACATGAATGTGCGCACTGCACTGGCCCACAAGAAAGAGCACTTTCCGGTTGGACGGCACAAATTTTCGATCCAGCTTCATCAGCCAATCTTTGAATAAATCTGAGGTCATCCACGCCTTTCTATTCAACGCGTAGTCGACAGGAAGTGTCTTCACACCTTTAAAGCACCTTGGTTTGGCGGCCTTCCCCACCACAAGCAGGCGACATTTTTCTGTGCCAGTCATATTGGCCGCGAGAAGCACAGACACCCTCTCCTTGCTCCGTTTGCCCCCGGCACAGTCGTCGGCTTTAAAAGTCTTCCCGGGCAGAAGCCGGTAAAAGAGAGCAGTCTCGTCTGCATTAAATATGTTTTTCGGTTCGTACTCGGCCAAGTACTCGGGGAGCTTCTCTCATCTTTCCATGTCGAGCATGTTTCCGCGTTTACAAACACCCTCTCACCGCAGACGCTCTTGAACACCAGGTCGTGGCGATCCTTAAATCGTGTGAGCCATCCATCAGACGAGGCAAACTCTTCAATCCCCAACATTGTTGCGAGTGATTGGGCTTTCGCTGCGACGATCTCACTGCTGAGAGGAAGTTTGTTATTGCGTGCTTCCCTAATCCATACCAGCAGGGCCTTCTCAAGCTCTGGATGGGCGCCTGTGCGCATTCGTTTCCGTGACATCTTGAATGTGTCGTGCTCAAACGCATCCAGGATTGAACGTTTCTTCTTAATAAAGTTGGAAAGGGTGTTAGGCTTAATGCCATACTTCCGACCGATGTCTTGCTTGGCGGTGCCTCCCTTTTCAACTTCTCTCAAAATCTCCACTTTCGTCGCCAAGTCAAGCGTGCAATAATTTCCACGAGTCGTCATGACTGGTAGAACTGCTGCATGCCAAGTCAAAACAACAGTCCAAATTGCACTCGACGAGATCCTCCTTGACGTGGAACCAACCGCAGAACGAACGAGAGAGAGACTGGTCGCAGCAAAGAAATGAGCCTAGTGACGCTGTCGCATCGCGACTTGTCAGCACGCGCTAAGCCTAATCTCACCACTTCGAGTTTAGCGGCGCTGCGGGCGCTTACGATGGCATCGGTGTATCTTTTTCGTTTCAAAGCGGTTGTGCTGACAACCGTGATAATATCAAAATGGTAATCGCCGTGATTCTCGATTGAAAAATAACTTCTAATTAAACGACACTCTAAGCTTTCCAACTTGGAATTATTGAGCGATATTTTCATAGAATTACATATAAAACAGTCGGGACCACCACATCTCTTGTAATTAACCGAAAATTCCAATTAAGCGGCTTCGAATTATCGGGAGTCGACTGTATTCCTTCAAGTCCAGGAATTGTGTCTCAGCTTAAAATGTCTTCCTAATGTAGTTGTTTATTGTGTGTTTCAGTAGGGGTCCACTTTGCAAGCATGGGCTAACCTCAACTGGGGAAGCTTTGGGGAGGTTTTATACCTGAGACAAACTTTCACTTGTGCTACTGTACATAACCAAAAGTGCTTTTTTGTCTGCCAGGTTCTTGAACCAAAATGTGTGAAAAAAAAAGGAATTGTGTCAGCTTTTGCTGATACTATCCATTTTTTTTTCTTTTGTGGAAAAATTGAGAATAGGGTTGACCACTACATTTTGATGCTTTTTGTGCAAAATTAAAGAAGGGCAAATAGTGACTGTAAATGAGGTGATGTTGTTGGTGTAAATATTTGCTGGGGGAACATTCTGGCCTTATTTTGGTGTTTAATGACATGATTAGATTCACCTGTGTTGCTGGTGTTAAATTTTCTGTGAGTGTGCTTAGTAGTCATGCGTGATTTTGGTATTCCTCCAGCTAAGGGGACATGCTGCCAAGAGCCTGGGGAGTGTGAAGTCTTTCTTGTGTTGTTGGTGATGCGCAGGTGGCGGGCAAGAGTTGGCTGGGGGGCATATTTGGGAAGCTGCTTCCCAGGGGCCCCAACCAGATGATCCTGCCCGATGATAAGGACCCTGATGTGCGTATTCGGCCTTGCTTGCCTGCTTCTTGTTGTGGGTGTGGCATTGCAGTTGGCATCTGCTCGTGTGTAAGCTTCCTCAGTCCCATCGACATTTTTTCACTCCCAGTTATGGTCAAAGGAATTGGTCAGACTATGCAAATGTTACTCCACCTTGCGCACACAACAAAGGCAGGGGACAGTGTTTAGCCCCCCCTGGGATGGCAGGTATGCTGGAGGATATCCACAGCGCCAACGGGAGATGCCTGCCGCAGGTGTTCCCCAGAGCAGCAGGTTGGCACCAGGTTGATTCCCAGCTTGGGGAGATGTCAGCCAAGTTCTTGAAGCGCTGCTTATCTCCGTCCCATGAAAGAAGTGGCAGTTTTTTCACAAAACGTCAGTATGGGAAACAGGGGCCCATCAGATGAAGTTGGAGGCTCTTATTTTCAACCAGCCACTGTGAAAGGCAGGGTGAATAATCTCAGAGGATGAGCTCTGCTGCTGTGTGCCAGACATCCATACCACATAAGGATGGGCTGCCATCATTTTGAAGCAAATAATATATGCGTGTATAAGAATATATGTTATAAATGTAGACATTCACGCAACATGAACCAAGGATTTAATAAAAATGGCTCACCGGAGCTGGGTGAAACCGTAGGCGTTTCCCGTCATGTGGCCCTCCTCAGAGTATTTTTTAATTCCGCTTAATTAGTTCATTAGCTAAGATTAATTATGCGAATTTGCTATTATTCACTTTAGGGTCACGCATGTTCACTAAGTTGTAGAGAGGGTTAAGAAAGAACCGATCCAGTTTTTTGCAGCAACATACCTCCTACGTGGTCCTTTCTTTAGGCGTTTAAAGAAAGCCCGCGAATTATAAAAAAATCCATGTGTCTGATCTCGTGCGCTACCATATTCCATCGCTCCCAACCATGTTCCAAACAAACGAAACGTGTGCGCTGACCGTGCCCAAGTGAGCGGCCACCACTCAGCTCTTGGAATGCACTGCTTTCCCTTCCTTTTTTTTTTGGTTTTGCCCATGTTCAATGGAAGCCCCATCTGAATGGGCGGTTGATGGGTGCACTTTCAAGACGGTGAACTTGGGACTACAGTACGGTTTCATATTTCGCGGGCTTTCTTTAAATGCTGGGAAAAAGGACCACATAAAAGATATATTGCTGCAAAAAACTGGATCAGTTGTTTAGCAACCCCCTCTCGAGCTTAACTCTTTCATTACCACGGGAAAACAACCATTTTTCATATGTCTCAGACAAAAATTTTTGTTAGAAAAAGTGTGATAGATAAAATTATATAAAATGCATAACAATAATTGAGATAGAGTGCACTTTGTAATGAAATTTATTTGAACACATATTCTGCTTGAAATGCTGTGAAAAAAAAAATCAGTAAACAACAAAAAATAAAAAAAGAACAAAAGTTTTGTGTTTATATGACAATAACTTTCCAAACACTTGTACTAAAAAAATTCTAGAAATTACAAAACAATTCAAATTCTTTCTAAAACATGGCATTAAAGTTTGAAAATTATAACTTGGATAGTTTTCGAGCTAGAATTTTTTTTCTTTATGCCTCTTGAAAAGGCTCGTTTTAGAGTGCCCTTGATATGATTTTTACAGTCCAACAAAAAAAAAATTGCAAGTGTAATGTTATGCGCCAAACGAAAGCTTGGTAAGCGTGCTTTAAAAAATACAAATCAAAACTTATTTAATTTACGTCAAAAATTGAAAAAAATAATAAAACACAACAAAGTATAGGTGCGATATTGCGATATATAGCATGCGACAAGTATAGCTGCGATGTAGCTGCAGAATCGAAATCCGAAGTTACAACATCTTCGTCCGAGTCACTGCTGCTCGGAGGATCTTCAAAATCAGCTGCAGAGGCTGAAGAATCACGTGCAGCGGGACTCTTCCGAGCGCGCGAATCGCCCGACCTCGACGCGACGCCATCCTCATCGCGTATTATGTCGCAATAAGCCTATGCTCCAAGGGCACTTCAAGAATGCACGACCGGCGGGGAAATTACAAACTAGGCCGAAAATGGAACTAACCGTCTCAACAACAAACCAGATGCGGCCGCACAAGCGGACAGGAAAAAGAAAGCGAAACTATCAGGCCAACGTTCCGGGATCGGTTTGCGCAGTTACAGCGTCTGAACCAAAATCCGACAATGCAAAATCATCACCAGAGACTCTGCTACTCGTAGCATAGATAATAATTGCAGTCAACGCAGTAGAATTGCGCACAGCAAGGTTTTTCCGAGCGCGCGCCGTCCGCGCGCCCGATGCCATGCAGGAGCGTCCGTGCCGTACCCTCCGCTTCAAGGGCGTTTCAAAAATTTGCGCGTCACGGGAAAATTGCACTCTACGCAGAAACCGAAACTGTAGTCTTTGAAGAACAACTTAGATGGTGCCGCATCACCGTAACGGCTATAATGAGGAGCTTCGGTTCGCACAAACAGACCGGAATGAGGAATCTGAACGCACAGGCGAGCGTTCTGGGCTCTCGTTGCCCAGTTTGAGCTTCGAAACAATACCTGACGATACAGCATCGTCGTGAGGGTCCGTGCTAATTGATACATCAAAAATATGTGGTGCAAATGCAGCGGAATTGAGTGGAACGGGTTTTTTTCGAGCGAGCGCCTTTCCCGTTGATGACTGCTTGTTCGGAGCGCCCGACGCCGCACCCCAACTTCAAGCGCGTCTCAAAAATTGCCGCTTTTTGGCAAAAATATAAACTAAACAGGAAGTTGAAGTGCAATGTGCGAACAACAAACCGAATGACTCAGCAAGTCCGTAGCGGCCGCGGTCGCGCTGCCGTAGCGCTTCGAATTTGATCAACGGTGATCGAAGCACAGTGGCGTGGTAACGAAAGAGGTAATGAAGCACACGCGACTCTAAATTAAATATTAAAAATTTTGCCTAAGGAATCTTAGCTGATTAACTAATTAAGGGGAATTTCAGAAATGTTCTGAGGAGCGCCACATGATGGGGGAAAAAATATGCATTCGGTTTCAACCAGTTTTAATCCTTGGTTCAAGTTACGTGAAACACCCTGTATATACAGTCGACGACCGAAAATTCGTACGCCTGATTTTTCGGACATGCTTGATTATTCGGACTTTTTCGCGGCACCGCGACATGGCCCATAGAGCCAATGTGTAAGAGCGCTTGAAATTTCGGACGCACCGCAACTGACCACTCGATTTTTCGGACCTCATTCGCACTCGCCGCCAGTACCCAAGCCGCCATATAGTGTGTACAGTGGAACCTCATTAATTCAGACTGCAGGAGATATCGAAAACTTGATCAAACAAAACGAAATTGAAGCTTAAAGGGAGCCTCTTGCGACGCTGAAATTCTGCGCGAGTTGGCACATTGCGCTCACGTGTTTTCGAATTCGTATGAATGTTTTCCGCCGCACGAACTTGAACCGTAGTCTGAGTTCACGGAACTCATCTGTGCCGAGTCTTTAGTCCCGAACACGGAACACGAATACGATCGCGGAGCGCTTGATCGCGGAGGCTACGCGCACGCCGTGGCCTCCGCGATCGAAGCGCGCTTCGGGCGCGCCGCCGGATCTTATCGCGGCCGCGATCTGCTCCGGCGCTGCGCCGTTCGCGGAGGCCACGCACGCGCACCGGAGCTTCCAAGTGCCGTCTATGGATGGCGCCGTGATCATTATCATCAACATTTTTCTCGGTCGCGATTTTCCGCTGTTCACATCGGCATCAGTATCGCCAGCTCCAGCCTTTCGTGGCGTGTTAGCATGCGTGTTAGCGCGTTCGCCGTGATAGTGGCTTTCGCGTGCTGCCGCCTAGCTTCACGGTTTTAGCGCGTTGGCAAGCACCTTAAGCTACACGGCTGGGAGTTAGCTCTCGAACGCGGTCGGTAAGCGTGCGGCGGGCAGGAAATTCGACGTGGCCGAGAAGTGCGTCCGATGATGGTGCAACCAAAAGAGAAACACAAGCTGCAAAAAGCGCGCTTTCTGAGTCAAGCCGTGCGAGTTTCCTGAACTGGAAGAAGAGCTGCTCCTCTGTGTGATGGAATTTCGGAACAACGGCTACGCGTTGACAGCGGACATGCTGCGCGGCTTCTTTCGGCATGAGCGTGCACCAGAGCGCAGCACCAGCTCAGGAGTCTAAATACTTCGCGAGTGACGATTGAACGTAGAATAAATGTCGCTCATTCCCTGGTTGGTGTGTTTTTACTTAAAAAATTTTTTTTTTTCGCATATCGCGTGTATGGGCCGCACCCCGAAAATTGGCCCTCGAATCTGGAAAAAAAAAAGTGCGGCCCTTATACGCGTTTATACGGTATTTCGCGCGGCGAAATATAGTCATGAGGAGCTTTAGAATGTATGCAATATAATTAGCCGCTTTCTCCGGCATAGTGGTAATAAGTTCGTGATTTTTTCGGTGAAATTTGATTTTCCGGACTGCCCGATTTTTCTGTCGTTTTCGCGGTCCCTAGAGAGTCCGAAAAATCGGTCGTCGACTGTACATATAGTTTTATATAACTGTCTTGGTTAACCCTAAACAAGAAGTCTGCATCTTCACTGAGGAGCCAGTAATGCCTCGTATGAGCTGTCAGGCTCTTGTGCACAATTTTGTCTTGATGGTGCATCTATAAACTGGCAGTCATTATCTATTGGCATATCCTTACTCCCGCCTCATTAGGAAAGTGTGTTGAATGTGGCAATTCTTTTAATGAAGTTTGACTGTAGGCATGTCATCAAGACACTTGTATGCCTCGTACTTGCATCTGTCTCAGAAATTGCCCTGTCATAGTGTTTCTCAAACCATGCTGTGCTGGCACTCTGTAGTGGCCAAAGTACGCCCTACGGCACCACCGAGCAGATGGGCACACCTGCAATTGGTCAAAGATTGAGTGCTGTGTGTGCATGTCTGTGGCCAGAGCGGCCTGCTCAGCAGTAGATGCTGCTGCAGATTGTGTGGGACGAGCAGAGGAAGTGCTGGGTGGACAAGAATGCTGCCCCTGGTGACGCCGACATCCGGTCCGCAGCTCCGCCAACGGACTCCACTTTGGGTTGTGAGTGCTGCCTTTCTTGTTGCACTCTGGCCAGGGCTGCTAGGCCCTGCTATTCTTTTCTGGCATCGCCGGTGAAAAGGGGATCCTAATGGTGGAGAACTAACACGCCCAGCACATATTGCAAATTGTACCTTAATAGTTACACTTCTGAATGAAACAAGCAGCAGAGTTGTGAGTGCCAAAAACACAAAAAAAAGTATACGGCAAAAACAAGGAATTACCGGCTGCACTGAGCCAGAACTTGATTAGAGGAAAACTGGAGTATACAAACGGTTTCACAACTTTATAGCTGTCATTATTCCAAGTTTCAGCTATGAGGAAAAATTACTGCACTTTCCATGGCCGGTCAAGTCAGGGGCCATGACTGTGGTGCCACTGTGAAGAGCAACTAGGGGTGAAGATGTGAAGCAGAGGTAGACTTCACAGGTACTTCACATAACGTTTGATCTTTGTTCCTCCCTTGTTCTCTGATAGCCGAGCTTGCAGTTTCTTCTTTTTTCCGTTTTTTTTTTTGTTGGTGATGAATGGATTCTATGGGAGGATCGGGGGCGTGGACTTCTTTTGAATAAGCGCTTTGTATGTCTTTCCTTTTCTGTCGTCCTTGTCCTTTTGAGCGCTTTCACTGTCAAGATGGACTTCTTTTACCTCATCATGCCAGAAGGTTTCTTGAATGAGCTGCTCCCTGAAAGCCAGCTGATCAAATTTGGCATGTTAGGAGAGCTCTAGAACATCAGGATGGATGAAGTAAGTTTTATTGATGTGGTTCAAAAGCCAGGACACTTTCCAAGTCTTGCCAATAGATGCTGCCGCCACTGAATCCTCCGGGTCCGCTATGTAAAAAAACAAAAAAAAAACGAAAAAGCAATTTCGGGAAATGATTTTTTGATTGCAGAAGACCAGAATAGATTACTCCTGCATTTCAATAGAGATGTAGTCATGCAAGGTCAACAATTCCCATGTATATGATGATTCCAATGAACTTTAGCATCTCCGAAGGATGCACCTCTTTCCATGAGCTGTCACGGTGAGCGTATGTTTTTCTGTCCAGAATCTTCATCCATGCATACTTTTTAGTGTTTTCGCACACGGTCTTCACCACTTCCGCTGTGAAGGACGTCAAAAAAAAAGTGACAGGTCGAGCGAATCTTAGAGTGCCACTCCGCAGCGATGTGCCGATATGGACACCTAGCTGTCGTCTTGGTTGAAAAATGCGACGCGACCTTGAGCGTTTGGCAAACTGTCTTCGCCATGCGGTGTGAAGACCCTGAAGCACAAAAATAAACCACTGTCATCAATTACAAACCGTATGCACTGCAGAAAACACACAGCAAATGGAAACACAACTTACATGCAAGTATGCGCTGACGTTCCAGGCGCCCGACACGAAGTCTCGCTGTCGAAACCGAAATCCGACGTTTGTACATTGTTGCCTGACTAATAACCGCTGCTATCGTCACAAAAAACGAAACCGAAACCAGCCGACGTGCTCGGTGTCAGCTTTCGCTTTCGAGGAGCGCGCGGCGATGTGGACGCCATTTTCTCCGGCTGACGCTGCTGCGGCCGTTCAAAGTATTATTTTTCACGGCACCCCCTCATGTCAAAATACTAAAACCAAGGCTGCAATCGAAAGAGCAGTTTTTGAGCTTGTGGGGTTTAAAATAGGGGGAGATAAATCCGTTCTCCCTGTCTAAACGCGGCTGACCCGGTTCAAAATCGCTCGGACCCCACCCCGGGGTCGCGTATGCTACCGAGCGCACGGCGACCACGGCGGGCCTTGCTCTGCGGGAACAAAGGAACGACACACTGGCTGACACAAACAAGGCATTTATTGCTACAACAACAATAACGCCAGCTAGCAACAAAATACACTGAGGAATCGATGTCCGACTCACCAGCACGGTTACGAGCGAATGTTCGCCCATGGTAGGGCAAGAGGGAAAAACTCCGAGGCCGGACGGGACGAGCTGAGGGGAACATGTTTCCACACGAGGTCGCCGCCGGCGAAGAGCGGAGCGGAACGCGAAGCGTCCGCGTCCTTTCCCGGTCCCAAGGAGAAGAGAGCCCGTCGCTCCCCGCGCGCGCGCAGCAAAACGCCATCCGTGGCACTGGTGTCGCTGCGACGCGAGCGCCCTCCCCTGTTAGAGTAACACAACTGAGAAGGGTGCGTTGCGGGGGAGCTAACCACAGTAGGGGGTGCAATGCGGGAAAGTGAACACAGGGGACGAATGCGTCCCCACGTCCCCCCAGCCTTAAATAGACCCCCGCGCCTGCAAGTTACATGCTATGGAGGAGTCTCCTGGTCTTCATGCACTTGAGGCAGGTCTTGCAGCGGAGGTCACGCCGACAGCGTGCAAGCAGTCTTCCGCGGTATTCCGAAGGCGGCGTGAAGGTCTCCGCTGGGACGACTCGCATGGCCTGCGGACTATGTGTCCACAGGCCCGCGAAGAGGAGGGCCGGTTGACCACTGCAGGCCAGGATCCTGCAGTAGTTGCCACGGTAACAGCAGCCGGAGGTGGCTGCTGTCGTCTCGCCACGGCTGCCCCGGATGGATGCGGCGAACAGGATACAGGCCGCTCCGCCGCAGCAGGCGGCAGCGAGACGATGTGCACAGGACAGCAAGCCTGAACATCATGCTCGGAGAAAAGTGTGTGTGCTGGTGCGACCGCCCTAGAGCCAAGAAAGATTTTTTGCCTTTTTATTCGGCCCAGTCAAAAACTGTTAAGAGGGCTATTGCGACCCTTTCTCTGGAATCCGCACTTGCTAAGTCGTGCCCTCACATGATGCAAGAGAGCTTTCGGGGCGAGGTAGAAAGACTGCGAAAAGCAGGGTTTCCTTATCACGTGTTGACAGCTGTGACCGAGGCACTCCTACAGAAATTCAAGGGAAGGCAGAAAAAGACACGCAGAAAAGAAAGACCCGGGAACGCCAAACCAGTGGTTATGCCATACATCCACAAGGTGTCCCATAACCTAAAAAGGGTGGGCAACAAGTGCGGCGTCCCGATGGTGTTCTCTGCGCCTTGTAAACTGGCCAAGATGTGCCCTAAAGTCAGCAGTAGTCGCCCTGCAACAGCCGGCTGTGGAACAAAACACGCTAAGCCTTTTGTCCGGTGTGCCACGGGTGTGGTCTATGAGATCCCCCTTTCTTGTGGCAAAGTGTACGTTGGCCAGACAGGGCGTTGTGTTAACGAACATGCCAGGGAACATCAACGAAGTTTGGGATGCATGAATCTACCCACCCATTGCCGTTCTTGCAAGGACCAAAATGATGAGAAGTGTGAGCCACGGCTTGGCAGAATCAAAATTCTAAGCAGGAGCAAAGATAGATTAGCTCGGGAATTATCCAAAGCATTTTTCATCAAGGCAAAAGGCGACATGTGTGTCAGCACCACTTCTGTCTCCCTGCATGCCAGCGAATTCAGATTGCTTAAAAATAAGGGACGAAATGCGTGCCGCCCACATTAATCTACCTTTGCTGTCATCTTTGTCATCTTGGCCTTTCCTTTTGTGGTCTGTCGCAGATGCGCATGCACTCACGGTCGCCTTTTCTTGTATGTACTACGAAAAACGTGCTCATAAACATAGTTGGAGTCAGCGCCCGTCCTGTCATGTCCTCTGTGTATTCGTCCTAAAAGTTAGCGCTGCTTAAATTTTAACGAAAGAAAACAGCAAGGCTCAGTTAGTGATTTTATACTAGATTCGACGTGACCAAGCAAGCAAGAAAGCAAATGAGCAAAGCAAAGCACAATAAAGCAAAGCAAGCAAGCATCGAAGCTCTTCATATGTGGCATCTCGTTTAATCGTAGCTAAGCGATTAAACTGATGCACTACTCCCCGACTGATGCACTAGCTCTCCAATCAGATCTAACAGAACTAACTGAATGGTGTTCAACGTGGCAGATGGATATCAATGTCAGCAAAACTAAGCATGTAAGATTCTCTAGCGTAGCAGAAACATCACAGAATAATTACCGGTTAAATAATAGTGGAATTGACTCCGTGTCGTGTATAAAATATCTGGGAGTGTTTTTCAGTCAGAACTTAACCTGGGATGCTCACATTGAATACATAACTAATAAAGCCTTTAAAAAAATTGGTCTCTTGAAACGCCGTCTACCCCTTGCGAACGCTGAAACACGGCACAGCGCTTATACAACGCTTATCAGGTCGTCTGTTGAATACGCTTCTGTTGTATGGAACCCCTCCCACGCGATTCTTACAAATGCTCTAGAAGCAGTACAAAATAAAGCCGTCAGATTCATACTGTCATCCTACTCACGTCATCAAAGCGTATCAGCAATGAAGCAAGCCATCAATCTTCAACCTCTTGCTACACGTAGAAAGTTCGCCCGGTTGTCATTATTTCACACCTTATACTATAGCGAAACGCCGTTCTCCCGAAATCATATCTTTCCTGCGCCTCATTGTTCAGCTCGCCTGGATCATGCGCATAAGGTACGTCCGATTTTCGCTCGCACACTAAAATATCAGAAGTCACCGCTAGTTTTGTCAATTAATGAATGGAACTTATTGCCATCCAGCATTGTCGGCCATACTGAATTATCATCGTTTCAAACAGCTTTACTAACATTTTTGAACACAGAAAATGCGTCATAGAGTGCTAGATGATTTACCGTGTCCATGACTTTTTGGCGGTCCTTTTTTTTGCTTTGCCATTTCTTGTGTGCTGAACAGCTCCGGAGCCTCTTTTGTGTGCCATTGTATTTTTAGTTACTTATTTTGCCCTAATTATCACTCACTTGTTTGAACGTGTTGAATTTTGCGGTTTCAATGTGTTATACTGCACTTAACCAAATGTTACCCAAACTCTGCCTTCTGTATATTTACCATCATTTGTTATGAGTTGATTTGTTATGTGTGCTTTATTTTAATCATTCCCCCCCTATGTAATGCCCTCTTCTGGGTCTTTAGGGTAAATAAATAAATAAAATAAATAAAATGAAAGCTTTCGACAGCATTCAACGTTCTGATTTCGGATGCAAATTTCAGAGAGAAATGAATGCCAACCAAGTTTTTGCAAAAAAACACCATGTTTCGCAACCTTACTCGGTATCTTCATCAAGTTGTGGCAGCGGGCGAGTTGCAGCTAGCTTGGCTTTTAAACACACATATAGTTGGCAACTACTTCACTGAACCTAAACTGCATATCTAGGAAGGGCGAACGTTTCCGAGGCAGCGATTAATATTTTCTGGCATTTGCTGAACGCTCCACGAGTGAAGCAGCAGCCTTGTACGCGTATTTGGCTTGGTTTCCAGCGCACAATGATTGCGTCACTATCCTGTGGTCACCTGCCTCGCGGCGCTTGGCCACTGCGCTTCGCTCATTTTGACATGAACTTTGTGCTGCTTCATCGTTTCCTTGAAATACTTTCTTTACCGAATCTACAACGCCGGGTACTGAGAACAGGATTTTTTGTACACAGCGCTTTCGTACTTTTCTTTAGGATGACGCTCTTTCGGGCGAGCCAGGAGGCGTCAGGTGGTGTTAATTGACTTTAGTATTGTTCGCATCCTTTCCTTTCCGAGAATACGAGCCGAGGTTGTACTGGCACCTTTTACGCGTGGTCTGCATACGTGTCTTTCACGCTGGTGTATGCTTGTGCTTGGCGTAGAATATTTGCTTGCGTCTTTCTTGGTTTAAGGTGATACATGGAACTAACAAACTGCAGTATACTTTTCTTTGGAGGTCTGTAAAAAAATAGTCGCCATATTCGCTTTTACAGCCCCAGGGAAAGCTGCGATCTGCACTCAACGCAGTGCCGGATCCGCATCGGCAGCTTCTCCAGTCCTCAAAGTGTCGTCACGACCTCTTTGACCAATCACAGGCGGCGGTGCGCCGCTCGATGTGCCCCGCGGCACAGGCCGCATTTTTCAGCTGAAAAAGGCAATTAGCGCTTGTTTTTGCCTTATTTGGATGCGATATTCCAGTATACAGCATGAAAAACTATACGACGCCGCTGCGAGCCTGATTTTCAAAAAAAGTGCTTCAGTTTCCCTTTAAAGCAACGGACAACTTTCCAAGCTCTCCACCATGTCAGTCGGGGAAACCCCAGTCTCAATAACTCCACACCGTTTCTTGAACAGTGTCCGAAGCAGACTTTGTCTGCCTCACTGAGGAAGAAATCCTTGAGGGTCTCAGTGACCAGAATGTACCGTATAATGCGGAATATAGGTCGAGGCGGAATATAGGTCGACCCCCTTACCTTGAAGCAAAAAAGTCAACATAAAAATTATGAGGCACAAAACTTGGTTTTATTCACTGGTGTCACCAGACTCGTAGCCTCCTCGTTCGTCCAAGCTGCCTGAGCTCTCGTCCGAAGACGACTGCTTCGCGCTGCCTGCCTCCCACAGCAGGTCGTCCTCGGTACCGTCCAATGAGTTGCTACATTTCTTGAATGCCCGCACCACCATATCGTCGGGCAGCGAGGGGCGGCCTGCGCAACTGGCCGGTGGGAGGGTTGTCGCCCGCCATCCACTGATTGTAGAGTTCACGGTCTTTGAAGGACTTATTCAGCACGACGTCCAGGGGCTGAAGTGTTGAAGTCATGCCCCCCAGAATGACAACGAGCTCCGTCCTCCCCGCGTCTTCTCTGAGACGCCAAAGTGTTGCTGGGCGGACATGTTCCCATGCTCTTCGGCGAATTCGATAACTTTTTTTTTAAACGCCGCGGTGAATTGACGTCGAGTACTGGTACTCATTTTGTGGGCTGTCACGAAAATAATACGTTACAATGCCAAGAACGATTACCGCTGTCAGCGTTTATCCGCGTTGGTTGACAAAGAGGAAGGAAAGAATCGTCAGCATGGAAGCGATAACGATGCGGATGCCAAAATGTCCGCGGCTTGCACATGTTGCAAGACGACTATTCAGTTTGTGCCAAAGGCCGGTATATAAGTCGAGGGGTGACCTTTTGGTAATATTTTCAGAAAAAACCTCGACCTATATTCCGCACTGTACAGTAGCAAATGTGCATCGCATTAAAATAAGGAAAGACGACAAAGAAATCCTGACGAAACATATAGTTCTGACATTCAACTCCAGCACCCTTCCAGAGTCCATTGAAGCAGGCTACTTGAAAATAAATGTATGGCATTACGTTCCAAATCCACGAAGGTGCTTCAACTGTCAAAGATATGGACATGGGTCACAGAGCTGCCGTGGCCACATAACTTGTGCTAAATGCACTTCAAAAGACCATGCCCCTGAGAACTGTGAAGGAGCAGCAGTTTGCATCCCACATATTCTAGGTCATGTCCCTCTTGGAAGGCTGAGAAAGAGATCGTCACAATTAAATCACTTTCAGCGAAGCGAGACAACTCTACCAAGCGAAGAACACCTTCACGTTCTCCACAAAAACCAAATCTGCCCAGGCCACTGCGTGTGGCAGGGCCATTCCAGGCATCTCCAAAGCAGGGAGTGCCGGCCCACGAGTCGGCCGGGGGAGGCTCGACACCAACACATCCGCGGTCCTCCTCTGGCGAGGTGATGGATACAACTCCCGGAGCAAAGAAAAGACAGAACCCCAGTAACGGGCCGAGAACAGTAAATTCCCTCCATTCCATAACCTCCCAAACACACAGACATGACATTTGTGGTTCAGTGGAACTGTAGAGGAATGTTGAGCAACTACAGTGACATAACACATATTCTAGGGTCAATCATGCCTCTGGCTTTATGTCTTCAGGAGACCAATCTTGGTCCACAACATGCAAATATCTTAAAAGGTTACAAAACTTTTAGGCATGATCGCGAGCATGCAAATAGACTCTCGGGAGGCGTCGCAGTCGTCATTGAAAGCGGCGTCCCGGCTCAAGAAATCAAACTGAAAACAAAACTTGAGGCAGTTGCGGTTAGCGTCATCAGCTACAAAACCATAACAATATGTTCTGTATACAGTCGACGACCGAAAATTCGGACGCCTGATTTTTCGGACATGCTTGATTATTCGGACTTTTTCGCGGCACCGCGACATGGCCCGTAGAGCCAATGTGTAAGAGCGCTTGAAATTTCGGACGCACCGCAACTGACCACTCGATTTTTTGGACCTCGTTCGCACTCGCCGCCAGTACCCAAGCCGCCATATAATGTGTACAGTGGAACCTCATTAATTCAGACTGCAGGAGATATCGAAAACTTGATCAAACAAAACGAAATTCAAGCTTAAAGGGAGCCTCTTGCGACGCTGAAATTCTGCGCGAGTCGGCACATTGCGCTCGCGTGTTTTCGAATTCGTACTGTCCTTGAATGTCTTCCGCCGCACGAACTTGAACCGTAGTCTGAGTTCACGGAACTCATCTGTGCCGAGTCTTTAGTCCCGAACACGGAACGCGAATACGATCGCGGAGCGCTTGATCGCGGAGGCTACGCGCACGCCGTAGCCTCCGCGATCGAAGCGCGCTTCGGGCGCGCCGGATCTCATCGCGGCCGCGATCTGCTCCGGCGCTGCAAAAAGCGCGCTTTCCGAGTCAAGCCGTGCGAGTTTCCTGAACTGGAAGAAGAGCTGCTCCTCTATGTGATGGAATTTCGGAACAACGGCTACGCATTAACAGCGGACATGCTGCGCGGCTTCTTTTGGCATGAGCGTGCACCAGAGCGCGGCACCAGCTCAGGAGTCTAAATACTTCGCGAGTGACGATTGAACGTAGAATAAATGTCGCTCATTCCCTGGTTGGTGTGTTTTTACTTAAAAAAATTTTTTTTTTCGCATATCGCGTGTATGGGCAGCACCCCGAAAATTGGCCCTCGAATCTGGAAAAAAAAAGTGCGGCCCTTATACGCGTTTATACGGTATTTCGCGCGGCGAAATATAGTCATGAGGAGCTTTAGAATGTGTGAAATACAATTGGCCGCTTTCTCCGGCATAGTGGAAATAAGTTCGCGATTTTTTCGGTGAAATTTGATTTTCCGGACTGCCCGATTTTGCGGTCGTTTTCGCGGTCCCTAGAGAGTCCGAAAAATCGGTCGTCGACTGTATCTTCCCCCACACATCACAATAACATGCCAAGATCTAGAAGGCCTGATCGATGAACTGCCGGAGCCATTTCTGGTAGTTGGCGATTTTAACGCTCACTCTCCGTTTTAGGGAAGCGAACACTGTGACTCTAGGGGCCAAACAATCGAAGATTTTATACTTTCAAATAATGTCTCTCTTTTAAATACGGGAAAAACCACATATTGTTGCCCAAGCTCAGACAAAATGAGCTTTCTCGATCTGGCCTTCGCATCACCATTACTTTTTAACGATTTTAAATGGGATGTTTTAAATGACCCCCTTGGCAGTGATCATTTACCTACTGTCATCAGGCTCTCATCGT
Source organism: Amblyomma mixtum (assembly GCF_055824585.1). Taxonomy (NCBI): domain Eukaryota; kingdom Metazoa; phylum Arthropoda; class Arachnida; order Ixodida; family Ixodidae; genus Amblyomma; species Amblyomma mixtum. The sequence goes on along the minus strand of NC_143021.1, from coordinate 69,033,749 downwards.
CTACTCCAATCATCCCCACAAGACCACGGCGCTGGAAAATTCACCTCGCCGACTGGTCACTTTTTACAAGAAATGCCACTCTGGAAAATGAATTTTGTGACCACCTCAGCACAGATGAAATTAATGAGAAGTTTACTGAATGCACAATATCGGCCGCAACACTCGCTATACCACAAACAACAGGACTTGCACAAAAGAAACACAAAGTGTGGTGGACACAAGAATGCACATTAGCAAAAAAAACAGCAAAACAAAGCCTGGAGCGCTGTCCATCGATATCCCACTGCAAGAAGGCAAAAGCCAGAGCGCGGTATGTGCGAAGAAATGCAGAGAAAACCTCTAGGCAGAAATATGTCTCCTCAATAAACAGTTCAATAACATCAAAGAAAATTCACTGGTGACCATACCCCTTTCACACTTCCGCTCTTGACAGCACCCGGGACACAAACATCGTTAGAAGAACAGGCCAACATATTGGGCGAGCATTGTGCTGAGATCTCAAGCTCATCCAACTACACAAACACACTCCAGAAGCACAAAGCAGTAGTGGAAAAACAAAAATTCCCATCTGGAGCAGGTATGCATGAAGATTACAACCAGCCTCTCACACTGCAAGAATTAAGTGAGGTATTATCTTCTGGAAAAAAGACAGCACCAGGACCAGACAATGTGCATTACGCTATGCTTGCACATCTCTCCGAGGCTGCTGTAGAGGCACTGTTGAAATTCTTTAATAAAATATGGGTAACTGGGAAAGTACCTGACGAGTGGAAAAAAGCAGTCATAATACCTTTTTTGAAACCAGGAAAACCACCAACAAGTCCTAGCAGTTACAGACCAATATCCCTCACCAGCTGCATTGCCAAATCTTTCAAAAGTGTAATAAACATTAGACTGACCTTCGTACTTGAATCTCGGCAACTATTAGACGTACACCAATGTGGGTTCAAGAAAGCATGCTCGAGCACAGATCACCTTGTCCACCTATAAAACACCATTCGGGAGGCGTTCATCCACAAGTAGCACTTCTTTGACCTGGAGAAGGCCTACGGTACCACGTAGAGGTTCGGCGTCCTCCGTGATCTAGCACAGCGGCAGGGTGCTGAACTGCTTCAACGACTTCCTGGCCAACCAAACGTTCAGAGGCCACCTAGGCACAACTTTCTCGAGGAATTTCTACCAAGAGAACGGCGTACCCCAGGGGTGCATTCTAAGCACGACACTCTTCATAGTAAAAATGAATTCCTTAGCTAAAGTAATACCCAAGTCCATAATGTATTCAGTCTATGTAGATGACCTACAAATAGCATGCACGTCCTCCAGTATATCAACCTGTGAGAGACAAATACAAATCACACTAAATAAACTAGGTTCTTGGGCAGACAGAAATGGATTTAAATTTTCCCCTCAAAAAACAGTTGCTGTCCTGTTCTCATTGTGATGAGGCCTACAGGTCGAACCCAATCTATACCTGAACCGAACCGCGCTACCAACGAACACAAATATTTAGGCGTAACTTTCGACAAGAAACTCACATTTCTACCACACATTAACAACCTTAAAAAAAAAGCTTCTCAAGCCCTCAGTATCTTAAAAGTGCTCTCACGGAAACGGTGGGGGTCTGATAGAGCAAGCCTTTTACAAATATATCGCCCTCTGGTGCGCTCCAAGCTGGACTACGGTACGGGTGCATAGTATATGGTTCGGCAAGAGCATCTTACTTAAAAAGATTAGACCCCATTCATAATCTTGGTTTGCGCCTATCATCTGGAGCATACAGAACATCACCACTAGCCAGCCTTTACGTTGAATCTAATGAGCCCGCTCTTGAGGATCGAAGAATCGTCCTTACATGCACATACGTCTTAAAAATCCTTTCTCTTCCGAAACATGTCTGCCATCCAGTGGTCACCAAGTGCCCATCTAAAAGATTATTCATCAACAAACCACATTCTATCAGGCCATTACTACTGCGCTTTGAAGATAAATGCGAAGAGCTAACTGTACTAGATGCCCTACCGAATATTGCACAAAGGAATGAATATTTGCCACCATGGTACAGCCTGCCTTCAGTATGCGACTTCACAATGACACATTTAGATAAAAAGCAAACACCAAACGAGTACATATTACAGGAATTCTTTGCACTGCAAGAAAAGTATGCCACCTACTTTGAGTTTTGTACCGATGGCTCAGAAACAGAAAGTCATGTTGGAAGTGCAGTAATCCAAGAAAAAAATAAACAGATAATGCGACTATACCAGAATGCACATCGGTTTTTACTGCTGAGTGTTATGCCATCTTTGTAGCTGTAGAAAAAATAGTGAGAGAGAACATCAAAAAGAGCATCATAATAGCACTGCACTCCAGGAATGCTGCTCAACCCATAATAGGAAACATCATACATAACATAGTTAAGATCACAAAACAAAAGCATAACATTAAGTTCTGCTGGGTTCCTAGCCATGTTGGAATTGTGGGCAATGAGAAAGCAGATGTATGCGCTGCACAAGCCCGGAATGGTCAAATAAAACAAGTGAGCATACCGCACAGGGATTGCTTAAAGTTTATCTACAGTAAACTCAGAAATAAGTGGCAGGCAGCATGGGAAGAGCACGCAAAAAACAAATTACATTCTATTAAGCCCATTTTAGGGGAATGGCAATCATGTAGGCATCAAGAACGTTTTACCGAAGTTATTTTATGTCGGCTCCACATTGGACACACCCACCTCATGCACAACTTTGTGCTAACCAAACAAAACAAACCTCTCTGTGAAATGTGTGGTGCTGAACTCACAGTGAACGACATTTTAATTTCATGTATAAAACTAGAAGAACTAAGAAAGAAATATTTTACAACATTTTACAGGGAAAGCATCCCATTACACCCCATGTTACTTTTAGGTGATCGAGCACTGGTTGACTTCTCATGTATTTTTAGGTTTCCCAAGGAAGCCAGCGTTTTAAACAAACTCTAAGTATAAAAAGCTTCACCCTTAACAAAAACTCCAACCTTGGCGCATCATAGCCTCAGTTGCCAATAAAATCAATATAACTCATCATCTGTTTGGAGATGGCCACCATGTGGCACTGTCATCCGCAGCAGTCTGCTTTCAACCATAGTTTTGATAAAATCTATTACCGTATTTACTCGCATAATGATCGCACTTTTTTTTAAAAAAACTGACGCAAATTTAGGGGTGTGATCATTATGCGGGGTAAATTTTTAACAAAATTTTTCAGCCCCGAAAATGTTGCAGGTCAGACTACCCTTGTCACCTGGGCGCGCACCCGCAGTTACGCCGCTAAATGCGGTTATCGGCTTATCGCGAACCGAGCTCGGCGATCTCGGCTTACGTCGTTAACCGAGAAGATAAGAGTGCGAAAAGCGCACGAGCTGGCCCGCTTCAACAACGTATTTTCTTCGCACTAAATCACGTTCCAAGAGCAACGCACCAAAATAGGCAGTGTGTAGCATGAGCAGCGGAGCTGTGCGACGGCGCTTTTATGCAGCCTTCGATCTCATCCGATGGCGCAGCAACAGCTACAACAGCAACGTCCTGCGGCGCTCAAGCTACGCATTTTACCGTCTTTACCCCGAAAAATGTCCAGTCCCTGCTGCATCATTAAAGTAGGCCACAAATTCGGAATGCTCTCAGCACCAGATTCTGCGAGCTTACCGCAATGATGCCGCCCGCGAGCGCGGCGGACGGCGGCGCTCTGTACTCCCTAGTCCTCGCTAGGCCTAACTTGTTTCGTATCGAAGCCATGCGCTTTTGAACTGACCAACGCTAGAATGAATGCTCTACTTATAATGCTGGCTTACTGATAACCGAATTGTTTCATATTAAAAGAAATATATACGATCCATTTCAGCGACGCCTTAGCAGTGGAGCTGGTGTGCAAGCAGATCGGGTCACTCACGCTGCAATGGCGGCAGCTGCTACACAGCTGCGAACGTAAAACTAGCTTGTATCGCAGCTATTACTCCTACCAGCAACTCGGTACAGGCCAGCGATCCTCAAGGAGGATTCTTTTTTGACGTTCCCGTATCCCAGGGCTTATTATTTACGAGAGCAATAAAGTTTAGCCGGATCACCGCGTCACTTCGTTGCACCGCAACGCAGAACGGTGGCGAGCCTCGCGACAACGGCGAACCGTGATTCGAGATTACCACAGATAAGTTTGGTATCCGCGATTAAGCATAAGTGCATTTAGACTGCCCGTGTGACTGCAGGTCAGCCAACAGGCGGCTGCTGCTGCAATGCTGACAGAGCAAGATGGTCATCTGCACGTGCCATCTGTCAGGCAGATGGCAAGTACGATAATCTTCGGCTAGACTCGACATCGTCGACAAATTGCAGCGGCAAGTTCGAGGTGTGATCATTACACAGGAAATAAAAAAAATTGAATTTTGCCAACAAAATTCGGGGGTGCGATCATTACGCGAGTGCGATCATTATGCGAGTAAATACGGTACTCGCCTAATGATCACACTTTTTTTTAATTGACGCAAATTTAAGGGCGCGATCATTACGCGGGGTAAATTTTCTACGGAAAATTTTTGAGCACCGAAAACGCAAACAAGTTGCAGGTGAGACCCTTGTCACACGGGCGCACTTAACCGCAGTATTCGCTGTGGTTACTGCTGTCCACACAGCGGAACAATCTGTCGTATCGCAAGCCGAGCTTCACAACCTCGGTTTATGTCATTAACCGAGAAGGTGGCGGTGTCTATGGACAAAAAGCGCTCGTAGGCGTCCAAGTGCGAAAAGCGCACGAGCTGGCCTGCTTCAAGAACACACTTTCTTCGCACTAACTCACGTTCCAAGAGCAACGCATCAGAATGGGCAGTGTGTAGAGTGCCATGCAATGGCGCTTTTGTGCAGCCTTCAATCTTGTTCGAAGGCGCAGCAACATCGCGCAGAGCCCAAGCTACACATTTTACTGCCTTTACGTCGGAAAATGCCCGGTCCCTGCCACAGCGTTAAAGTAGGCGACACATTCGCAACGCTCGCAGCACCGAATTCCGCGAGCTTACCGCAATGGTGTTGCCCGCAAGCGCAGCGGACGACAGCATTCTCGTGTGCTACTCCCTAGTCGTTGCTAGGCCTAACTTGTTTCGTATCAAAGTCACTGCGGACAGCGCTTTTGAGTTGACCAATGCCATACTAAATGGTCTACTTATGGCACTGCCTTACTGCCATAACCTCATTGTTTCATATTAAAAGAAAAGTGTATAATCAATTTCAGCGACCCCTTAGCAGCAGAGCTGGCATGCAAGCAGATTGGGTCAGTTGCGCTGCAACGGCAGCAGCTGCTACGCGGCTGCGAAAACTAGCTTGTATTGCAGTTATTACTCCTACCAGCAACTTGGTACAAGGAGGATTCATTTTTGACACTCCCGTATTGCAGGGCTTATTATTTACGAGAACAACAGAGTACAGCACGGTTTTCTGACGCTGGTGCCAGGGATCCGCCTTGTGGGGACGCGCTTTCTTGTCCCCTATGGTTCACTTCCCCGCAGTGCACCCTCAACTCGTCCCCTTTACCCTTTAGTTAGCTTCCCCGCGATGCACCCTCCTTAGTCGTGTTACTTTGACTGACAAGGGAGGGCGCTGGCGTCACAGCGACACCAGCGCCACGGATGGCGTGTTTAGTAGAGCAGAACGCTGGGCCAGTTGTTGTAGCAACACATTCAGGAAAACTTTGTGCAGATTAACACAGGACGGAGGGCACACACACACGAGCGCAATACTTGCAACTGTATTCTCAGAAACGATACATCGCCTTAAGGAGCAGAAAGGGTGCAAGCGTACGATATCCAGTGCAACATGTGTGGGAGCACATTGGTGCAGCAAATATAGCATCAGTGATAGGCACTAGACAATTCAAACTCAGTGGAAATGCCCAAAAAACCAGGAACAAGGAAGTAGGTTATCAATCGCGAAGAAAATCAATTTCTTTTTTGAGAAGGGCTACCGATGCCTTACTCACGCAGCCTTCCGTAGCAGATATCTCAAGGGCCTCCACAATTTCCCGGGCCAGCCTATCGGAAGCTCTCCCCATAACAACTGTAGAACGGAGGAGAGGACGGCATTGCTGCTTCTTCTTCTTATTCCTGTCTATGTAGTGTTTGCATTTAAGGCAATGCAATGACAGGTTCGAGCCGCCATTTGAGCCCAGTGTATTGGCATGCTCTCTGGGCCTGTCATTTAGACAGCACCCTGTCTGGCCTATGTACACAGACCTGCAGCTGAGACCTTATACACCAGTGCAGGGCGCAAACTGTGTTTGGTGACACATTTATTCTTCATTGCTCTCTTCCCCTGGCACCTGCTAGTCGTGGCGCACAGGGCGAGACAATTTCAAAGGAGCTGTACAAACAACATCAACTCCGAACTTGTTGGCCACCCTTTTGACATTGTGCGATAGCTTGTTCACACATGGGAGGACTTGAAGAGGCCTTTTTTCTCTTGCCAGCGTGAGGTGAGGAACATCCGAAGGCCCTCTCAAGCCTTCTAAATTGTCTAAGCAGTGACTCCGCTACAGAACCTTATATTGATTTCGGGAATCCAGCTCGCTCCAAACGTTCAACCTGGTGGTCAAAACTGGATTTGACCCTGTGCGTGTGTGTTTCTCCCTCCGTCTTGTGTTATTCTGCGCAAAGTTTTCTTGACTATGGCGTGTTTGCTGCGCGTTGACGTTTGGCGCAAGGCTCCGCGCTTTGCCGGCTGGCGTGAAGCCTCGTGGGGAGGAATGCTCCCCCGCATCTCGTCCTGCCGGCCTCGGAGTTTTCCTCTGCCCTAGCGTGGGCGAACATTCGCTCGTAGCCGTGCTGGTGAGTCGGACGTCCTCGATTCCTCAGCGTATTTTGTTGCTAGCTGGCGTTGTTGTTCCTGTAGCAGTGAATGCCTTGTTTGTGTCAGCCAGTGTGTCGTTCCTCTGTTCCCTGAGAGCGAGGCCTGCCGTGGTCGGCGTGCGCTCGGTAGCGTACGCGACCATGGGGTGGGGTCCGGCGGTTTTGTTCTCGGTCAGCCACAGTTAAACGAAGAGAATGTATTTATCTCCCCAATTTAAAACCCCCACAGCCGTAGAGATGTTTCCTTGGTGCAGGCAACTTGCGGGCGAAGTGGCGATGTAGTCTGCTGTGGAGGCAGTGCTGAACAGTGCCGTCGGACGGCACTCTCAACACTGCGGCAACTGTGCTGCTAGATATTTACAAATGTCGCTTCGCTCCGGACCACCGCGTCACTTCGTTCATTGCACCGCAACCCACAACGGTGGTGAGCCTTATGACAATGGCAAACCGTGATTCGAGATAACCGCAGTTAAGCATCACTGCGTTTAGACTGCCCGTGTGGCTGCAGGTCAAGCAGCTGGTGGCTACCGCTGTAACAGTGCGGGACATCACAACAAAAATGCCGGCTGATAGAGCAAGTTGGTCATCTGCACGTGCCATCTGTGAAAAAGAATCATCGTCAGCTAGACTTGGCACACGACAAATTGCAGTGGCAAGGTCGGGGTGCGATCATTACGCGGGGAATAAAAAACTGACAAAATTCATGGGTGTGATCATTATGCGAGTAGATACGGTGTTTTAGCAGTTGTCGTATCCCTCTTGTAAGGGTTTGCAGAGACCAACTACATGGTACAACGAAATCACCATACCAAAAAATTACGTACATGCGTTTTAAATTGTTCTGCCAGGTTTTTCTGCATGATATTCAAGTATTTGTTTGCTTTCAGTTGGCGCAAAAAAATATGGCTGATAAAAGTCAGTACTAGACAGTTCCTTTCAGCGTGAATGTCAAAGCATCAGCCTATTGTGGCCTGCCAACGGACATCATGCTCTTCAAGCTGCATTCCAAGCTGCAGCGATGAAATGGCACCGTTTTGCCACTATCTCACTGCCATTTCAGGAGTCGTTTCTAGCTTTTCCTGTGCATCCAGGCTCTAAATGCACAGAGGTGCAGCCTCTCATCTTCTGCTGTGCTCCTGTCTGAAATAACCTGTAGGCCTCTGAGGCCAGTCTTGTACAAGGTCGGCGTTTTTATTTCTGCCGGTTTCGCAGTTGTAAGGCTGCTTGAACTGTCACAGCTAGCTGGAGGTACACTGATCAGGTGCTTACCTTTGCACTGCTGCGTGCATTGTCACTGCCAGTGTGAACATGAAACATTTGTAACTGTTGCATCCAGGGCAAATCAGCAAGCGTTTGCCATGTTTTATACAGCAAGCGCCTCACCAGAAGGACGCTGCAAACTGGATATTTTGAGTGCTGCCAGAACAGAAATCTGTGCATTGAAATTGTCTGTGTATGGGAAAAGTCCTCCTCCTCGTTCCGTTTGTTGTACACAGCAGACCTGGAGTCAGGCATGACTGATGACATGATATGTGCCAGCTTCAGTAAGCGAGAAAATTGAGTAAATGCACATACAACTGCGATGCTTTCTTAGCCATCAATGACCGTCACAATACAAGGAAAAGAGTGCGAACCGGCAACAAAACAGAGCAAGGCTAGACCCCCCCTCTGTTTCGGTGCATTCAGGCTGTGTGCGGCCGTTGTTCAGAAGCGACATTCACGCTCCGCTGTGCTTGCTTTCTTACTTAGCTGCAGCCACTTTGTGCAGGCTTTATGCAGTGGAATAATATCCTTCCAGATATGCTGAAAAATATCTGACAAGCGCCGTTACCTCTCATTTGGCTCCGAAAAGAAAAAAGTTTCTCAACGTGGGTGCATGGCAAAGCGAAAGCATACAGATGCAACATGTGGCGAAATTGATGTTAACATGAGACAAACCAGCTGATTCATGTTATTCCCTGCACTGGTAGGGGGGCTCTGCCGCTCTCCGGCTGAGTCATTGTGGCCGTGCGCAATGCTGCTGCTTTGTGGCGACTTTTTTGCTCTGTCACCTGAAGAATAAATGTTGTAGCATTTTCTTTTCAAGATTGTTTTGAAAAAAACACACACACATTACCAGTCCTAGTTCATTTTATGTGCCTATAAGAAATAAAAGGGATAATTGAAGAATTCGTATCACTTGCAATGTACACGCCACACTGAATTACTGACTTGTCATGGCTTTCCGCATAAACTATGAAAATGTACTTTGCAGCTTGACACATTCTAGACAGTGTTCTTGTAAGAAGTCATGCCAGACCAGAAGCAGGCACCTGTCACATTTTGCTGTGCCAAGTGTACCTGCGTGGTGCACTTGACATATGTCTTCAGCACTGTTGCGCACAGCATTCATTCTTTTCCTCTTACACACAGGAAACTATTCGCCGTGACCACAGCAGAGTCTGCAGTCACACTTGCTGATAGCAGTGCGATGCACGTGTTTAGATGTGGTGAGAGCTGACCCTTCACACTGTCGCCATTGTGTACAGCATTTTCCTTTCGGTAGGGGGGGGGGGGGGTGTGGCACTCTCTGCACTGGTCAGAGGGAGAGCTGCATGGCAGAGGTGCCACACAGAAAAAGAGCGTGGTGTTTCCCTTGAGTGAATGCCACTCTTTCTCTTTTAGGCAAGCCAACCCCTCCGAGTGGCAAGCCAGGAGAGAATCGCTTTCAAATGGCCAAGCAGCGCTGTGAGTTTTTAAGGTGCAAGAATTTCTGTGGGGAAACTGACTGCATGTTGCAAACACTCTCGCCCCCCGCTCCAGGAGTGATCAGGGATGGCTCTTTTGAGGGAACCTTGTTGATCCGATCGAACGTGTTGACTATGTTTTCATGTCATTTGTCTCATGGAAATGTCCCTAAGCTGTCATCGTCACCATTGAGAAATGTCTTCCTCGTTTAGCCATGCACCGAACCTAGTGATGAGGTTGTCACGAGGATACTTGTTGACATGCTTTTTGCACAAGACAGCGCAGGTTAGCTTGTCAAGTCCCCTTTATTTTTTTGCAGGTTAGCAGTGCAAAGTTGTTTTCATCCCTGCTTTTCTCTCTCGTTCACTGTCATGTCATGGGCATGCATGCAGTCAGGGCTGTGAGCAGACAACACCAGAAGCAGATGAGAATTGGGGCCTGTAAATTGTGTGCACACTGCGGGCATGTGGCGTTTTGCTCAAGGGATCACCCTAACATGTGCAGCCTTGCGGAAACACTATGTGGATGTGCTGAACCCGGGTAACAACAAGGCCGCCCCGGGGGTGCCGCCAGTTCCGGAACAGCCTGCAACCCAGTTCCTGGTGCCTCAGGCGGTGGGCGGTGGTGAGTAGTGGGTCTGGTGGTGAATGGTCTGTACTTGACTGCTCTCTTTCTCTCTGCAGACGGTGGCCACGACTTTGTGTCCCCTGCTCCACCACCAGCACCTCCCGAGGACTACGTAAGTGCCTGGGAAACCGTGATGCAAAGGGCATCATTGGAGGAGGCAAAGCAGTGCAATACATCATGCACTTTAAAACATGGTTTTTACCACCCTCAGCTAAAGTTGTCCAATGGTGGTATGGTGCTCAAGGCAGATAACTGAGCAAGTTGGTAAACATACATTGTGAACAACACAAGTGCTACAAACACAGACGCAAAGGGGAGCAGAGCGCTCACTTGCAACTGAAGGGTTGTGTTAGTGATCCATCAGTCAGCCTTTCCGGTAGAGAGATAGATTTTTTACATGCACGGATAACGAATGCAAGGTAAGGTTGACACATCAGTGGTCTGGGTTGGGGTGTGGGTGTATACATATTGGAGCTTCTTCAGTTGCGAGTGAGTGCTGTGTTCCCCTTTGTGTCTGCTTTTGTAGCACTTGTGCTATTCACAATGTATGGCGCTCGGCTGCTGACCCGAAAGATGCGGGTCAATTCCCGGTCTGGGTGGTCGCATTTCATTGAAGGTGTGTAGTCTGCGCTCTGGTCACAGGCCACGGCTAGGCCGCCGCAGCACAACCAGCGCAGTAAAAACATTTTGAACTGTCGGGGCTGGTTCTTCCTCGCCTTAGCAGATTTGGCGACCGAGCATTGAATGTGCAACCCCACCCTTTCTACAGGTGGCAACACGCCTCGCGGCACTTCGTTGGCCGCGTGTCACCACTTTGCGCACTTTAGCGTGCACTCCCAGACACTCTTAGAGAGTGTGGGGGTAGCGGTCTCGGACTCAAAGGAGATGCCCTCGACTCAGCGTGGCAGGAGACCACCTATCAAGTGACTAGGGGGTTGGTCGTTTGGTGCCCAGCTTTTGCCGGTCGCAAGCCAGAGAATGGGTCGGAGCCAAAGGTTCACAAACAAAACAAACTTTATACAGCAATGAGACAGTATAGAAGGCACTTGCAAAGTGATTAACAAAACAATGCAACTCGTGCAAAGTTACAATCGAGAAAGATTACAATACAGATGAATTATTGCACCTCAAGTGCACTAACACAAGAGAGAGGCAAACAAACAAAACACAATTTGTTCACCGGGCACTGCGACAGTCCGACGACCAGAGGTTCACGACGATGCCATCCCACAGGCTGGCGCATGCTGCCTCGTTGGGCCGTGGCTGGGCGAGTGGTGTTGTCCCGCGAGTCAAGCAGGTGCGCTTCTCTGAAGCTTAAACGGCGGCTCGGGCTGACCAGCAGCGGTCAATGCCCTTCATATATAGGCCAGCTCTGCATCTGTTTGTTCTTCGTGCCAAGGCAGGCGTGCACATACACATAGTATCGGCTGTGCACGTCCCCATTGGTCAGGCGCTGAGACTGGCTTTGAGTTGCTTCCAGATCTTTCTGGTCTGGCGCCGCCGCTGACGTGCGAGTGGAGAGGGAGGGGGTATCTCTCAGCACATGCAAGGCTACGCACCCCCCGTCACCATCGAACAGAAATGGCTCCGACATTCCAGAAGGTTCGACGTCGTGGGCTGACGCAATTCCTTGGCGCCGTGTGGGCGAGCGATGGTGGAAAGGGGAGCAGCACACACAAGGCTGTGCGCTTTCCGGGGTTTCCTTCTCCCCTTTTTCTAATGACGCGCATTGGCGAGATAGCACCGAACTTTGTGACACCGCGTTACAACCAGTCAACCTGCCGCCACTTTGGCAGAATGGCCCCCACACCTGGCTCCTGCAGGTTGAGGCGCATTTCCAGGTGCGGTATATCACCAGCCAGGAGACTAAGTTCCTCCATCTCGTGTCCTCCCTGCCTCCTGACATCACCGAGGAATTAGCGGATGTCATCACCTCACTGGGCACTGCCCGACCCTTCAACATGAAGGCAGCTGTTGTCGACCACAAGTCAGCGTCCGAGCGCAGCAGACTCCAGCAGCTCCTCACTGCTACAGAGCTCGGTGACAGCCGTCCTTCACAGCTCCTCCATCGCATGCGCCAGCTACTTGCAGACCTGCTGCCCACTTTTCTGTGCGAGTTGTTTCTCCAGCGTCTTCCCCAGAACTTGGTCCTCGTCGTCGTGGCTGTGGGTGATGTCTCATTGTACAAGCTTGCCAAACTCGCTGACCGTGTTGCTGACTACTCACGGCACCCCAACCCCAACTCTGTGACCACTCTGCCTCCAGCTACTACCGTAGCCTCCCAGCTTGCAAACATAGAAGGTTGCCTTAATGCCCGATGTCCTCGCACCCTTGCCACGCCGTTCTCCGCCGAGTTTCAGGTGACACCATTACTCCCTGCCACTCTCGTGCTCCCCGGAGCCCCCACCGTCCGACGCGCGGCGAAGCACCTCGCCCTCAGCTGTCTGTTGGTACCGCCATACCATCACGCCTCCCTCTCCTTTTCGGCCACCCTACGCAAGGTTTTCCCACGTCCACATAGACTTTGTTGGACCGTTCCTGTCGTCATGTGGGGCCTCTTACCTGCTCACGTGTGTGGATCGTTTCACCCGCTGGCCCGAGGCGTTGCCCATTGCTGACACTGAGACGGTTGCTTTGGCCTTCATGGCTGGCTAGGTGTCTCGTTTTGGCTGCCCGTCTGTCGTCACCGCCAGTTTCAGTCAGCCCTGTTCAGCGCCCTTGCCAACATACTGGGCATCCACCACAACTGCTGCCTACCATCCTTCGGAGAATGGCATGGAAGAAGAGGTTGATGTTAGGCCGCAGCCCGAGCAGCATAGTTTGAACCTCAGCGCTGTCGTTCTTCCTCGTCTTAGCTCCGACAGAGGCGAAATGCTAGAGGCCCGTGTACTGTCAGTGCACGCTAAGGAGCCCCAGGTGGTTGAAATTTCCGGAACCCTTCACGACGGCGTCCCTCATAGCCTGAGTTGCTTTGGGACGTTAAACCCTCATGAACCATATAGCTACGAACGCTGGGAGGATGATGAAGTGTTTTTGAAACAAAGACGACACTGAGGTATGTGCTTGTATGACTACCCCAAGCCATCGATCCTTTGCCTAGCAGATTACCTCTGCTGCTTATAGCCATCAAGTAACATTTGGTGGAGGTTGCCAAATTCGATCCCCGGCCCCAAGCTGGCTCTCCACCGTGGCTGCTGTCTTGCCACCATGTCTACAGAATCCACTCCCTCTCCAGCCGTCGTCGTGGCCCACCACCGCGAACCGGGCACATTCTGCGGTACAGGCGACGTTGATGTGGACGACTGGCTGGCCCTTTACGAATGTGTCAGCACATACAACGGGTGGGATGCGACGCTGATGCTCGCTAATGTGATATTTTACCTGACCGGCACCGACTGGCACCTCGAGAGAGTGGAAGATGACTTGACCTCATGGGACATCTGTAAGCAGAAGCTCCGCGACCTCTTCGGGAAACCCATCGGCCGCCAACTCACCGCCAAGAAGGCTGTTGTTGTTGTGACTGGGAGAAGGATGAAAAGGAAACTACACGGGCCTGCCTACTGGCTCGAGCCGAGCCACCACCGCTGCCAAGTGCAGATAGAGGAGAATTAAAAGGTCAGAGGAGAGAGAAAAAGAAAAGAAGGACGTCGCAGCAACAACTGCGTCCGCCGAAGCGGACGCTGCTGAAAAAAAACAGATAAGCGGCCGAAGCCGCGTTTCGTCACCACCTCCTCCCAAGAAGGCTCTCGCGTCGCACGCCCAAACTTCTTCAGAGCCATACGTAGCCTACATACAGGACGTCCTGGCCTTGTGCCTTAAAGTTGATAAAGACATGTCCGAGGCAGATAGAGTCGGCCACATACTGAAAGGCTTTGCCGACGATGCTTTTAAGCTGCTTCTCTGCAAAGACTGTTCTACGGTCGCTTCTGTTCCTGAGGTGTGCCGGCGTTTCGAGCAAGCCAAACATCGGCGCGTTTCTCACCGTTTTGACTGGCTGCCAAACACTGCTGCTAGCTCCTCCTGTGATGATCTGCCAACATTGCGGCAGCCTTCCGACCCGGCTAACTTAACCCGCATCGTGTGCTGCGAACTGAAGGTGATGACGCCCGCTGTTTCTTCTTGCAACTGCCGGACAACACCTTGGCACTCATCCAGGCCGTCGTTTGCCAGGAGGCTGCGAACATGGCCGTCCCTTCTGCTCGCCTCGTGGACAACGTTCATGCCAGCCCGAACACTCCGGTGATCGCGGCCACCACTTACAGTCGCAGCTTCTCGCCTCGGTATCGGCACCGCAATCCTGCTGAATGGTGTACCTCTGATGATCGGCCGATCTGTTTTACCTGTTCACGCGTCGGACACATCTCCCGTCACTGCCGCAGCCATTGGTCCCCGCCACCTCGCCCCTACTCCTTCGTCGACCGCCACAGCGACTATGGCCCGCTACGCTACTCACCACGTCTCGATCCACTCCATGATGAGCCTGCTCCGCAAGCTTGTGGGTCCAGCCGCTCACCTTCCCCATTAGGCCGCTGCTCCAGTCCTCCTACCACTCGCCGCAACCCTTCTCCTTCCACCTCCCGCCACTTCTCGGAAAACTAGCTAATGCAGCCCCCGGAGGTGACGCTGCATCATTGACCCGGCCTGCAAATACTCTCTTGACCCCCCCTGCCCAACGTCATCTCTTGAATGGTCTCGTGGATGCTGTCCCAGTCCTTGCCCTCATTGTGACTGGCGCCCAAGTGTCTCTCCTGAGCTCTTCTTTGCGCTGCTGTCTCAAGAAAGTTTCAACGCCCGCCGCCATGTTCACGTTTCGTGTCGCTGATGGCAGCCCCGCTGCCGGGACTGGAATGCGCACTGCGAGAGTCAGCATTGCCGGGCGTCATGTACCCGTTCTATTCACCGTTCTGACCAGGTGCCCTCAGGACGTGATCTTTGACTTTTTAATAGGGGTGTGCGAATATCAAATTTTTTGAATACGAATCGAATACAAATACTTAGTTCCGAATATCGAATCGAATATCGAATAATCAAGGAAAGACGCATTTAACCACTGCAAAACATTTATTTGAGCATCCAAGAACATCACAGTTCAACTATCAATAAGTAAATGAACACAAAAGGTGTGTGTGGCTGCACAGAAAGTATCGAAGTCTAGAACATTATTCTTAGAAGAGTGGAATTTTCACAGAAAATGGCTAGTACTCAGCACTGATTGAATCTAGCATGCCATAAGCGCAAAAGCGTGTTACTGGGATGAACATTAAAGGTTGTTGTGAAGAAAAACCAGCTGCTCCACATGGTCAGGCACTCCTGCCTGACCATGTGGAGCAGCTGGTTTTTCTTCTAGCTGAAACGACTTCTCCAGCCAGAGATAATTCCCTCTCACTTGGCACTGAAGTGGCAGGTATTGCGATGTATTACGTGCACAGCTCTGACTATACCAGCTTCGCAGGCATAGCCACAAAGAAGCTCACAAGCACAGTCAGCTACGGCATGTCCCAACATTACGCATGGCTCTGGACGCCGCCATGTTGTTATGGCTACGTCGATTGGACTTGCGCACCGAAATTTACGCCGGTGCTCGCAATAAAATATTCGGCTAAATACGAATATTCGCATGGGATCGAATAATCGAAACAATACGAATACTTAGATTTCGAATCGAATACGAATAGCAAAAATTTAATATTCGAATTATATTCGAAAATTTCGAATATTCGCACACCCCTACTTTTTAACCACCCATTCGGCTCTTATTGACTGTTCCTCAGGCCTTCTCCGATTGGATCTGCCCCTGTGCTATGACGACTCCACCAGCTCACCTCGCCTTCTCCTCTCGTCCCTGATGGAGACTACGTCCCTATCACCGCTGTGATTCTGCGTCATTGTCCATATCACCAACAACTGCCTCCCTGTCCTCATCTTCAGCCTGTCCCCTTCACTTGCTGATCTGTCCCCATTGGCCGACTGCACAGTTTCTGCCCTGGCTCCTGACCCCAGTGTCCCTGCATCGCAGCCCTCTCGTGCGGATCCTATTTCCAGGATGATCACGGCCGATCTGCCCTCTGCTGATTCTACAGCTCTTCACAGCCTCTTGTCCTCCTACAGCGATACTTTTTACTTTGGGGACCGTCCCTTGGGTCAAACCACCGCATTGACACCGGCGAGGCCCGCCCTATTCACAGACGGCCCTATCGGGTCGCTCTCTCTGAGCACCGTGTCATTCAGGCAGAGGTGAACAAGATGTTGGCTCGCAACATCATCGAGCCTTCGAGTAGTCGTTGGGTGTCCCCTATCGTGCTTGTTAAAAAGAACGATCAAACCTGGCAATTCTGTGTCAATTACCGCCACCTGAATACCGTCACAAAGAAAGACGTGGGAATCCTGGCTTCCCACTGTTGCCTTTGCGCGGCTGTGCCGGCTTCCCGCGTTGTTTCTCCTCTTTCCCTTGCTCCTGCCTCAGGCGGTGGAGAGGCGGCTAAGTGACTACTGACTGTCATTTGGCCACAGCTCCGCCCCGGCTCCCCAAGGGCCTTTGCCATTGGGGCGTTTCGGCGGGATTTCGGGACCCGCTTGGGCGGCCGCACGACCGTCCGAGCGGAGCCGAGAGAGAGATCCCTCCGAGACATCGTAAGGTGCGTACGCTAGAGCTGTGCACAGGCCACAAATTTCAGCCCGCGCCCGGCCCGAGCCCTACACTACTGAAGGAGGCCCGGCCCGGCCCGACACTGAAGAAACCTAAGCCTGCCCGGGTCCGGCCCGAGTTAAAGGGCAACTCTGGCAATTTTTCAGCCATTTTAAGTTAATGGCTGATTTGTGTTCCTAAGAACCTCCTGTAATGTGTACGACACAAGGTTTTGAAAAGTGACCCTAAAATAATTTTTAAACAGCAAAAAACGCACAACTCGAAACCGAAACCGCAAAAACGAAACCGGGGAGGTGCCTTCGTGCGGTATTGACTGTGACGTCACTGACGGGTTCGCCTCGCTGCGAAGTCCCCGAAGATGCCGCAACTACCCTGAGCCGTGCTGTCGACATGACTGAAAGCGCGGAGAACAGCTTTTCCGAGACCAGCGAGTATTTAGAAGACTACTCATTCGACGATTTTGGACTGGACGAGTCGTCTTTCAGGTATGATCCACCTCCGCGCGAGCCCGCCGAGTCACACCACAGGCCGCGTCACGTGTAGTATGGAGACGGTCTGAACTCGGAGAAGTTACTCGAGTCATTTACTTGACTTGAGTCTTTTGATTTATTACTTTTGATTGATTTATTACTATTTGATTTGATCACTTGATTTCAGTCATTTCTCGTGCATGCATTTGTGACACAGTCGTCAGAACAAAAGTTAATGTGATGCTCCCGCTGACAGCTGTTCGTGTGGCGAGTGCCGGCCGACCCAGCCTGATGAAAGAATCTGCTGCCCGAACGTTGCCGCGGTGCTCAACGTCCTTACAGGGGCATGCACCACCAACAGTCCTCTCATTGCGAAGCTTTGTCTCGACGGCGAGCTTTTGGAAGTGAGTTCACGCCATAATCCAGCACACCGCTTCCTCTTGACGGCCGCGCTTTGTTCAGCTGGCCGCTGCGATGGGCGGTTGTACTCGAATAACGTTGGCACAGAATATGCCTCCTGTGCCGGACAGCGCTCGGACTCCACGCTACGCTCCCTAATCGACCGCCTCACCGCCAACTGCTCTGATGCTTCCCTCGCCCCGTTCGTGCTCCATGAGAACGTCCTCTGCCGGCGCAATATGCAGCCTGATGGAGCTGACCTCTTGCTCGTGGTCCCTCAACATCTGCGCTGCAGCGTCCTTGAGCAGCTTCATGACGTTCCCACGGCAGGTCATCTTGGAGTCTCCCGCACCTACGACAGCGTGCGCCGCTGCTTCTTTTGGCCCGGTCTACACCATTCTGTCCGCCGTTATGTGGCCGTTTGCGAGCTCTGCCAACGCCGGAAGACGCCCTCGGTTCTCCCTCCGGGACACCTTCAGCTGATTCCCATCCCGGTGGACCCGTTCTCCCGGGTCAGCCTCGACCTGCTTGGCCCTTTTCCGGTGTCTGCTAGGGAAACAAATGGATCGCCGTCGCGACGGACTACTCGACGCACTACGCTATTACTCGAGTGATCCCAACCAGCTGCTGATGTCACTGACGACGTCATCGACGACGCTGACGACGTCGCTGACCACGGTGCTCCCCGTCACCTGCTCACCGATCGCGGCCACTGCTTTCTTTCCAAAGTGGTCGCCGAACTGCTCCGCTCCTGCTCCGTCCGTTGGCCACGATCCTTTGCTGCCTCCTTACACTCGGGAGGCCATCACTCGCAGCCAGCTGGCGGAGAAGTTGTGGAGCCTCGCATATGTTCTGCGTATGCTTATGCCAGCTAAGTTTGGCAACACAGGCAACGGAAGAGCCCATGGTCTGACGCTGTGGTTTCTACTGCTCATTGCCATATTTAGATATGTATGACTTGAGGGGGCTCAGAAAAAAAGGAGGTGGCATGCTTTTGGGCCTCCCCTTCAGCTGCGATCGTCACCTCCGCTGTGTTCCCAACAGCCCGTGCTACAGGGTTATGTTGGCTTTCTTCAGCAGCTATCTTGAGCAGCAGGAAAGAAATCGCATTATATTTGTACTGTGGTTCCAAATGTGATGCGAGATATGCTCTTAAACCAATCAACTAACTCGCATTATATTGCTGTAAAAATGGTGCTTGCATGGAAGTCCTGCCTTGTGTTGCTCTGTGTGAACATCAACTGCTACGGTAAGATTAGAGCTCAGCTGTAGTTAATTTGCTGAGGCTTATCTTGCTATACCACACCAAAACAGGTTCTGTCATTTAATTTACGTGGCAGGAGCTGACGCTACATATCACTGTGGCTAGGCTGTAGAAGGTCTCTATTCACTGAGCTGTGGTGGTGGTTAATGCAGTGTCTTGTTTGAATGCTTTTAGGCTACAGGGCAGAGATCAGTCAGTCATTCAACAAAACACATAAATCATACATCGGAATCTGTTGGGCCCACAGTTGCACGCACTTGGCATCACAAGTACAAATAGTGCAAATGCATCCCAGACATCATACAAAAAAGAAACAAACAAACATGCCATTACTACATACTGCCAAGTACAAATTTTTTCACTGAGTATTCAAAGTTGGTGCATATTTTCGCCCCCAGCAGGATGTCATTCCAAATTTTTGCACCACAAAACTGCAGTAGTCTCCGACCATAAATGTTGCATGCTACAGGGAGACTGAGGGCTAGCACTCCTGGTGTCACTGGTGGGCATAGTAAAAATATGGAGTGGGAGTTGTTGGATATAATGTTGTGCACTGTACATGACACCTTAACCTGAAACACAAGCGTGAATGGAAGTATTTTAAGTTCTTGATAAAGCGGATGGCTTGGTTGGCATCGGTTGGAGAGTGTCAGAATACGTATCCCCCGTTTTTGTAGGCGTATAGCGGGATCCAAGTAGGTAGAGCCCCATGAGTTGCAACAGTAAGCCAGGTGGCAATGAAATATGGAGTAGTAAATGATTTTCAGGACAGTTTTGTCAAAGAGCACTCTACTTCTGAGTAGAGCATAACATGATGATGCTAATTTGGAATACACATGCGCAATGTGGGGTTTCCAGTTAAGGTTGTAATCCAAAACAGTTGTCGAAAGAAATTTTTAGAAAATGCCTGTCAATATGCCTGTACGCATAGCGAAACACTATGTGCTTTGTTTTAGAGGTGCTCAGTGTTAAGCTATTTGCCCTTAGCCACCCTGACAAGTTCGTTCCAGTGTTTTCCCAGAAAAAACGAGTGCAGTATCATCGGCATACATGACTGTTTTAGATTCCCGCATAATTGAGGGTAACTCATAAGTATAAAGAGAAAACAGAATTGGCCCTTAGGCATGAGGATGAAATTTCGTTTATGCGAATGTGTTGTTGACGGTTCTTTAAATGGCTAGTGAAAAAACCAAGAGTTCTTCCTCTAAACCCAAAATTGAATGCACTATGGTGTTGAGAGCCTTCTTAAGGTGCAAAAATGTAACTACTGCTATGTTAGCGTTGTGTAATGAGGAGCAAACAGTCTGCGTCAGTTCCATCACCGCAGTCGTCGTTGAGCTCTGAAGCCAAGTTGTGAACTCGTAATTATATTATTTTCATGCAGAAATATTACTTTCTCAAATACAGTGTTGGCAATGCTTAACACCGATATAGGTCGGTAGCTGCATGATCTCCATCTTTATAAAACGGGGTAACTTTTGCTAACTTTAAAATATCTGGGTATTCACCCTCTTGCATAGCGAAATTGAACAACTCCGCCATTATCGGTGCCAGCACGTCAACACTGTCTTTGAGAGCCTTTACGATCGGCCAAGCTAGAAACTATTGTGGTGATCTCCAAAGAATCTGCGGCATCAAGCTCAAAATTGTATGCTACTGTATCAGTAAATGTGACGCCCCTATCCAAGACCAGAGGGCTAGCTAGTTGAGTTCCGATATTCACAAAGTAGCTGTTGAAATTCTCTACTGCACTGGCACCTCCCATTTCTGAACTGGTTTTGAGTGAAGTGTTAGTCTTTTTTTCCTTATCATAGCAACCACTTTGTTCCGACTAGCCCGGAACTTTTGCAAATTGAAGCTGTTGTTTTTTTTCCATTTTTGATACCACGTATTTTTCTCTTTCTAAGGATAACTGTAGTCATCCAGGGGCATATTGGCTCGCTATATGTGTGGTTAGAATACGTACTACACTGAGTTATCAGAACACTTAAATTTGTGGTAAACTTGGAAAGTACAGCATTAGCACCATCGCTAAAGTCACAGCTGTATCTCATGTGTAGGAGTTCATTGTGTAGTAAGTTGCAGTTGATTCTGGGTTTCCGTGGAGACCTTTCACGGCTGTCACCAGTGGCTCTGAAGCGAAGGAATGCAAATACTGGTAAATGGTCCGATATAGGCACATTGTAGACTCCCGGAGATATATCGGTAATGTTGCAGAAAACATGATCTAAAATTGTGGCTGATGTAGGCGTGATTCGATATAAAGCTAGTAATGCTGTAAGACTGCAGAAGTAGTAAATACTCAGAAGCCGATACTGTAGAAGTATCAGTGTTAAAGTCTCCTGTTAAAACAGGGCGTGTATAATTACTATGTATTGACTCAAGGATACCATCCATTTCCTCTAGAAATAGACAGGCTAGATCTGGGTGGCCTGTATACCACATTTGAAAACTGCACAAAAAGAGATGTCTGGTAATGAGTTGATATGTTCCTGATTATTGTGTGCTGCAGTGAGGGCCTGATTAAGAGAGCTCCTCCTCGGAATTCCTACTGCAGCTGGTTATATCCGGGCATCTGTTCTCCTCTTTTCAGCCAGGTTTCCGTTAAGGCTGCCACGTCAAACAGGAATTCATGCTGAGATAACAGTGCTATTAATGAGTTTTCATCTTTATGGAAACACAGAAAAAAGGATCTGTGGTTTGGTTTACAGGGGCTTAACGTCGCAAAGCTCTGAGGGACGCCATAGTGAAGGGAAATTTCGACCACCTGGGGCTCTTTAACGCGCTGCACTGACATTGCCTCTAGAATTTCGCCTCCATCGAAATTCGACGGCCACGATCGTCTTTCGGGCCAGCAGCCGAGCGCCGTAACCACCGCGGCAGCACAGAGCTGAGTGATAAGGCATAGCCTAATGAGCACAATTTTCTTTTGCAGCAGCAGCAGCAGCCAGCAGCAGCGACACCCATGATGTTTGACCCTGCGGACTTCTCGTCGCGGCCAGTGGGGGGCAGCCTGGCCAGGAGGAGAGCCTACCCAACGTAGCACCACATTTTTTTTCCCCCTCCCAGACAAAGTATTTTTCTTTGTGGTGCAGTCGTTTCCTTTTTGCCTCCGCAACTCGATTGCTCTCCCATGGAAGGGCAGTTTCATGTCAGAACTGGAGTTTGGTCGAATGTCTCGGTGTGGCTCTCTTCAAAAGGGGGTAGGGAATCTGGCAGAGCAGCAGTTCACATGTGGTGCACTGCCTTGATTGGTTCACGATTTTCAGTCTGTCGTTGAAATGACACAGTCTTCATTACGCTGTGCATGTGTGATGACCACACTAGTTGGCTGTGGCCAGCTTTGCCTTAACAATGGTCTCTTCAGCTGCTTTGTTTGGTGTAGGGTTTTTTTTGCATCTCCTCTGTGCATGTCCCACGGTTTTTATGAAAATGCTGCCACCATTCCGTTACTCGCTCTGCCTGTCAAGAGCTGTAGTAAATACTGTTTGCGGCGAGTCTCTTTTTTTTTTGTTTGACTCAAGTTACTCTGTACATAGAGACTGCCTTTTTGTAAGCCTAGCGTTCGGTGGTATTTCCATGCTGTAAGTGCTGCTTTTTGCTTGAGGAGATTGCTGTTACAATTGTGCTACTATTCTGTTTGCTGCCCTATATCAGATGGAAGTAAATTTTGTTTTCCTTCCTTTCGATCAGGGCCTGGATTATTTACACCAAGAAAATATATTTTGAAGATGATGCATGCGTTTAGATAATTGTGAAAGGAGTCTTGGGCACTGCGAGGTAATAAGCTGTATTAGTTTTCACAATGTGCACCCAGTCAGAAGGTGTGGTCTGAATTGACTTTCTTCCTCTGTGATGGAGCTCAAATAAAGGACCCCAGTTGAAGCAGCGCTGGGAATGCTCTTTCTTCCTGTGGCTCATGGTGGGGCTCTTGTTGGTGCTGCTTCAGCAGCTGTATGAATGAGGGAAAGCACTGAAAGAAGAATAAAAGTGAGAAATGTCCAAACTGTTGCATGGCATTCTGCTCCTGTGTCCTGTACAGAGATGGGATATGGGCAAGCTGTCACAACATTTACGCCCATTTTCAGTGCCAGAGTTGTATTCATTTCTGTAGACACCCACACTTCTGTTTACAAGTTGATTGTAGAAGTAGCATAAAATGCATTCAACTTCAATTGAAGTGCTCAAAAATAGTTGAAATCCAACACTCAAAATTGCACATGAGGCTCAGAAGCCAACCATCTCGAGAAAAGGTGCCCACACGTCTTTCTCATATTCATTCGTCATTTATTTATTTATTTATTTACATTTCTGCAGCGCCATGAAGGCATAATTGCAGAGGGGAATACATACATAAACAATCAATCGTACAGCATGTGCCAACTTTTTGTACAGGATAGGAAAGAATGGATGGCAGAGGATGAAAAAGAGGGTCAACAGAGCATTCACATCAGTCAATTGGTCGGGAAAGGACAGGAAGAGGAAGAGCAGGAAAACAGCAGATGGACATGGGTGTACAGTACGGTCCATTGTTAAAGGGAACATACGCTCGCGTGGCCTCCGCACTTCGCGAAGCCATGTTGCCTAGATGCCGCGAGAATGGGCGGCATCAGGCATATGCGCGAAAAGACCAGCCGCCATGCTTACTGTGCATGCACCTTGTGCCGTCTATTCTCGCACGGCCGCCGCGGTGGCTCAGCGGTTATGGTGCTCGACTGCTGACCCGAAAGACGCGGGTTCGATCCCTGCTGCGGCGGTTGAATTTCTTTGGAGGAGAAATTCTAGAGGCCCGTGTATTGTGCGATGTCGGTGCACGTTAAAGAACCCCAGGTGGTCGAAATTTCCGGAGCCCTCCACTATGGCGTCTCTCATAGCCTTAGTCGCTTTGTGACGTTAAACCCCATCAACCAACCAACCAACCAATTCTCGCACGTTCTGGGCGGCAGCGCTTCCCGAAGCGCAGAAGCCACGCGATCGCATGTTCCCTTTAACAGTGGACCGTACTGTACATCACAGTTCCGACAACAGTGCTTGGAACTTTTCTTCGGACTGACATTGAGCAATGTTATGAGGCAGCTTATTCCATTCATTTATGGCGTGCGGAAAGAAAGAGTGCGTGAACATGTTAGTACGGCATTTTATTTCACGTATTTTCCAGTCGTGGTCACGCCTTCTGGATACAAAATGAGGGGGCAGCAGATAAGTTTCGGGGTTAATAGCAGTTTTTTTTAAATAAATGCGGTAAAGGAATTCTAATTTTATTCGTAAATGGCGCTCCTCCAAAGAGTCCCAGTTCAGCTCTTGCTTACTACTGTTGCTTCGATAATTAAAAGAATATTTATTGGTAACAAACCATGCCGCACGGTTCTGAACCCGTTCCAACATGCCACAATAGGTTACTACGCAAGGGTCCCATACTACGCAGGCGTACTCCATAATTGGCCTGATGTTAGTGAAGTATAAAAGTTCTTTAACCATCTGAGGAGCGTCCCGTAAATTCCTTTTTAAAAAATTTAGCATTCTAGATGCCTTTGCCGATATATATTCAGTCTGCTTTCTCCATGTCAGGTCAGCCGAAAAATAAACCCCGAGATATTTAAAATCTGTTATTTTAGATAAAAGCTGGTTGTTTAAAACATAGTCAGACAAAACAGGACTACGACTGCGTGTAAAAGAAATATAGTAACATTTCTTAGCATTCAAAGCCATGTCCCATTTCTCGCACCAGCACTGAGTGCGGTCCAGATTTTGCTGTAAATTATTTGTGTCACATGAGGCTTTAATCGAGCGATATAATACCCCTGTCACACGGGCATTTCAAAGGCCCTCGAATCGATAGACTATCGACTCGAAGGCGATCGAGCGCTGCTACATGGCCAGTTTGAATGGCCATCGAGTCAATAGTCTATCGAGTCGATTGTGCAGCCCGGAACTCTATTGAGATTTCGAGGGCCTTCGAGCGTTGCCCAAGGTTGCTAGCATTGCTTCGAACGACAACAAACATGGCGGCGCCCTTCAAAGCCGGACCCCTCGCTTCGGACTGAGTTCTTGTTGTTGCTGCCTTTTTCTGTCCGTTCACTGGTCATAAATGGGGCACCAGTCTTTCGCTTCGTCTCATCTTGCCTACAAGAAAACGTATAAGTGATAAATTTGCTTTATTTTTTATTTAGAGTGAAGGCTGCTAGGCTTTATTTTTTATTTAGGCTGCTAGGCCTAAGAGAGTCGGTTTGTTGATAGTAATGGTTCCCGTTTTGACCACCAGATGGCGCCACTAGAGCTGAGTTTATTTTTGCGTCTCTGCTAGCATACGCTGAACTAAATGTGGGAATGCGCCTACGTTCAGCGTACGTAAGCGTGCATACGCTCGTGGTACGTAGACAGCATAAATTTATGCTCTGTTCTCACTGTATCTGTGTACGCCGCGAGCGGCGACGTGGTGCGCACAGCGAGAAGCAGCAGCGGCGCGGCCGTTCCAACTCGCCCGGGCGTCAACAGATGAGAACAGGTTTTTGCGGCAAGCAAATCCGCTTCGCTTGCCGGATTTTTGAACAAGTGTGAACGCGCCTTATGACTGCAAAAAAGTGTATTTCAACATTTAGTTAAGTTTCGTCAATATATTTTTGCTGTTTGCGCGAAACCGAACGTAGCGATTGTGGCGCCACATGAGCTTGGCGTAAGACGCGAGAACGATTTCAATGGCCATTGAGATTTGCCGTGTAGCAGCACCACAACTCCCTCGAGTTCGATGGCGATCGAAAATCTCGAAGGCCCTCGACTCAATGGCCATTGAAACTGGCCGTGTGACAGGGGTATAAGACAGTCATCTGCGTACAGGCGTAGCTAACAGTTAACATTTTCCACGATGTCATTGACATAGATTAAAAACAGTAGAGGCCCCTGTACTGATCCCTGCGGAACGCCAGATGTGACAGAAGCAGTATTTGAAAGCCGGCCGTTGACCAATACGCGCTGCTTGCGCCCTTCAAGATAGTTTTCAATCCATTGCAGCAAGGACAGCAGCTTGGGCATGTTGGTTATTCATTCTTGATGGAACAGCGCAAAACATCGGGACAAGAGACAAGCGCTGACTTACAACTGGTTTTTATTTCGAAGAAACATTGCTTCTTATACCTTCTTCACCCTCTCAAAAAGCACATGCGTCGCAACCATATCGTTCAAGCGTCCACAAAAAAGCATAAGACAAATAATCACAGATATTTATAATCACATTTTTAACATGTCAAATTCTTTCTTAGTCAAAGCAACAGACGGCGTGCTGACACAATCGTCGCGCAGAGTCGCTATCGAAGCTGCCTCGATTATTTCCCGGACTAACTGGTCTTTGTGATTAGCCAAAGCTTTGCATTTTTGGAGAGAGAGAGAGAGAGAAAACTTTTATTGCTCTTTCAAGAGATTCGCGGAGATGAAGACTTCTTGGTCGTCCTGCTTGGGCGCTGGCGACTTGAGTCTTCGAGCAAGGGTGGGCCCTCAGTCCAGGGCTCCACTGAGTCGTGCCGCTTCAACAGCGTGCTGTACCAAGGCCCTCTGGACCTCGAGCTCGCTGCTGGAGAGACAGCTCTCCCATTGCTCCTCACTCGGTGGTTGATAATTGTGGAATGCTATGTTTCTTTCGCACTCCCAGGTAATGTGATAGAGTGTAGGTGTACCGCCGCACCAGGGACAGTCTGATCTGAATTGCGTTGGTGACATTTTGCTGTATATGTACAGGTTAGGAAAAGTGTTCGTCTGTAGCCTACGCCATCCTACAGCCTCTTCCCTAGTCAGTGCTCTGTGTGGTGGTGGATACCTCAATCTAGTTCCCCTATAAAGTTGTAGGGTCTCTGCGTAGCCTCCCTCGCACGTGAGTAGCCGTAACTCCGGGGCGTCCGATAAGCCTGCTCGGTAAGTGAGCCCTCGAGCCAGGCTGTCCGCCCTTTCGTTTCCTGCTACGCCTGCGTGAGCTGGCACCCAGATGATATGCTGTATAGGCGTTTTTCCAGCGGAAGCTGCCGCCTCGCCGATGATCCTAAGGGCGATGCCGCTAATGTTGCCCTTCGTATAACTCTTGCATGTTTCTTTCGAGTCCGTTAGAATGTTCAGGGAGCGGCCTCTTCTATAGCCTTCGGCTACCGCCAGCGCGACGGCAATCTCTTCGGCCTCCGCTATCCCCGACACTCCCACTGAAGCGCAGGAGGTCATTTCCCCTGTACCATTGACTACCACTACAGCGGCTGTGCGCTTCTCTACGCTTGCGTACATAGAAGCGTCCGTATATAGTGTGTTTTCGGATCGGCCTAGCCTTTTGTCCATCTGCTCGGCCCTAGCCCTCCGCCTCTCCTCGTGTAAGTTGGGATCCATGTTTTTAGGCAATGGCCCTACATTGAAAGTCCTTCTGAGGTCGTCTGGTACTTCTGTGTATCTGTCAGCCAGACCACCGGTGTTCCGACCCAACCTCTTCAGGAGCGCCCTTCCTGTGGGGGAGCCTCTGAGTCTAACCAGTTGTGCACCCGTTTGAGCCTCTGCGAGCTCGTCGAAGGTGTTGCTGACTCCGAGCTGGAGCAGTTTTTCGTTTGATGCGTTCCTGGGTAGGTGCAAAGCGATCTTGTAGGCCTTCCTGAGGACACAGTCGGCCTGCTCCCTCTCCGCTTTCGTTGCAGCGTGGTAAGGCAGCGAGTACATGAAGCTATGCAAAGAACTTAAACTTGACTACCTCCTCGAGGCATAAAAACTTGCAAGAAGTCTAACTTGGACGCGTTTTT
Source organism: Amblyomma mixtum (assembly GCF_055824585.1). Taxonomy (NCBI): domain Eukaryota; kingdom Metazoa; phylum Arthropoda; class Arachnida; order Ixodida; family Ixodidae; genus Amblyomma; species Amblyomma mixtum. Next base: position 69,005,993 of record NC_143021.1, on the reverse strand, counting down.
CACTGTAAAAACTCACAAACCAGACTGGCCCTTGAGGGTAATAATTTCTGAGGGAGGGACGTGGCAAAAGATTCTTGGTGTCTTCTTGCAAGCAAAATTAAAACTAACAATTGACGACCCATTTCAGGTGAAATCTTCGGACGATATAGCTAGATTTTTAACTGACAATTCTAGCAGTGCCTTTGCCGCATGCTCAGTTGATGTAAAAGATTTGTATTATTCCATACCGCATGACGAGCTGATGGTGTCTGTAGAAGAATGCATAGATACGCATGGTGCTGTTGCATTTCAAAACGCCTGCGGAATGTCTATTAGAGGGTTCCTGGAGCTATTAGCAGTGTACCTCAGGTCAACTTACGTCTGTTGGGAGGAAAAAGTGTATCTCCAGAAACGCGGTGTTTGCATTGGTTCATGTATCGCGCCTCTACTCAGTGATTTGTACTTGGCGCGCAAAGACAGGTTCCTGAACGTAACCCTTGCTGGTACTAGTGTTAAAAAGGTATTTAGGTACGTTGATGACTACCTAGTTCTTTGTGATGGCCAAAGGGCGAATACGCTAGAAGCAGTAATGGAGGAGGTGGGTCGCTTTGCGCAGGCTTTGTAGCCACTTATTATCACGCACGAGCTTCCTGCTCAAGGGTCACTCAGGTTTTTAGACCTGAGACTTGAGTTCACTAGAGGGCACGCCTGCTGGGCCTATGAGCCCAGAGCGGAGAAAGCGCCAATGCCCTTCCAATCAGCTCACTCTAAGCTGACCAAGAGGGCTATTGTGAACTTGTGCTTCACGAATGCCTTAAGGAAATCCTGTGTTCACAAAATGAATGCGAGCTTTCTTCGCCAGGCGGAACGGCTTGGCAACTCGGGTTACCCCTCGCACCTGTTGGTATCTGTTGCCAAGCAGATGAAAAAGCACCTGATGCAGGCTAGGCCCGAGCAGCAAGATGATGCACAGAAACAGAAAGAAAGAAGGCCGGTAGTAGCAATTCCGTATCTTCACAATATTTCCCATCGCCTGAAAGGCATAGGTCGAAAAGCTGGCGTGAATGTAGTGATGACTGCTCCTAATAAACTCAAAAGTCTGTGCAGACGAGTCAACTCCGATCCGACCAAAAAGAAGCAGGGATGCACGATAAAGCATCGAACCCCCTTTGTGGAGTGCACCGAAGGCCTTGTTTATTCGTTGCCAGTGACTTGCGGTAAACAGTACATTGGGCAGACTGGCAGGTGCATGAATGAAAGGCTGCTAGAACACAAAAATAATTTCGAGCAAGCTTGCAGGAACCTGGGAATCCATTGCAGAGATTGCCCTTCAACTAGTTGTGCACCGGTTTTCCAAAAATGCAAAGCTTTGGCTAATCACAAAGACCAGTTAGTCCGGGAAATAATCGAGGCAGCTTTGATAGCGAGTCTGCGCGACGATTGTGTCAGCACGCCGTCTGTAGCTTTGACTAAGAAAGAATTTGACATGTTAAAAATGTGATTATAAATATCTGTGATTATTTGTCTTATGCTTTTTTGTGGACGCTTGAACGATATGGTTGCGACGCATGTGCTTTTTGAGAGGGTGAAGAAGGTATAAGAAGCAATGTTTCTTCGAAATAAAAACCAGTTGTAAGTCAGCGCTTGTCTCTTGTCCCGATGTTTTGCGCTGTTCCATCAAGAACCATTGCAGCACTTCTCTTGTTAAGCCAAAAAACCCTAGCTTGTGAAGTAGCAGGAGGTGGGGAATTGTGTTGAATGCCTTTCTGAAATCTAAAAAAAACGCAATCAATCTGCTTCTGGCGGTCGAAGGCAGAGCAGTGATCATGGTTGAATTCAGCTAGTTGAGTTACGCAAGAACGGCCAGCCCTAAAACGGTGCTGTCTGTCGGCGAAAAATTTATTGCATTCAAGATGTTTTACCACAGAACTGTAAACTATGTGTTCTAATAGTCTACAGCATATGCAAGTAAGAGAGATGGGCCTGTAATTAGCTACATTATTCTTGGAACCACCTTCATGAATGGGCACCACGTTAGCTACTTTCCACTCGTCAGACAGAGAGCTTGTTTCAAGAGACTTATTGAACAAAATAACTAAATAGTGAGCAATCATATCCGGACAGGCACGTAGGACATGCGAGGAAAGACAGTCCGGTCCACCTGCAGAGCTGCATCACACAGAGCTAGAATTACTGACTGCATAAGGGACTGCTTAGGTCCATGCGAGAAATTTCACTTGTTCATGGTGCGTGCACAGGCCTCGATACTATAAATGGCAACAAAGTAGTGCCCAGAAAATGGTGGCAGTAGTTTGCTCTCTGCTGCATAAATCATGCTATGACTATATGCATACTGCAAACTAATTACTACAATGTACTAACTAATCATGTTTGAAACAGAAAAGGCGGAAATGGGGCAAGGACAAGACGGGACATTCACGCCTTTTCTGTTTCAAACACGGTTACGAACCAACTAGCCCAAACCAAAGTACTTCTAGAGCACTAAATAAGCCCCCAATTAGTTAGTGCATTGTAGTAATTCATGGTGCAGTATGCGTATAGTCATATCATGATTTATGCAGCAGCGAGCAAACTACTGCCACCAGCTGCTCCATCATTTTCTGGGCACTACTCTGTTGCCATGTGAGCAGAGTGTGTATGCTGACCATGGCAACACGGATTCCGCCCTGGGCCAGCATAAAATTTTATTTTTTTCTTTCTTTCAGTCCATGCCTCTGAGGGAGGTGTGGCATCGCCAGAGAGGGAAGAAAAAAAAAATGGAATCAAAATATTGCTTGTGCCCCACCAGGACTGCTCTGACTGAGCAAAATGAATGTTTCTGCCTACCTCCCGATGCTCCTTTCTGGTGAACACAGGCTGCCAAAGTGCTCATGTGTAGGATCCCAGAAGTTGCCTTCTTGGCTCCGAAGGACAGCGCTGTCGTCCTCTCTGTCACCAACAGCTGTCGTGGCTGTGATGATGATTGCAAAGTGTGCCCACCTCAAAAGGGGGCAAGTACTGCTAGCAGAAGTTCTTTCGATGCTTCTTGGACCAAGGTTGCCTCTCTCCACACAATCTCTCCTGCAGGCATCTCCAGAGGTCACCCTAAACTGTCGCATGTGTTTTGCAACACTGCCCGCCCAGTGCAGCGGAGAAGCTCTTCCTTGACAGGAGGAGCATCAGAATTGCAAACCTCCAGCACATATTTGTAAATCGTGTGTTCAACAACTTCATGTCAATACTTTAATGCAATTTTCTGCTTTTAAATTCATGTGGTTTGGGACTTTGGTGGCTGTTGACGCAAGCAGTACTGCTGTGATTTCGTGGCGACGCGAAAGCTGACAGACAACCAGGCCTGCTCATTCCTCTTGGAAGCAGTCAGTGCCAAGCTGCATTTGAACTGGCGTTGCATGGAACTAGTGCGGCAGCCAAGACAGCTTTGGTGCACTATGCTGGAGCAAAGCATAGCAGAAATGCTGCTACATTTTTACTCTCAGTGAAGCAAGACCAAACATAAGTTATTCATGAATACTTTTGTTACATCTCTAGGTATCATGGCTGATCACAATTTCACACATTTGTAGCTTTGCAAAGGGGAGAATGTATCTGCCCACATCTGCTTGGAAGTACAGCAGGTGTACAGCAGGTGTACAGGAAGTACAGCCTTGTCCTACTTTGGTGTGTGAAGTTAAGCCGACAATGAACAGTTTACAGGGATTGAACATCCCAAAGTGACTCTGGCCACGAGTAGTAAAGGGAAATTTCCACCACCTGGGGTTCCTTAACATGCACCGACATCGCACAGTACACGGGCCTCTAGAATTTCTCCTCCAAAGAAATTCAACCGCCGCAGCCGGGATCGACCCCGCGTCTCTCGGGCCAGCAGCCGAGCACCATAACCACTGAGCCACCGCAGCAGCGGTCTAACAATGAATGAAGCATATACTTGGTCAAGTACTGTCATCAACCAAGAGCAGATTCTTTTAACTCGAGAACCAAGTTTGGTTCGGCAATTTTACAACATCGTTCAAAATGTACAGGTGCCGTCAAAAGTAAGTGGAAGGCAGTATTCACGAAAAAATTTAACCATTGGCCCCCCAATTCATGCATCCTTGAATACATATGTGCAGCCTAATTGTGATTTTACGAATTTCACTGTGCACCAACAAACATGGATCATTATGATTTAGATTTAAAGAAATTATATTTTTTTTACAAAGTCGCCTTCCATTTGACGGCGAATGTACATAGAACCACAAACTAGCACTGAGTTCAATCTTGAAGTGTATTTCAAAGTACAGCCAGCACATAAAATGAACAAGACAAGGAAAACAGCAAAATGAGCAGAAAGAGAATGGGTACTAGTGTATTTGGATTACACGAAAATCAACTCTGCCCGCATTTCTTCTGCAGCACCTAATATGACATGTACTATTGCGCTGCCACATGTGGTCGCAGCTCAACTCTGGAAGCTGTGCGGGAGGGAAATTAAACATTCAGGCGTCGGTGCAAAGATCAACATGCTTTGGTGCTTTGCGTGAAGGCGCACTGATTAATTACAAAGTCTAAGCCTCTGTTGGTTCAGGGCAACTGAGCGTGCGTCTGTGATGTGGCAAAATATTTTAACGTGGGCAAGTTGGTGATACTTTGTTAGAACAATAGTGCAGAAGACGGACAGCAGGGAAGCAAGGCGGAAATTTGGGCAAGTTGGTAAGTATTCATGATGTTGTTCACAGCGCAACAAGAACGGGAAAGACTAAAGAGTGACACAAACAGCGCTTATTTGTGTCACTCTCTTGTCTTTCCCGTTCTTGTTGCACTGTGAACAAAATCATGAATACAGCAGGGAAGGAAATGCATGTGGTGCTATGTGGAATCAAGGTTGTGTACCCCAATTTCACGCAACAGCACGTGCTGTTTGATTGTTCACCCACATTTGCCTTATACTGGTCATGTTTCCCATTGTGAATCAGCACTTTTCCAGCGTTTTGTTCCCTTTCGTTCATGTCTGTCACCCTAGTAATTTTACTTTGCGCCATACATTTTCAATCAATCTTGGGAAGTCGTGCTGTTTGGGCCAGACATGCCTCTCACTGCAGGCCGTGGAGCGTACGATGCATTCACAGAAGTGCACTAGCTTTTCCAAAATGCACATATACTGATGCAGGCAAATTAGCGGGCATGTTCATGTTAGCTTCACTCCAGGAGTTTCGTGTGTTTAAAATATTTACAAAATGCATAAATATCGAGGTGTTCGTCGCAATACAGGTTCCAGTCGCAACATTCACTTCAAATACTTGGAATCCATAACCAGTAACTTATCACCCTACGCAGTCGGAGAGCCACACCACTACATACAAAATACACTTTTATTACGCCGGGTTTATGGTCATTAAAGGACCTGCATTAAGAGCCTCACGCTAGGCTAGGTCCCTCACAGAGGAAAGCTGGCCGGCGGGCGGCGGCGTGTCGGCCAGGCAGATGACGTTGGCGTCCTCCGTGCGGCTGGCCAGCACCGCGTAGATGTGCGCGTGGCACACCCCGGGCCGCCGCAGGCAGCGCTCCAGCTTGGCCTCGGGCACCACGGCCACGGAGCGGGGGGGGCAGAGCACCGCGTGCCAGCTGCACACGGACCTCCCGGCGCGCCTCTGCTCCGCGACGAAGTCGTGGAGGACGCGCTTGGCGAGGTTGGCGTGGATCCCCCACTTGCGGGAGATCCACTTGTAGGTGACCACTTCATTCGCGTCGAACACGAGATGCTCGAGCGCTTCCGACACCGAATCAGAAAGCATCGGCCTCGCATCGGCTGGGAAAGCAGCCCGCCGTTGGCTACTCCGTTTTAAAAGAAAATTGAGCAGATTTTTCAGTAAAAGTATAAAAAACGAGTACAAGCGCTACCTATATATGGAATATAAACTTCTGATGCGTCCTGCTACTTTTGACCCGTTGCCGCATATATTTCCTGTAGAGATGTGCGCAACGGAACTAAGGAGGCCCTGACGTCACTTTTTGTGAAGCCGCCCCGCAACCGGAAGTTGGCTCGGCTCTCCTCACTAGGGTCATTTCTTTAACCTACACCATCTACACCAGTCTACACTGGTGTAACTGGTGTAGGTCAAAGAAATGGCCCTACTATCTTCTTTCTCCACCGAGCTACGGGGCGGGGATCGCGCGCGGCTCGCAAACGCTTCGTAGAAGAAAGGTATCAAAAAAACCGCGCCGCTTGCCGCTACACTCCTACACCTCCCTCCCCGCAAACACGCACCTAAACACAGACCGGCGCACAGGTGCGGTGAACCTTTTCCGACGCCAGGCGAAGAAAGACGACATTGCGAAAATTAGAGGAGAGGCCGTCACGTGACATTTTGTGAAGCCGGAAACAAGCTCGGCGCCATCTTGTCCGGGCTGACGTCATGCTGACGTTTCGCCGCCGCGCCGATTGCGCGCGCGTTTCAAAGCCAACGAAGGAGCGTGCTACCGCATGGGCACAGGCCTCCGCAGGTTTGCATGTACGGGGTAGAAGTTTTGACAAATGCCATTTTGTTTGCAGTTGATGACTGTTGTAGAGCAGAAGCTTTTGTGTTGTTGTATATGATGTTAAAATATAGTAAATAGCCACGTTTTTCCGTATGAGTTGTTTTTTGTGAGAAAATAAATGTTTTTTATGAATGAAGTTCTCGGGATCCTGTGTGCATACGTATCTTTATATAGATATTGCAGTGAACAAAACTAATCCTTCGCCTTTATTAAAGAAGAAAAATCTCTAAGGTATTGTTTAAGCGCAGGGTCTCTTTCTTTTTACCGGCGGCGTATAACACTCCCCGAAAAATACTTCTGCCTACGCCACTGGTAGTGGCTGTATTGTGAAAGAATAAAAATTTACTCCTCTGCTTCGGCGCACGTGTCTACCTTGAGTTTAGAATAACCTAAGGGCGCGTGTGATCAATGAATACGTAAAGTCGGGATTGAATTAATCGCAGGTGCAAGCAAGATGCCGGTAGAAACTACAGCGAGTGCATAAAGGTATACGCAACAATAGTCGCATATAAAATCAACGGTAAATTTCGCATTCAACCGAACGAGCCCCTGCATTCTTTACTGAGTATGGCATGCAATAGTCACCAGTAACTCAGGTTTTTTGAGTCATTTCTGCAAAAATATTTTGTCAAATTTTATAAGACCTTTCGGGAACGTTCTAAAATTAAGAGATTTCACATACCGACCCACGAAACACAAAACGTCTTACGAACGTCTCGGAACAGCTTCAAATGACTACAAACGTCTTGCGCTGTGTTCAAACGTCTCATAGATGTCGACAAGAAGAAGTTTCCTCTGCGACGTCTCTTAAACAGCTGCAGTCAGACGTTTGCTGTGAAACATCTGTGAAACATCTGTAGTCAGATGTTTTCTAGACTTGTTTCTAACGTGGAACTTGAGACCACGTCAAGGAGATGCGCCAGCAATCAGCAGAGAGTTGCCACCGTGGATTAAACATGCTGTAAATCACGGAACATAAATTAGATGGCTCTCCTGCTTGACGTTTCGAAGAGCAGGCGCGCCGGTGCAAAGACCGCTCATAGTATTCGAATACAGAAAGCGCGTTTTCTCCTACGGAGCCCGAATCACGTTCCACATCGAGTGCACCTAACCCGCCACTCGTAAGGCTGGATTTAGGTAACAAATAATGGCCCTGAAAGCCGACGGTAGTTACGCGAGTGAAAATATTTGCTTCATGTTGCGAACGCCTCTGTTACGCCTCGGCTAGCTGGCGGCAGCATGCGGATTGACAGGCGCAGCGCACGCTGCCTTCGCCGCCTTCGCCGTACTCGCTCGCGCGGTTTATCGCGCAGATCACCCGCGTGCTATCTTTTCGTGGCGGCGTATCTTGGAGGCAATCTTTCTTGAGTCACGCCGCAGCTTACTGCTTGGTATCGCTCCGCACGGTGGCGATGCAGGCTAGTTTGCCAAAGTGGTTTTAACCGTTTCAAGCAGAAAGAAATCTTTGTGCAAGCTGCAAGTGCTTAGTTTTACATGAAAGTATTAGATTCAATTTGTTTTTGGTTCTTTGATGATTTGTTTATTTTTACGTTTAGAAATTTAGTACTTCATTTGGCCATTTAGCATTGCAGAGGCTAGCGATAGCTACGCGCGCGAAGTGGATGCTGCGTACCTTGTACGTTTCGCTGCGCACTTTTTTCCGCGCTGGTTGGCACTTCACGCCGCTGCAGTTCGCAGTTTCCCCTTTTTTCTGCAGTATCGTTTACTGCCAGTGTTGCACTGAGATGTGAGCCTCGTTTTCCGCAAAAGTGAGTAACCTTCCATTTCTTTTCTGTGGTGATAGTGTCGGCCTTGCTTTAGCTAAGCCTCTAACGCGCCTGATTGAACGGTCGGCTAGTGTGTCACTCCTTTGGTTTACAAATTACAAAACAGTATCAGCCAGTGCTTTACATAATAAAGTGCTATTTGAGCTTTTGTTAAGTGGATACAGCTAGGCTGCTCTCGCATGCGAGTTTTTTTCTTTACCAAGGCGGTGAAGGTTAACGTGACAAAGCTTCAAACCAACCAGCTTTGTTTAAGCGTACGTTGATAAGGCGCGAATTTTTTCCTAGACATTGATTAAAGTCTGTGCTCTATTGCATTCTGGCAGGGTTTTATTCTTGCCAAGGACTCTCATCTCGCCACCTGTGTGCTCCAATTCTCCTTGCTGTGATTGCCGTCAGTGAATCTCGCGTTAAAAACGCTTTGGTTATCTTCACTATGGTATTTGTTTGGGCTAGTCGGTACATTGTTAAAACTGAAGGCACAGCGCACGAAGGACCTGTCCTGTCCTTCGTGCGCTGTGCCTTCAGTTTTTGGTTATCTTAACTGCGTCAAGCTTTTATTTCATTACGATTGAGAGCCCCGGCACAAAGGTAGTTTACTCAGTGGTGCTGCTCTGTATGTGTGCAGGCTGTTGACAGTGCACTGAAGTACTACGGCTCTTTGCAGGCATGGCAGCTTTTATTTTTTGGAAAACCATTGCGCCGTGCACAGCTGGCGTTGTCCCTGCTTCAGTGTGTGCACTTCGTTTTGGGTACAGGCTGTTAAACAGAGGTTTTCAGAGGACCTCCTTGCCTGCTCAACTTCTCAAGTTTTGGTAAGCACGCTCTGCAGCTGACACCTTTTCTTTCAGTACATGATTTCTTGTATAGGTCTAGGCTGTTTGCTCATGTTCATTCCACAAGCCCCATTATTTGTTTGTCCTTTAGAACCCCAACTGTTGGCCGGAGGAGCAAGGACCTGGTCTAGTTTCACGCAAATTAATCGCAGCACCTTGTACTTGGTTGTTCAGAAGACTTGGCCTGGAGATTGTTTCAGTTCTGAGGTGGGAATCTGGACAAATGCTTCTTGTGCAGTGGTGTAAGTAATCTCTTGCCCGCTGTTTGAGCTTCATCGTACAGATTAGAGAGGGCTTGTTTGGCAATGCAGTGTTAGGAACCTTATACACACGCACTTTTATTTGTCTTATCTTTCAGATGTGCCCCTGTGTGGCTGTCAAGGAAAGGTCCAAGATTTAACCCATGTCTGGTGTATACTGAAGTGATACAGGTATTACCAGGACAGCAGCATCTCTGCTATGTTTTCGTGCGACGGTGCAAGATGTCAACCATCAACCACTTTTGATTCAGCCACATCTTGCAGGTAAGAGAAAGCCTGTTTGCAAGATGCAGCTTAGGAGGTTCTGTGATTACAGTGTGCATCACAGTAAGGCAGTGCACTTGCTATTGACTGCTTGGCTTTCAGTGTACATGCATGCTGTTTGAATTTTGCGTCTGTTAAAGGCCTCCACAGTGTTTGACTTCTTGAGTTTATGGTGAGCCGTTGCACGCTGCTGAAATGCCGCTTGTAATGACATCATATGCATATGTTTTTGGTTAGCTTATTTTATTGCCTGTACTGTCACTCCTTGCCATTTTCTGGTCTTATTTGCTTCCGACTCCTCATTGGCCCTTCTACATGCGCCTGACTGACTGTGCTTTTTGGTTACTCTATTTTTTTCACTTCTGCAGGCTGCTGAACAGAACTGGATTTGACTTCCCCTTGTTACCGTCTAGTTGGCATACTCCTTGCAAGAAAAGCGATGTTTGGAACACCTAGCGAGCTCTTCACTGGCGTCCAATCACAGCAACTTGATCATCAACGCATCCGTTGTGAACAAGGCCTGGGGCCGAATGAATTTTTGATTTAACAATTGGTTGCTGTTCGACACTTTCCCGCCATCCAAGTGCTTACCATTGTAATGTCTGCCAAACCAGTGAAGCTATCTCCTCCATGGCTTCTAACATTAATTTCCTGGTCCCTTTCTTTTTTTGTGTGGGTGTATGCACTGGATTCAATAAAGAGTAACGCAGTGACTGAAAAGTGTGCTAGCACATGCATTTATGGCTCATTACTACAGACATACATCCCTTGTAATGTGGGCTCATTGTTCGGGTCATTGCAAATCAGCTTTGAGTTCATTTTTGAGTGGTGTATACCAGAAAAATGAACTATAACATTTTTAAAGCTTTAGAGGGTTTAAAGGCAGCACTTAAAATCATTCTTGAAATGCGTAAGATATTACAGGCACCCATTTCGGAAAAAAAAGGAACGTCTAAAAAAATTCTAGAAAAGTTCTACCTCAGAAGTTTTCTAGCCGTATACAAGCGTAGCGTTAGCAGAGCTAATAGAGGGCTAGTAAACGTCTAAGTCTAAAAAACTGCTTAGATGAAACTTCTTCTAGATGTCAAGCTTTTTTTTCCGAGACTTTTTTTAGACGTCTATTAGCGCTTTTTGTGTTTCGTGGGGATTGCCTGAAAGCACTTTCTTTTTCTTTTTTCTTTCTCTTTTTAATGCTGTGTGTCTTGGATTTCACAGTGTATTTCATGAAGCTTCCGAACAAACTATCCCACCTTAATGCAGTGTAAAGTACTCCCTTTAAACAGCTTCCTGAAATGTTTTAGTATATGGCTACCCTGGAAGCCTTTCATGTACAGCTTGCGTTCACGAGACATATTTGAATGGTACTCTGCAACACTTTCTATTTGAGAGCATAATGATTTTTGAGTGGACAGCTGTCAAATGTGCTCATGAGGTTGTAAAAAAAATGCTTCTTTGCTAGAATGAGTTTAGAGGTTCATACATGAGATCCCTGAGCAAGGTTATTGATATTGGGTTGTTTGCATGCTATGCTCGCATAAAAGTGTGCCGCATACTGACCGCACTTTAATCGCGCTCTCTGGAGGATAGCACAAACCTCTCAGTTTTATGCTGAATGAGTGTGCACTTGTCTGCTTTCGGCTGAGTCGTGAACAATGCTGCCATGCATGGTCACACCCCACCTTAGTGTTCAACCTGCCTTTTAATGCAGCTCTTCCTGCTGAACGTTGCCATCTGCTTCCATTGCATATGTTTGGAAAGCTGGCTGTGTCAACATTGCCTTGTGCTGCAGCAGTGAGGGTAGAAAAAATTCTGCAGTACTTTGTTATTGGCCATAAATACTATACTTATCTTCATAGCATGTTTTCGTGCGGCTGGTGATGCAAGGAATGCTTTCTCGTATACAGCAGTGAGGATGGGCAAGTGTACTAAAACGTTTGAGTTCTTGACCCTGAACGCAAAACGTAATATCATAACGTGTTGTATTGGTGGCCGTGCCAGCAATGACTTTTGATTCACAACTTCAAGAGCCACTCACGAAGGTGACAGAAACGGAGAGGGCCAAAGTGCATACAGTAGACAGCAGGGGAGGGTTTATCTGAAATTTTACACAGGATAACCATTCTGAACATCTTTTTCTGAATGAAAAAAGTCCAAGAAATAAATGTTTAAAATTTGACCGCCCCTCTCCATAAATCCATCGTAGCATGGCAACATAGCATGTTTCACATATCCACAGATCTAGTATTGTGCATGATATATATTATCGTAGCTTTTCGGACTTCTAGAAGTTTAGGAGTACCCAGTGGCTGCAGTATAAGTTTCACGGTGTTGTGCATCATTTCAATGCTGTGTTTCATGTTTAATGTGCAGAGTTGCAGCTGTGCGCACCGCTTTTCGCTACTTGATGAAATACTAGCTTCTAATGTCACTGCATAGTAGCACACTTTACTCGTGATGACAACACATAAAATGAAAGTTGATCTATTGTACGTAATGATCAAATGCATCAAATTATTTTTCTTCGACATAACCACAGACATCAGTGAAATTCAGCGCACATGTGGGTCCTCATTTCACTAAGTACTTTTTACCACAAAAAACACAATCACAGGACATGGGCACAATAAACACGTGAGAAAAGGCCTCCTAATTCAGTTAGAGCTTCGCCTTTTTCGCACTTCTTGACTATGACATCAGGTAGAAAAGCAATTGCAAACCTGCAACAGGAAACCGGTCTAAGCATAGCGCGCGACCAGAAACACAGACTTGGCCACGATATGAATGAATACACTTGAGCCCGGCACGTCCCAGAAGCTAGAGCTCGCTAGACGCTTCCCTAGTAGCACAGTATGTTACTGCAATGTTGCAACAACATTGCCAATGTTGTACTATGTTGTGCTAACATTCTTCAACATTAGATAATGTTGCTGCAATGTTACCAAGCAACATGCTGATAACGTTGCCCTAAAGTGGTCTTTTTACATTGCAGCAATATTGTCAAATGATGAATAAATGTTGAATCACATACGATGACATTGATATAACATTCATGCTATAGGTTAATTGTCTGCCCTCTCGGGCTATTTCTGAAGCCCAAATAGAAAAGCCGGTACCATATCACTTCTACTCACCATGACAGTATTAATTTATTTATTTATTAATTTTTACTTCGAGGGCAAGTTTGCAAGTTTGCATATGCAAATGGTGAGCAGTCCAAGTGTACTTGCACTCTGTGACACTAATGTAGAAAGATATATTTCTATCTGAAATATTTTTAATGAGCTGGAAGTACGTTGTTTTTCAATTAAACATGCAGACAAAATTAAAACTGCCGAAGAAATTTAGTTCTGGTTTCACTGACGCCCCGCAGTCTAATGGCCATGGAGATCACTGTCACAAATCCAAATCATCCAAATCCAAACCGCGGCCGCGCCGAGAGCCAATCCTGCGATGCGCGCTCATCGGAGAACCTGCGTTCATGCCTGCGTTGCGTGTCAGCGGCAGTCGTGGCAAGATATTCACGTTTTTTGTTCTTCTAGTACAGTTTTTCTTGCGGTCGCCGTGCCCGCGCTGCTGTGTTTCGTTGTGGTTTCACTGGAATTCAGCTGAAACAACAAAGGCTTGCCCAGAGGATGACCTCAATGGTGAGTGATTTCTAGACTTCCATTGTTGTGCTGTGAGTTGTGTTGGTTCTTCGTGATAGTTTGATAAAGTGTTACATTCGTTGCATCATGAAGAGAATGAAGTGTTCGCTAAGCGAAGTGTCCATTCAGCAACGACGCCGAAGAACAGCAGAGGTTGTTCACGACGAACTAGAAAACTGTTTTTCTGTTGTTAGGCTTGATAATGGTCATGGCAGCAGATTGTACGCAACATGAGCAGAACAGTATCAAGATGCCTTTTGATCGCATAATATTATTTTATCCTCTTTATCAGCGCCAGGCGAGGACGCAGTTGAAAGCCGCAGTTCACTTGTCGGATTTTAGCACCGCTAGCAGCATCTCTGACATAGAAAGGGCAACATAGGAGTTGTCGCGGATTTCTGACAATAAGGAGTTGGTGGTTTATGAAGATAGGATGACACTTGAGTCTGGTGCCGCTACTCAATGTCTAGAGCACGACTTGCGCGAGTGGGCAATTAATAGCCTGCTTCTCACCTGCATTCCCTGCTTAAAGTGCTGAAGCCATACCATCCAGAGTTACCCACGGATGCTAGAAAATTACTAAAGACGCAGAGGCATACTGATCCAGCAGTGATGACCGATGGTCATTACCACTACTTTGGAATGTTTCGTTCTCTGGAAGAACATGTGCATGTTCCTTAACGTCTGCACTTTGTGCGAGGGCATTACACCAGTTCTCATGCATTCTACTGGAAGATAGTATAAATCCAGCGGCATTTTAAGCAAGGAACCAGAATTTGTTCTTTCACTCGAAACTGACGCTGCTGCATTGTACTAGTCTTTGCCTTCTCATTCCCAATCAGATGTATACCCTTATAACCAACATTTATGGGACTGTGCAGCGATTTGCGCCAAGGGTAAGAAAAGTGAAATATTCATTGGTGTTCAATCATCCTTCATCATCGTCAGCCAGACTATACCCACTGCAGGGCGACAGCCTCTCCCATATTCCCCAAATTAGCCCTTTCCTGTGCTAGCTGCATCCACTTGACCCCTGCACCCATCATCAGTTTGTGATCTAGCTTATGTAGCCCCGGAAGAATCGGCCGTTAGCAACTATGCCTTTCAAATTGTGCACAGCAGTGAGACTGAAAAAGACTATAAGCTGGGCCTGCCCTCTTCGCTCGGTTTACTTTGTCGGCCACCTGCCATGGCACAATTGAGGGAAGACAAAGGGAGTGATGTGCAACCACCTCCAGCCGGCTACGCCTTCATCTACAAACGCCCTTGTGGTTTTAAGCAATTGAATGGTCGTCCCCATGGATGACATCAGTATGTCCGCTTGTAAGGCAGGATTCAAGCGAGACAGCAGCACTGGAAATCGCTGTGAGGTGCGGGAATGGGAATTTTTGTTTGTAAATTATTTGCTTGCTTTGGAGGAATTTTAGGTGGCATGAATAGTCGATGTCTTTTATGTAATGAATGCATTTTTTAGCCACTTTCAGAACAATTTGTTGCTCAGGCTGTTAAAATATGCTCGCGGTGCCAGGGAAGGGCATTTTTTTTTCTCACTATTTTGGTTTGAGCCAAGTGACTGGACATAAGTTCTTTAAACAGAGCTGTCCAATGTCTGTGTTCCTTGAGGAGTGTAGAAGATTTGTTATTAGACGTGTATGCTTATATTAGGAAATTTTTTGTTCTTTTTTTTTTGCAGGGATGCAGCTTCGCTTGTGACATCATGAATTAGAAGAGACCATCATCGTGAGCAGCTGGAGGCTACCAGAAGACAAGCATATTTTAGACGTGCTAAATTGTTCAGGCAAATGTTGACAGTACTTTAAATTTGTAGTTTTCCAGTGCAACGGTGCATGACCAAAGAAGGGAAGAAGGATACTTGAAGAAAACAGTGCAGCAACAGGCACAAGAGAGAAGATGAGACAGGTGCTGACTAGCAACTGAAGGCTTATTGAAAAGGAACGCATAAAACATACTCTCTTCACAACCAAGAGTGCGCATGAACTGCGCGAATAACACTGATAACCTGTCAACTTCAGTCATGGTGGTCAGGATACAATAGTTCACAATCATGAACAAGGACGGACAGTCGTTCATGACTGTGAACTGTTGAATCTTGACCACCATGACTGAAGTTGATAGCTTATCGGTGTTGTTTGCGCAGCTCATGTGCGCTCTTGGTTGTAAAGTGAATATATTTTAAGTGTTCATTTTCAATAAACCTTCAGTTGCTGGTCAGCACCTGTCCCATCTTCTCTCTTGTGCTTGTTGCTGCGCTGTTTTCTTCAAGTACCGTGTTCTGCAACTTTATCGGCACAGGTTTGAAAAATTCTCCCGCCACAACCGTTGGCTCGTTTGTGGTGAAACCGCGCACAAAGCTTCCTTATTGTTGTCCGTTTTAAGGCATAGTAAGTATAAAAGTGGTACTTACTAGGTTTGGTCACGCGAGATGC
Source organism: Amblyomma mixtum (assembly GCF_055824585.1). Classification (NCBI taxonomy): domain Eukaryota; kingdom Metazoa; phylum Arthropoda; class Arachnida; order Ixodida; family Ixodidae; genus Amblyomma; species Amblyomma mixtum. The sequence goes on along the minus strand of NC_143021.1, from coordinate 68,990,242 downwards.
GAAACAAGAAGCACCCGTGTTGAGATCGAGCCGCCGTCATCGAATTTCTCCCGAAAGATACTTGTGGCGTCATCTGGCATCGCTGAAGGAAAGCGCCGCGAAAGCAGACGGCAGAAATACGACGAGACAATGGAGAACATATCTTTTATTGGTAAATCACCGTCAAGTCATTTAATTTGTTTACGATAGTTTTCAAAATGCGTTGGCCGAAAAATATTTCACGCGCTTAAGCAGACGACATGGCCCGAACGACGAATTCAAAGCAAGCCGCCGCGCTCGTTGCAGCGCTCGCCTCGGCGCTTTCCTTCAGCGATGCCAGATGGCGCCACAAGTATCTTTCGGCAGAAATTCGATGACGGCGGCTCGATCTCAACACGGGTGCTTCTTGTTTCGCATCTCGCGTGACCAAACCTAGTAAGTACCACTTTTATACTTACTATGCCTTAAAACGGACAACAATAAGGAAGCTTTGTGCGCGGTTTCACCACAAACGAGCCAACGGTTGTGGCGGGAGAATTTTTCAAACCTGTGCCGATAAAGTTGCAGAACACGGTATGTACCAACTTGCCGTTTTACAGAAGTTGGGAAGAAGGATAAAACACAGCGCTCACTGCCAACTGGTTATTTAACGGCACAGACACTGCTTAAATGCCCTCAGACCAGCCTTTATCATAAAAACTATGAAAGAAACATCATATCTGCATTATATGATACAATTGAAGTATTGCTCGCACATTGTGAACCAGCTTTTTTAATATGATGCGTCTCTGTCGCTTCACATGTGGTTTGTGGTCTGCTTCTGCTAAGGATCTTCACACTTGAAAATCTCTGTACAATCACTGCAGTGCTTGACAAGTTTGGAACCTGTCTTCATTCTTTAGATCTCTTGCATGCAGATTGCATTTATGGGCCTCTAGCATTTTGCCTCCATCGAAATGCAACCACCACGGCCAGGATAGAACCCGTGTCTTAACAGGCCAGCAGCCGAGCACCATAACCACTGAACCACCGCGGCGGCTCATGTATCTGTGTGTGTGTTCCGTAGGGCTGGAAAACTATGCACTTAAATCAGTGATGTCAAACAGCCCAAAAACTAACTCTGCTGTTCATAATACCTCTGCTCCTTGTTTCTGAATGGCCAACTAGGTTGAACTGCTACTTTGTTTATTTGTTGCAATTTTGTGCACAAAATGAATGTGTTATATTCGGGAAGTACAAAGTCCAGGTGTTGCATGTTTTCAAGGTGTGCTATTGTTGTGTAAATAGTTTACTCAAGTGTTTTGTATTTATAATATGCCAGTTGAGAGGTGTGTGCACGTTTTCATGCTATGGTAATGTGCCTAGTAACTGTTTAAAACATTAGCTCTGGTTCTTGTTCCCGAGTAGCTCACATGTGTACTGTTTTTTTTAGATTTGTTGCAAAATTCTTTATGAAGTAAATAAATAAATCATATCCGTGAAAATGTAAGCCCTCGTGTTGCATTTTTCAAGCTGTATTGTTGAGTGTATTATAAGTCTGCTTCCTTTTTCGAAATTATATTTCTGTCTATTTAAATAAATCAGTCTAATTGTCAGAATAACCATGTCATGGAATCTTGTTGCATCTAAACGATAGCAGCACTGGTAGAGATCTAATGAATGTAACATTTAAGGATTTATTTAGAGCAAGCGGTCTGGAAAGTATGGAAATACAATGTGTTGTGCAGCGCAGTCTTGTATTTGTATTCTATAGCAAGCACCGCATTACTGTGTAGCAAGGAGTAATGCTCAATTGCTCATTCTTGTAACCTTAAGCTGCTGTAACCATTCTGGTATGATGATGCCATTGTACACAGTTTAGTCTTTCAAGAGATCACTTTATGGAGCAGCAGCCATTATTGGTCGCTGAAATATTTCAGTAATTTAGAATGCTGTCTAAATGTTTCTGAAACATTATGACAGCATTGCAGCAATATTGTAGTAACATTGTCGTGGGAATGTTGCATGTGTGCGAATAAAAAGTTGTATCAACATTAAGAAAATGTTGTGGCAATGTTGCATGAATATTGTCTCCAAAAGTTGCTTTAACATTGACTGAAAGTTGATGTAACATTGGAGCAATATTGTCTCAACGTTGTCTTATGTATGTTGCGTTAACGTGGCAAAAAGAGGACGCTAGCCACGTTAAGGCAATGTTAGAAGGTAACGTTGTGGCCACACTGAGGCAACAAAGCGTGCTACTAGGGTTCAAACGTTACACGCTTGAAACAGGCGGGTAATAAAGTTTCTGCAGTATACTAAGAGCAAAGTGAGCGCAGCATATGCTTCCTTTAAAATATCGCCCTCCGCCCATGTCATGGCCCCCGCCGCTCACACAAGCGCAATCGCGAAAAACGAAAATGACAGTTACACTAACACCAGTGACGATCACTGGAGCGTTGCAAGAACACGCCTAATAGCAACGAGGATTCACTGCCGATGGAAACGGGAGCGCGAATGGTACACGCACACTGCACGCACAGGACGTGAAACGTCCGCACAATACGCCGACGACCTCTCTAGCGCACGCCGTATTGAATCACTGGTGAACGAACAGCGCGAATGCAGCGGCGGTCTCCCGACGGCTCCGAGCAGTGACGCAGTAGACGAAATGCCCGTGCGATCGTGGTCGCCGAGCACGTTGAAATCAATGCACGCAACAACGAGAGTTTTGCAGCGAATTCCACCTGAGATATGAGTGAACGGCGCCATCGTCAGCCTGTGAGCACGATCAAAAACAAACTCGAGCAGTTGAGAAAAGTACGCCTACGCCGCACCGCAAATGCTACGCCGCGGCCGTCTGCTACCGCCCACGAAACACAAAAAGCGCTAATAGACGTCTAAAAAAAGTCTCGAAAAAAAAGCTTGACATCTAGAAGAAGTTTCATCTAAGCAGTGTTTTAGACTTAGACGTTTACTAGCCCTCTATTAGATCTGCTAACGCTACGCTTGTATACGGCTAGAAAACTTCTGAGGTAGATCTTTTCTAGAATTTTTTTAGACGTTCCTTTTTTTTCCGAAATAGGTGCCTGTAATATCTTACGCATTTCAAGACTGATTTTTAGTGCTGCCTTTAAACCCTCTAAATCTTTAAAAATGTTACAGTTCATTTTTCTGGTATACACTCAAAAATGAACTCAAAGCTGATTTGCAATGACCCGAACAATAAGCCCACGTTACAAGGGATGTATGGCTGTAGTAATGAGCCATAAATGCATGTGCTAGCACACTTTTCAGTCACTGCGTTACTCTTTATTGAATCCAGTGCATACAACCACACAATAAAAGAAAGACCAGGAAATTAATGTTAGAAGCCATGGAGGAGGTAGCTTCACTGGTTTGGCTGACATTACAACGGTAAGCACTTGGATGGCGGGAAAGTGTCGAGCAGCAACCAATTGTTAAATCAAAAATTCATTCGGCCCCAGGCCTTGTTCAGAACGGATGCGTTGACGATCAAGTTGCTGTGATGTGGATGGCAATGAAGAGCTCGCTAGGTGTTCCAAACATCGCTTTTCTTGCAAGGAGGATACCAACTAGACGGTAACAAGGGGAAGTCAAATCCAGCTCTGTTCAGCAGCCTGAAGAGGTGAAAAATTAATATTAGAGTAACCAAAAGCACAGTCAGGTGCATGTAGAATGGCCAATGAGGAGTCGGAAGCAAGTAACACCAGGAAATGGCAAGGAGTGACAGCACAGGCAATAAAATAAGCTAACCAAAAACATATATGCATATGATGTCATTGCAAGCGGCATTTCAGCAGAGTGCTACGGCTCACCATAAACTCAAGAAGTCAATCACTGTGGAGGCCTTTAACAGAAGCAAAATTCAAACAGCGTGCATGGACACTGAAAGCCAAGCAGTCAATAGCAAGTGTACTGCCTTACTGTGATGCACACTGTACCCATAGAACCTCCTAAGCTGCATCTTGCAAACAGGCTTTCTCTTACCTGCAAGATGTGGCTGAATCAAAAGTGGTTGATGTTTGACATCTTGTACCGTCGCATGAAAACATAGCAGAGATGCTGCTGTCCTGGTAATGCCTGCTTCACTTCAGTATACGCCAGAGATGTGTTAAATCTTGGACCTTAACTTGACAGCCACACAGGGCACATCTGAAAGATAAGACAAATAAAAGTGCATGTGTATAAGGTTCCTAACACTGCATTGCCAAAGAAGCCCTTTCTAATCTGTACGATGAAGCTCAAACAGTGGGCAAGAGATTACTTACACCACTGCACAAGAAGCATTAGTCCAGGTTCCCACCTCAGAACTGAAACAATCTCCAGGCCAAGTCGTCTGAACAACCAAGTACAAGGTGCTGCTATTAATTTGCGTGAAACTAGACCAGGTCCTTGCTCCTCCGGCCAACAGTCGGAGCTCTAAAGAACAAACAAATAATGGGGCTTGTGGAATGAACATTAGCAAAGAGCCTAGACCTATACAAGAAATCATGAAGTGAAAGAAAGGGTGTCAGCTTCAAAGTGTGCTTACCAAAACTTGAGAAGTTGAGCAGGCAAGGAGGTCCCCTGAAAACCACTGTTGAACAGCCTGTACCCAAAACGAAATGTACACAGTGAAGTAGGGACAGCGCCAGCTGTGCACGGTGCAATGGTTTTCCAAAAAATAAAAGCTGCCATGCCTGCAAAGAGCCGTAGTACTTCACTGCACTGTCAAACAGCCTGCACACATACAGAGCAGCACCACCGAGTAAACTACCTTTGTGCCGGGGCTCTCAATCGCAATGAAATAAAAGCTTGACGCAGTTAAGATAACCAACGCCTTTTTAACGCGAGTTTCACTGACGGCAATCACAGCAAGGAGAATTGGAGCACACAGGTGGCCAGATGAGAGTCCTTGGCAAGAATAAAACCGTGTAGGAAAAAATTCGCGCCTTACCAACGTACGCTTAAACAAAGCTGGTTGGTTTGAAGCTTTGTCACGTTCACCTTGTCATCGCCTTGGTAAAGAAAGCAACTCGCATGCGAGAGCAGCCTAGCTGTATCCACTTAACAAAAGCTCAAATACATGCAAATGCCCTGTTTTAATATATTCAACGCTGCACTTTGGTATGTAAAACACTGGCTGATACTGTTTTGTGTTTTGTAAACCAAAGGTTAAATCAGGCGCGTTAGTGGCTTAGCCGGCAAAGCCGACGCTTTCACCACAGAAGAGAAATGGAAGGTTACTTAATTTTGCGGAAAACCAGGCTCACATCTCAGTGCAACACTGGTAGTAAACGATACCGCAGAAAAAGGGGAAAATGCAAACTGCAGACTGCAGCGGCGTGCCAACCAGCGCGGAAAAAAGTGCGCAGCGAAACGTACTACAACGTGCGCAGCATCCGCTTCGCGCGCGTAGCTATCGCTAGCCTCTGCAACGCCAAATGACCAAATGAAGTACTAAATTTCTAAACGTAAAAATAAACATATCATCAAAGAACCAAAAAACAAATTGAATCTAATACTTTCATGTAAAACTAAGCACTTGAAGCTTCCATTTTTTTCTGCTTTAAACGGTTAAAACCACTTTGGCAAACTATCCTGCATCGCCACCGTGCGGAGCGACACAAGCAGCAAGCTGCGGCGTGACCCAAGAAAGATTGCCTCCAAGATACGCCGCCACGAGAAGATAGCGCGCGGGTGATCTGCGCGATAAACCGCGCGAGCGAGCTCGGCGAAGGCGGCGAAGGCAGCGTGCGCTGCGCCTGTCAATCCGCATGCTGCCGCCAGCTAGCCGAGGCGTAACAGAGGCGTTCGCAACATGAAGCAAATTTTTTCACTCGCGTAACTACCGTCGGCTTTCAGGGCCATTATATGTTACCTAAATCCAGTCTTACGAGTGGCGGGTTAGCTGCACTCGATGTGGAACGTGATTCGGGCTCCGTAGGAGAAAACGCGCTTTCTGTGTTCGAATACAAAGAGCGGTCTTTGCACCGGCGCGCCTGCTCTTCGAAACGTCAAGCAGGAGAGCCATCTAATTTATGTGCCGTGATTTTACAGCATGTTTAATCCACGGTGGCAACTCTCTGCTGATTGCTGGCGCATCCCCTTGACGTGGTCTCAAGTTCCACGTGTTAGAATCAAGTCTAGAAAACATCTGACTACAGATGTTTCACAGAAGTTTCACAGCAAACGTCTGACTTTAGATGTTTAAGAGACGTCGCAGAGAGAACTTCTTCTTGTCGACATCTATGAGACGTTTGAACACAGCGCAAGACGTTTGTAGTCATTTGAAGCTGTTCCGAGACGTTCGTAAGACGTTTTGTGTTTCGTGGGCGCCCGGTTTGCAAGAAGCAACTACGACGCCGTTGCTAAGCTGCCCGGACTAGATGGCCTCCCGATCGCGAAAAAACCACGTGATTTCCTCCACACTTTTTTCCCATGGTGTTGTGTGGAAAGGGCCTCTCCTCTCTTTTTCCTTCCTCCATGCTTATAGCTCAGCTCACCATCCTCCCCGGGCTACCGTACACCCGCCGTGTGGCCTTCGACACGCAGCTCAGCATCGCCGAGAGCGGCTTCATGTTTCTGTGCTGTTTGGTGAGGTGCGAAAGTTCGCTGATCAAAACAATCAACGCTTCTTTGCGTGTCGAAGCGCGGTTCCGGAGTGCCACCTTTTCGCGAGATTCATTTCAATGCATCGATCGCTCCGCGTAACGACACCAAGTTTGACGAACAAAATATCAAATGAGCGGTTATTTGCTGCATTTAAAAGCAATCGTAGATGCGTGCGTAACGTCACGACGCCAGGCATGTAGACTTTAACACGCAAGGCCGAACACACCGTGCCGAAAGCCCGTCCACCGCCACCGAGAAACACTCGGGCCCCTAGCAACAACGACGCTAACGACGCCGTACGCCGTTGCTAGTGGCCCGAGTTTTCTTAGCAACAACGACAACGTTGTTGTCGTTGTTGCTAAGCAATTAGAATATTGCTTGCCCGGCCTAAGCTTAAGGAAACAGCATTTTCTGTTCGCGAAGATTTTTCAGCTAAGGTTCGATTAGCTAGAAAGAAACTTTTCTCTTACGGTCAGCAAAGCAAAGCATCGTTCAAGATTCGTTTCGACAAGCTACTCATCGGCAAAAAGCATTTCGTCTATCAAGCAGATACGGATTCCGTAGTTGAGCTGAAACCATAGCGGGAACACGCCGCCGCAAATCAACCGGTCATGCAGAGGCATTTTCTTCTCCTACAGGCTATCTAGAATATCACTTGGCTGCCGGACCATCGCATCTGAACAGCTCGACATTGACTGCTCGTTCCCTTTCGCGGTGAACGACACCGACCGTTTCACTTGGCTGCCGGCCGAGACCGAAAACAGCAGTGATGACTACAAGCTTCACCTTCACCCGCGATTTCTGGCGATGGACGGGACCGTCATCTGGCAACCCATTGCCAGTACCACCACCGGAACTAGTTGCACGACTACATAAGCCACTGCCCATGCCACTGCCCTGTTGGAGCCACTTGGGGCACGCCGCCGCAAATCAACCGGTCATGCAGAGGCATTTTCTTCTCCTACAGGTTAGTTACTTACCTGGTGCCAAATGTCTCCGCTCTAGTGATCGTTTCTTGCTGGCGGTGTCGTGCCCCAAAGACACCAGTGATTTTTGTCGAAGGATTTTATGTATTGCTGGTTTTTATTGCCTTAATGCTCATCTTACTTGTCTTTTGCTCGCTTTGTCCGGGGATGCCGAGCTAAACCCAGGTCCTGCCGAGAACGACATTCCTCCGTCTTTAGAATCAATCTCCCAAGCAGTACTGCGCATCGAATTGAGCCAGAACACCATTCTGTCAGAGCTTGCCGTGATCAGATCCGCACAAACCAGCATTGAGGACTCCATACGTCGACTTTCATCAAGCGTTGAAATCCTTGAAAAAAATCGTAGCAGTCAACCCTGAGAGTTGCGCTGCTCCTAAAACCACCTCTGACTTCACTAAGCTTTCATCCGACTTCAAACTTTTGAAGGATAAGTACGACGACGCCGAGAATCGCTTACGCTGCTCGAACCTGTTATTCTTCGGCATCACAGACGAACTCGGTGAAACTTGGGAACAGTCCGAAGCTCATGTTGTTTCCTTTTGCTCCGAAAAGCTCGAAATTTCAATTGATAACAATCAGATTGAACGTGCGCACCGTTTGGGTCGCTTCGAGACAGGCAAAAACCGTCCAATCATTATCAAGCTGGCACACTTCAAAGACAAATCGAGAATATTGCTTGCCGGGCCTAAGCTTAAGGAAACAGCATTTTCTGTTCGCGAAGATTTTTCAGCTAAGGTTCGATTAGCTAGAAAGAAACTTTTCTCTTACGGTCAGCAAAGCAAAGCATCGTTCAAGATTCGTTTCTACAAGCTACTCATCGGCAAAAAGCATTTCGTCTATCAAGCAGATACGGATTCCGTAGTTGAGCTGAAACCATAGCGATTACCGCAAGCACCGCACGACCCGCACGACCCGCAATCTCATCTTTCAAGTCCTTCTCAGTGCCCACGCCCTATTGCAGCCTATCAGAAAACCTCGGTTTTGCTAACAAATATTCGAAGCTACTTGCCTAAAAAAGAAACAGTTGAAGCCCTTCTTGATGACCTCAGCACAGACATCGCATTATTCACTGAATCATGGCTGACACCCGACATTCAAGATTTCGAACTACTTCATGACAATCAGTCATTTAACGTGTACCGGCGAGACAGAGTAGACCGCAGGGGAGGCGGCATCCTTGCTCTAGTGAAATCAAGCTTTTCTTCCACTCTAGTTAGTATTAGCATAGCATAGTGGGCGAGTTGGTATTGCATCTTTAAGGAACGAAACAGCGCAACTAAAACGAAGGACCAAGCGCGTGTTCGTGTCTCTCTTTTTCTTGGTCCTTCGTTTTAGTTGCGCTGTTTCGTTCCTTAAAAATAGTTAGTATTACCAGCCATAGTGAAATATGCATTAAATTCTCCTTTCCCTCTGGTACCAACATGCTAGTCGCATGCTACAGAGCCCCTGACAGCGATCCCTCGTTTATTAATGACCTTCACTCTGTTCTTGAAGACTTACAGTATCGTTTCCCTCACGCCAATCTTACAGTCTGTGGGGACTTCAATTTCCCTGACATCGACTGGGAAAACCTGACTGCACCATCTCGGCAATCCAAAGACTTTTTTGGAACTAGTCCTTACCTTCAACCTTTCTCAAGCTGTGTGCCTTCCAACGCGAGGTTCAAACATTCTCGACCTAGTCCTCGTTTCTAACCCTCAATTGATCGAATCGCTTTCGTGTACTAGTGGACTAAGCGATCACTCCCTAATATCTTTCAACCTTTCCATTCAAATTCCCATCCGCCAACCGTCTATTAAATATATCCGAGATTATTCCAAGGCTGACTTCGCGAGCATTAACGCCCATCTCGAAGATTTCCTTTGCGCTTTTGGAATCTCCAGACACACGAAATCGGTGAATGAAAACTGGTGTTTTTTTAAGGAAAAACTTTTATCTCTTATAGATACTTATGTCCCGCTAATCTGCATCCGAGGGGACACCGGTAAACCCTGGTACTCCAATGCGCTCAGAAAATTATCTCGAAAGAAGAAACTCTTTTTCCGCAGTGCCAAGAAATCAGTATGCACTGTGAGGTGGCAGAAATACGTCGATTGCCTACACGAATACATACACCTTTTACGATCTTCGAAAAGAAAATTTTGCTGCCACGACCTCATGAACATATTACGAGTGAACCCGAAAAAATTTTGGAGCCTACTCATGCCCAATAAAAACTATTCCTACAATATTTCTTTGAAGGCGCGAGACGGCTCCGATGTTACAGATCTCGAGCGCTCCGATGTAATGAACACATATTTCACCTCTGTTTTCACTCATGAGCCCACAGAAAGCAGCAGCTTTGACCTGCCTAACCACCACCACCGACGTATCGACGTATGCCACCTATTGTCATCACGTCAGAAGGAATCTTAAATCTCATTGACAACCTGAAACCATACACTTCTCCTGGACCAGACAACATCCCCGTCAAGATCCTCAAAGGAACAAAATACATTACAAGCCAAATCCTACGACTGATTTTCGCCCAATCTCTTGAAACTAGTCAACTTCCGGAAGACTGGAAGATAAGCAAAGTTGTACCAATTTTCAAAGCTGGAGATCGCACCGACCCCTCGAATTACCGACCGATTTCATTGACATGTATCTCGTGTAAACTCTTCGAGCACATATTATACTCACAAATTGCATCTCACCTCGATCAGAATTCTTTTTTCTTTCTCAATCAGCATGGTTTCAGGGCAGGCTTTTCGTGCGAAACACAACTCTTCGAGCTCACTACTGATCTTCACTTAAATTTAGACTCCTCATTTCAAACCGATATCATCTACTTAGATTTTGCCAAAGCCTTCGATCGCGTCCCCCACCAACGCCTGCTGTCCAAGCTCTCCCGTCTGTCACTCGACCCTCTTACTTTATCCTGGATTCATTGCTTCTTAACCAACCGCCAACAGTTCACAGTCATCGCCGGTCGTACTTCCGAAACTACTCGAGTAATCTCCGGGGTCCCCCAGGGATCGGTTCTTGCTCCGTTACTGTTTTTAATATTTATCAATGATCTACCTTCTGGCATCTCATCAACCGTCCGTATTTTCGCGGACGATTGCGTCATCTATCGCCGCATCAGCAACAGCAGTGACCAGACAATATTACAGGAAGACCTCAGCAGAATCCAGAAGTGGTGCTCCGACTGGTTAATGCAGCTCAATGTTTCAAAATGTAAATTCATGCACATTTCACGCAAACGCTCCAATCTTTATTTCCCATATACCCTGAACTCCATAGCCTTGTCTCAAACTAATTCATACAGGTACTTCGGCATTGAGATAACGACCAGTCTAACATGGGCAGATCACATAACAAAATTATGCGCTAGCGCTTCCAGGTCACTTGGATTCATCCGGAGATCACTTACCATGTCCCCCCCAGCCATCAGAGAACTAGCATATGAAACATATATTCGCAGCGAACTAGAATACGCCTCAACAATATGGAACCCGCACCAAGCCTACCTGACTGACTCACTCGAGGCCATTCAGAACCGGGCAACACGTTTCATCACCTCGCAGTACACACCTTGGCTCAGTGTTACTCTCATGAAATCATCTCTCGGTCTCAAATCATTAGCGCTTCGCCGAAAAATTTCAATCCTCTGCCTATTCCACAAACTGTACTTTAATTTTCTAGCACTTCGTGAAAACCTTCTGCGCACTCCGGTACGATCATCTCGCCGTTTATATAATTCATTTAGCATACAGCGCTTGCACGGCTCCACCAATGCATTCAACAAATCGTTTCTTCCTTGCGCGATCGAATTTTGGAATAACTTACCCGAAAACATTGTCGTTGAAACTAATCCTTCCAACTTTAGACAGCTACTCATCGACCATTTCCAAGAAAAATAAAACTTTCCATGTATCAGCTGTGATGTGCTACAAAACGATCGCTTTATTGGACGCGTTGTTTTACTGTGGTGTGTATTTCTGTATGTTTTGTTTTTTTTCACATTGTTTTTGATTGACTATATTAATGTATTTACTATTTTGCTTGTTCTCACATTGTCTTTGATTGACTTCATAATTTGTTTACTGTTTTGCTTTGTCTATCTTTCTTTCTAGTTTTTATTCTTTTTTTTCTCTCGTTTTTTTGCCTTTTCTTATGTATGACCGTTGGACACTTGTATCCCCCCCCCCTTATGTAATGTCCCCATGGGACCCTTAAGGGTTAATAAATGATGATGATGCTGATGATGCTAGTGGCCCGACTTTTTAAGCCTAAATTTTGACGTCACTTCCGCCACATTCTCGCCAATGCATTGGGAATAGGAAGGGCCTCTCCTTAGTTTTCCTTCCTCCATGTTGCCAGTATATTCTAGGCACTATACCCAAAGTACCCAAAGCATTGCCGGGTGGCGCTGCGGGATGGATGGTTGGATAGGAGCGCCCCCTTTGAGACGGGGTGGTGGCAATTGCCACCATGCTCAGCTTTTCTTTCTTTATTATTTTTTTTTGCTTACTGTGTTGGCAATCTTGGCACACATTTTCCTCTTTGGCGACTTTAATTTTCCTAATATTGATTGGCAGCACCAGCCCGCACCGACAACTAATAATGGCGAAGCAAGGGAATTTCTAGATTTCTGCTACAATTTTAACCTTACTCAAGTAATATCGAAACCTACGCGCGTAACACGAACATTTTAGACCTATTACTGACTAATTGCCCAGATAGCGTTCAGCCCATTACGTGCCTCCCTGAGATTAGTTATCACAAAACTATGCATGTCAACATCGACCTTACAGCAATAGACCCTTTAGAAAATTCAGCGCCATCTGGTGTGTGGTGCGCAAACCGCGGTACCTCCGCCATTACTTGGGCATACGCCTGGCGGTATGCGCTCGGGCCAGATTGAAAAGTACGGCGCCCGGCGAAGCCACAAAAAGCTCAATTTTCTTGTTTCTGTGTCCTAGCCATGTTCCTTGACATTGGCTCTCTGCACCAAGCTATAGTCGCGATGCCGGCATGCTGCTGTGTGCCTTCCTGCAGCCAGCGCGGCGAAGAGACGCGCACGGAAACAAGCTGTGTTTCCAGAGCACGGAGCGCACGGAGTAGCTGCATGCTTCTTTCTTCTCGTCCGTGACCTGTTCGTTTTCACATTAAAATAAATGATATAAGTATTGAAAGAGCAGCGAAAAGTTCCTTCTACCGTGTAGCCGCTCCGCTGTATAGTGAGCACAAAAATAAAGGTGCCACCTTCGGCGCACTCGAGGACATGCATTCCGATGCTGGCGGCTGTTTCGGCGCGTCACAAAATCAAAACGTAGCTCAAACGCGCTTGTTTTGGATTTTCAAGCATCCACGTCCATTCATAGAGAGTTCCGTGTGCGCGAAAAAGAGCACGACGATGCGGCGCGGCGAGGAGCGCCGTCGTTCTCTCCGTTGCGAGCATGCAGCAAACGACGGCGACATAGGCGGAGTGCAGCAGCAGCAGCTTTGTGTTTTCGTTCGGTCAGGGCCTATGCACTCTGGCTAAAGAAGGAGGCACATGTCCGGCAACATGCTCCAGTCGCCGCTTCCGAACTGCTTGGTGTACAAATATTGCAAGAAAAAACGGCATCGCCTTGTTATCAGAAAGACCAAGGTAGATGTACCATGGTAGCTTAGGCTGCATAGAAGCCCATGCGTTCAAAACATGGCGGCTTGTGGTGCGCAGCCAGCGCCGTCTTCGAAATGCGTGGACAACTAAAAAGTGACGTCATAAATAAAACAAAAACGCGACGTCGAAGTCACGTGTTTTAGTGAAGTCATATTCGTGACGTCAGCGTCACGTGCTGCTTGGCGGGAAAAATAAACTGCTGAACGCCGCGACGCTTCAGCGCGACACCCGACACGAGAACGAAGAAAGAAGACACGAAGTGCCGACCACGAACGCTATTTTTAGGTAGTCAGTTCTCGTTGTGCCTTTTTCCTTCGTCCTCGCCTCAGGTGTCGCGCTGAATGTCGCAGGTGTAGCGCTGAAGCGATGAAATGTGGCGCCGCCAGACAGGTTATCGCTCGCACATCGTGCAACCGCACACCTCTTTTTTGCGTACGGGGGCCCCATGGCCACAGACGATGCCCTTTTGGGGCAAAAGCTACAGAACCGCACCCAACCGTACGAAACTACACAGAAGCGCTGGCAAAAGGGAAAAGCGGAAACTGTACACGAACGATGCACACCGATGCACACCCTGTACTATGCCTTTTGTTACGATATCAAGACCTGGCATTGTTGAATTGCTCCTAAACCTGAAAACTAAAGCGTCGCCAGGCCCTGATAAAATTCCGAACGCTTTCTTGCGCCGGTGTGCCGAAAAGCTTTCCGAGTTTCTGGTTGTTATTTTTCGCGCATCTTTGTCATCAGCTGTGATTCCTTCAGAGTGGAAAACTGCACGTGTTGTTCCTGTTCTAAAGAAAGGGGACGCATCACTGATATCAAATTATCGTCCCATCTCTCTCACTTCAACCTGTTGCAAATTACTAGAACAAATAATAGCCAAGTTCATCATCGGTTTTCTTGACGATAACAATATCCTTTCTAACGTTCAACACGGGTTTAGGAAGGGCTATTCTACTGTAACTCAACTAACATCGATTGTTCATAGTTTCGCATCTGTACTTGATAAAACCGGCCAGGCTGATATTATTTTCATGGATTTTAGTAAAGCATTTGACCTCGTCTCCCATTCTAAATTAATTGACAAGCTTAAACAAGTTGGTCTCCTGACTTTATAGTTAACTGGGTTTCAGCTTACTTATCTAACCGACAGCAGTTTGTTAGTATTGACGACCATTATTCACACAGCCTGCCTGTCTCTTCTGGTGTTCCCCAAGGAGGTGTCCTCGGTGGTGGTGGTGGTGGTAAAACTTTATTTCCCACAGTAGGGGTCCTGAAGGACACTCGGCTAGGCGCCAGGTGTGGAGGGCAGCTCCAACGTAGGCACAGAGAGCCCGAAGCTCTCCGCCGCCGCGCGGGCCTCCTGGACAGCCCGAAGCTGGTCGTGAAGTGAAGCACTCTTTAGTACTTTGTCCCAATGTTCCTTGTTCTGGGCGTAGGCGTCACTTGATGCACAACCACACAGCATATGGGTGAAGTCTACACGTTCACTGCACTGGTCACACACATGTTGTCCGTCGTAATCTGGGTCGATGTGCTTCATGCGCCAGGGGTTGGGGTATGCGTTCGTTTGGAGCAAGCGTAACGTGACCGACTGGCTGCGGGTTAATTTCTTATCCGGGAGGGGAAACGCTCGTCTGCCTAGATAAAAGTGTTTAGTGAGCTCGTTGTACGTGAATAATTGATCCCTGAACTCGATATGTGGAGTAGCGGGGGAAACCGGAGGGACGCGGCCGATGAGCCCTCGCGCCGCCTCGTGTGCGATCTCGTTGAGATTCCGCAGGCCACCCCCTAAGCTGCCCATGTGTGCCGGGAACCATACGATGGAGTGAGCGGTGATGTTACTTCCGCCTAAGATTCGTAGCGTCGTCTTGTCTATTCCGCCCTTGGCGAAAGCTCGAGTGGCTGCTCTAGAGTCGCTGTACACAGTTGTGAAGCTCGAGTCTTTGAGAGCTAGTGCTATCGCTGCTTGGTCAGCTACCTCTGGTTTCTTCGTGAAAAGTGTGAGTGAGTTACGCGTTCGCCCGTGTCCGTCGACTACTGCTACCGAGTAGGCATACTTTCCCGGTATGTACGCTGCATCCACGAAAGCTGTCTGGTCTGGAAACCTTGCCGCGTCCGCAGCGAGGGCTTTGGCGCGGGCGAGTCTTCTTCCTTGATTGTGGATCGGGTGTACGTTTCTTGGGAAGGGGAACACTTTAATAGCTTCTCGCACGACTTTAGGTAACTGCAGGACGTTGTTCCTTTCTGCTATGGTGTTCAGGCCGAGCTTGACGAGAATCTCTCTGCCCGCTTTAGTGCTTGATAGGCGTGCGATCTGTGCCGTGTGCTGTGCCTCGATGATTTCGGCAAGGGTATTGTGCACTCCTAGCTGTAAGAGAAGATCAGTGGAGGCATTATCGGGAAGCCCCAACGCTGTCTTGAAAGCTCGACGTATGTGTACTTCGAGCCTTTTCCGATGTACTTTTTTCCAGTTGAGCATCGCAGCCACGTATGTGATGTGACAGAGTACAAAAGCGTGGACCATTCTAATGGCGTTGTCCTCGCTCAATCCCCTGTGCCTATTCATGATGCGCCGAAACATCCGGATCGCGTTTGCAATCTTGATCGTGATGCTGTCCAACATTGCCGAGTTGGACCCGTTGCTTTCGATGATTAGTCCTAGAATTCGTATTTTGTCAACCGCAGGTATGCGATTTCCATCCCTGTCGTGTAACTCTATGCATGGAATGGGGTGTCTGCGCCAGTCGTTGGACGGGCGCCCTGGTCTTGGGGGGTGGTAAATGAGCAGCTCCGATTTTTTGGAAGAGCAGCGAAGTCCCATTGGGGCGAGATGGGCCTCGGTAACCGTGATGGCTTCTTGCATGCGAGCTTCTAATTCCGCATCGCTCCCACCGGTGCTCCAGATGGTGACATCGTCTGCGTATATGGTGTGCTCCACACCAGCAATTTCACCCAGTGCGCGAGAAAGCTTTGTCATCGCCAAGTTAAATAAGAATGGTGAAAGTACTGAGCCTTGTGGTGTTCCCTTATCGCCCAGTTCAAAGCTCTCCGAGACGTGCTCGCCTATCCGGAGAGTGGCCGTTCGATCCTCTAGAAATGCCTTGACGTAGCGGTAGAAGCGTGTTCCGAGATTGTGGTCAGATATGGCTTTGAGAATGGCTTGATGTTGGATGTTGTCAAAAGCTTGTTCCACGTCGAGTCCCAGCAGCGCCTTGGTGTGTCGTGTGGGGCGATCCAACAGACTTTTCTTGATTCGTAGCATAGCGTCTTGCGTTGAGAGACCCGGCCTGTAGCCTATCATATTGGAGGGGAAGTACTCCTTTTCTTCTACGTATTCCGATAGTCTATTAAGTATGACGTGTTCGGCTAGCTTTCCTAGGCAGGACGTTAGTGAGATGGGCCTTAGGTTTTGTAGGCCCAGCGGCTTGCCTGGTTTTGGGATGAGGACCGTGTTCGCATGTTTCCATTCGGCAGGAAGATGGCCAGTTTTCCACGCTTCGTTGATTTGTTGCGTTAGGAACGTGACCGAGCTGTCCTCTATATTTCGGAGAGCCCGGTTTGTGATACCATCAGGGCCTGCTGCAGAGTTACTGTTGAGTTCGTGAATTGCAAAGTGTACTTCGCTTTCTGTGAAGTCCGTATCTAGCTGCGAGTTTGGGGCACCGTCATAGTTCTTCCTTTCTAAGGTACTGGGTAGCCCCAATTTAAGCGGTAAGTACCGTTTGGCAAGGTCATCCACAAGGACTTCGGCAGTAGTGGTTTGCTTCGCGCAGTGCACTAATTTAATGAGCCTGGTCCGTTGCATAGTTTTGGACTTTGTTCCGTGTTCGTCGAGGAGGTGTTTTATGAGCCCCCACCCACTCCCTCTGCGTATTTGGCCGTTGAGGGAGTTACAGACTTCGTCCCACTGTTGTCGGGAGAGATCCACGCAGTATTCTTCAGTGGTCTTGTTGAGTTTGGCAAGTTTCCTTCGTAGTCTTCTGTTGAAACGTTGCCCCTTCCACCTGGCTAGAATGGAATGTTTGGCTGCGACAAGATTCGCTAATCGACTGTCCATTCTCTCTACCTTAACGTCCGTGGTAATCGTTCGTTCTGAGGCTACGATGTCGTCTTTGAGCTGCTTGGTCCAGCTCGTTATCGTTTGCTTTGTGGTTTCTCCGGATGAGTTGGATCGCTGCGTCCGTACTGCACGGAATTTGTCCCAATCGATTAGCTTGTACTCCCTTTGCCTCTTTCCTGGTATCTCTGCATCAATTCGGATAATATAGTGGTCACTGCCAAGGTCGATGCCCGAGTTGTGCCAAGCGCATTTCTCTAGGCCCCGGACGAAAGTGAGGTCCGGTGTGGTGTCTCGGCATGTGGAAGTGCCACATCTCGTTGGGGTTTCCGGGTCTGTGATCAGCGTGAAGTCGAGATCGGAGGCTGTCGTGAGAAGACGATCTCCCTTGCTAGAGGGATACGCGTAGCCCCAAGCCTGGTGTGGGGCGTTGAAATCTCCACCTAAAATCAGCGGACTATCTTTGGCGATGTGCGCAATCTTGCCCAGAATGCCTCTGAACCCTTGCCTCGTATCCTTAGGGCTGCTGTACAGATTTGTGAGGAAGATGCTTTACTTGTTCCCTACGTGGTCGTTCGGTATGATCTCGATCGTGAGGTGTTCTAGATAGAAGGCTGTGTGGCGGATGTCATGCCGAATGTATGGGATCTTCTTTCCAATCAGTAAAGCGACGCCTCTGCCTTGCTCGTTTCTGTGGGCTTCGGCCTTATAGCCTGTAAGGGACAATTCGGTTGTGAGTGTTTCTTGTAGCAGGATGACGTGTGGCTTCTCGGTTTCTGATTTGACCATCTGCAGGAGGACCGCCCTTTTTGAGGCGATCCCCCTGCAGTTCCATTGCCAGACGCGGAGATTGCGTGTCTTATTTGGCACTGCCATGTTGACCGTTGTAGCCCCCTTCGCTTGCAGTGAGACCGTTGCGAGGTGGGCTTCGCGTTCCGATGTGTTGTGAACTCATCTTCTCCATCGCCGGTACTACCGTATTGTTCAGATACATTTCCATTTTCTGTACTCGCGTGCTAAATATGTCCATTTTCTCGTTCATTCGCACCATGCTCTCGTGCATTAGTCTCATATTTTCGCTCATGGCGTCCATGGCGTCCTTAACATTTGATCGCACGGCTATTCGCGGTTGCGTTACAGCGCGCTTCTTAGGAGGCGGGCATTCTTCGCGTTGTTCTTCCTGTTTCTCATCCTGGGGGGGAAATCTGACTGTGCAGCCTGCTCGTGGCCCCCCCCGCCACCGAATACGGGCCGGTGTAGTTTCGGCTACTAGGCTTTGTTTCGGTGCAATGCCAGCAGTGGGGATGGGATGGCCGGGACCCATCCTCTGGGGATGCAAACCCCCAATGGGAGTGGCAGCGACTCCCAGACGACTGTGAGGGCCAGTCGTGCACGTGAGGTCCGATGCCTGAGCGGAGGCAGGCCTGGGTTTATACTCAGGTTGGACCCACGAAATCCGGCCCGGAAGGCATGTCAAAACGCCAAAAGGTTTTCGAATACATGCTACCTTCCTTCCTCTGCGCGCGGGGGCGTGCAAGTCTGGCTACCGACGCGTCGGTTTCTGGTTACGGAGAAACCAGGTCCGCGCGGGGGTTCATAGTGGCCAGGCTCTGAGGACCGCCGCCCCGGGGAAGCGGCCTTACGGCCGGCCGCAGGCTTAACCGCCTGCGGGATGCCGGGGGATGAGGGCTTAGTACTGCCTCGTAAGAGTCTGGCGAAAACCGAAGATGTGTGGAGTACCGGTGGAGTAGGCCCGGGTCATCTCATCCTAAGCCACGTTCTTGGTTAGTGGCCCGGTCGCCCAGCCTTGAACACTCTCTCCTCAGTAGGAGAAGAGTAAGCTAGGAGAGGAAATAAGTGCATGGATGGTTGGAGGAAGCACAGATGAGCCCCCCGGAGTCTGACCGGTTCTGAGGCCGCGAGGCCGTTGACGAACTGGGCGTCCACTGGCGTGGACAATCACACATACTTCCGGTGTCCGAAAAACCGCGAAAAACCTTCAACGGCTAGTAGCCGGCAGGTGGGAAAAGCCTTCTAGTGAGCGATGAGGAGCCCCAGGTAGCTACTGACCCCGTGTTAGGTTTTCCTGTCTCCGACGGTCGGAGCCCGTTGCGTATGGTGGGTGGTCGGGCATCCCGTGAGTGGGGCCGCACCATTGGGCAATCTCGATGCTCTCCCTGCCCTGGCCAGGCGGGCCAGTAATGGAGTCGAGATAATTGAAGGATCAGAGCAAAAATCTCGCTGTCCCCATTCCCTTCCCACGTCCCATTTCCCTTTCCGCTACTTCCCAGGGGAGGTCAGGGGAGCCTCCCCGGGCCCGCTCTCTCGGCTGTGGGTCGCTAATGTAGCATTATCCCTAATATTTTATTTTTCCACCCACGGGTGGTCAAATTACAACTTGCCTACGGGCATCCTCTTTTATTTTCCAATTGGGTTAAGCCTGTTGTGTGTAAACGGTGCAGGCAGGGGCCTATTATTTTTATTTCCTTTTCGGTTGCCCCAACCTATTCAATGTTTCTCATCCTGGGGGGGGAAATCTGACTGTGCAGCCTGCTCGTGGCCCCCCCCGCCACCGAATACGGGCCGGTGTGGTTTCGGCTACTAGGCTTTGTTTCGGTGCAATGCCAGCAGCGGGGATGGGATGGCCGGGACCCATCCTCTGGGGATGCAAACCCCCATGGGAGTGGCAGCGACTCCCAGACGACTGTGAGGGCCAGTCGTGCACGTGAGGTCCGATGCCTGAGCGGAGGCAGGCCTGGGTTTATACTCAGGTTGGACCCACGAAATCCGGCCCGGAAGGCATGTCAAAACGCCAAAAGGTTTTCGAATACATGCTACCTTCCTTCCTCTGCGCGCGGGGGCGTGCAAGTCTGGCTACCGACGCGTCGGTTTCTGGTTACGGAGAAACCAGGTCCGCGCGGGGGTTCATAGTGGCCAGGCTCTGAGGACCGCCGCCTCGGGGAAGCGGCCTTACGGCCGGCCGCAGGCTTAACCGCCTGCGGGATGCCGGGGGATGAGGGCTTAGTACTGCCTCGTAAGAGTCTGGCGAAAACCGAAGATGTGTGGAGTACCGGTGGAGTAGGCCCGGGTCATCTCATCCTAAGCCACGTTCTTGGTTAGTGGCCCGGTCGCCCAGCCTTGAACACTCTCTCCTCTGTAGGAGAAGAGTAAGCTAGGGGAGGAAATAAGTGCATGGATGGTTGGAGGAAGCACAGATGGACCCCCAGGAGCGACCAGTTCTTTTTGGACCTCCACGGCGATCGGGACTATCACACATACTTCCGGTGTCCGAAAAACCGCGAAAAACCTTCGACGGCTAGTAGCCGGCAGGTGGGAAAGGCCTTCTAGTGTGCGAGAGGAGCCCCAGGTAGCTACTGACCCCGTGTTAGGTTTTCCTGTCTCCGACGGTCGGAGCCCGTTGCGTATGGTGGGTGGTCGGGCATCCCGTGAGTGGGGCCGCACCATTGGGCAATCTCGATGCTCTCCCTGTCCTGGCCAGGCGGGCCAGTAATGGAGTCGAGATAATTGAAGGATCAGAGCAAAAACCTCGCTGTCCCCATTCCCTTCCCACGTCCCATTTCCCTTTCCGCTACTTCCCAGGGGAGGTCAGGGGAGCCTCCCCGGGCCCGCTCTCTCGGCTGTGGGTCGCTAATGTAGCATTTTCCCTAATATTTTATATTTCCACCCACGGGTGGTCAAATTACAACTTGCCTACGGGCCTCCTCTTTTATTTTGCAATTGGGTTAAGCCTGTTGTGTGTAAACGGTGCAGGCAGGGGCCTATTATTTTTATTTCCTTTTCGGTTGCCCCAACCTATTCAATGTTTCTCATCCTCAACGAGTTGGGAAGTTTCCATATCGGTTGATGGCTCGGGAGTGCGCGTTGGTTGACTGCTGTTCGCTTTACCTATCTCAGTTAAATCGAGTTTTAGCTTATTGTAAGCGGCTTTTAGCTCTCTTAGTTCCTGTTCTAACATAGCTATCCGTTCTTTATCTGGGTTGCGGGACTCACTTTCCTTTGGAGTGGTCGTCGTAGCGCCTCTGACCTTGTCCGCCCACGTGCCATCACCTCCGTTGTTCTTTCCACCGAAGCGCACCTGTGAACGACTCCTGCTTGTGCGGCTCCGCGATTGAGAGCGGGAGCGGCTGCGTGCCGACGTCTTGGACACAGATCGGCCTCGCTCCGCGTGCTGCTTGTCTTCTGCGACGAGCTGTGCTATCTCTTGTTGCTCCAGTCGCGCTCGTTGTCGTCGAGCGCGTACTACGTATGGAATCAGATAGCGTTTCCTACACACCTTGTCCGCCGTCGCGTGCAAGCCCCCGCACAGCTTGTATTTCGGATCGCACACGTGGGATGAGGTGGGGCTAGGAAGGCCACAGCCCCTGCATTCGGTGGAGCCCGGCTCGGGGCAAACGTCCGCACGATGCCCGAGCTTGCCGCATACGTAGCATACGTCTACTTGTCTGCGATATAAGTAGCAGGGTACCAGCGTGTGTCCATATCTAACGAAGTTCGGGACGCGAAGGCCATCAAACACAATGATCACTGATCCTGAGTTCTTGATTCTTTTCGCTGCTAGTGCCAAGGGGTTGCGGTCATTTACGATGTTTCTTTCAATCGTTCTGTGATCGTCGGCAGTGTCAATGTATCTGATTACCCCTTTGCAGGTGTCGCTTGGGGCAGTTTTGTAAGCACTGACTGCGTACTCTTTTCCGGCTATTCGGATAGCCTTTACATCCGCGTACTTGTCTGCATTCTCTCGAAAGGGCGTGCTCGCCACCATGATGTTCTGCGTAATATTGGGACATATAATGTCCTCCGTAGTCTGCTCAGGATTAAGTTCAACTGCTTCCATGAGGGCTTTGCTCACTAAGGTTGTGAGGACGCCTTCGTCCCTTGCGTTCGCTTTCCCTCAACGCACTAGTTCCCTGTAGTTATCTTTCCCGCAACGCACCCTTCTCAGTTTGGTTACTCTAACTAACAGGGGAGGGCGCTCACGTCGCAGTGACACCAGCGCCACGGATGGCGTTTTGCTGCGTGCGCGCGGGGGATAGCTGGCTCTCTTCTCCCTGGGATCGGGAAGCGACCGGGCGTTTCGCTCGCAGCTCCGCTCTTCGTCGACGGGCGCTCTTGGTCGGAACTGGCTCCCGCCGAGACCGTCCCGCTCGGCCTCGGAGTTTATCCCTTTGCCCTACCGTGGGCGAACGTTCGCTCGTAACCGTGCTGGTGAGTCGGACTTCCTCGATTCCTCAGTGTATTTTGTTGCGTTATTGTTGTTATAGCAATAAATGCCTTGTTTGTGCAGCCAGTGTGTCGTTCCTTTGTTCCCGCAGAGCAAGGCCCGCCGTGGTCGGCGTGCGCTCGGTAGCGTACGCGACCACGGGGTGGGGTCAGCGCGGCTTTGAACTGTGTCAGCCGCGGTTAAACGGGGAGAACGTGTTTATCTCCCCGATTTTAAACCCCATATCTGGCGCCCAACGTGGGGCCTGCTCTTGGAACATTGGACGACTGTCAGTTCGGTTCGAGGAACGCTCTTTGTCCGTACTTGACAAGTGGTAGGCCTAGTGTGAATTTTGATCGCTAGGACCTGCGGCATGCTTTCTTGAGTGCGAGGTGTATTGCGCTGCAGCATGTTTGAACTTTTCGACATGCTCAGCATGTTTTTTTTTGTGAAGTTTTCTTCCTGGAGTTTCTTCGCAAGAACCACTTGGTCCGCATCGAGGGAGCGCGAGGCCTCGCGCCCGCGGAGTTGCCGAGCCCGAAGCGAGTGAGTACGGAAGCCGCGTGGGTGGTCCGAGTTTTCTGTATATATTTTCTCGCTGTCTCTTTTTCGACTCTGGGAGTCGCGGCTCCGGGAGCCGGGTGGCCTGGTGCCACGGGTGCCGTTACGAGCTCGCTGGTATTGCAGCTCGGCACCGGGCGTTCCGACACCGTCCGATACGGTGGGCGCCGATCGCTCAGAAGCTGCTTTGTGCAGTGAGCGGGGAGGACCACCCCACAAAGCTGATGTCTCCTCGCGGCTGCGCGCACGAAACCCGTTTCGGGTCTTTCTTTTGTTGGGGGTCATCGACCGTCACTATGGTAGTGAGGCCTAAAGCTATTCATAGCTGCCTGCACCTTGTCAAAAGTGACACGACCACCGGACCGTGGTGTTGAGAGGGGGCGCACTTTGCTGGCCCACCCGTTTTTTTTAACCTCGCATGAACTGATCATTCTCGTTCAACTCAAGAAAGGGGTTTGTTCACTCGAACTTTGCGTTGCACAGCCGCCCGACACGTTTTGCTAGCGAGTTGAGCATTGAGCCACCAGGCCCTTGTGTACGCCGTTTCCCCTCCCGTGACCTACGTTAAAGGCATGCGGAGTGTGTTTCGGAAATTTTGCAGATCCAGTGGAGCCACTCCGGCTTGCTGTCCTGTGCACATCGTCTCGCTGCCGCCTGCTGCGACGGAGCGGCCTGTATCCTGTGCGCCGCATCCATCCGGGGCAGCCGTGGCGAGACCAGACAGCAGCCACCTCCGGCTGCTGTTACCCTGGCGACTACTGCAGAATGCTGGCCTGCAGTGGTCAACCGGCCCTCCTCTTCGCGGGCCTGCGGACACGTAGTCCGCGGGCCATGCGAGTCGTCCCAGCGGAGACTTTCACGCCGCCTTCGGAATACCGCGGAAGACTGCGTGCACGCTGTCGGCGTGACCTCCGCTGCACGACCTGCCTCAAGCGCATGAAGACCAGGAGACTCCTCCATAGCATGTAACTTGCAGGCGCGTGGGTCTATTTAAGGTTGGGGGGATGTGGGGACGCCTTCGTCTCTTGCGTTCGCTTTCCCTCAACGCACTAGTTCCTTGTAGTTATCTCTCCCGCAACGCACCCTTCTCAGTTTGGTTACTCTAAAGCTGGATTCACACGACGGTCCAAATCGCGAAGTATCCTCGCGGATGGGCATCACGTGACCCTACGTCACTGATTCCTGCTGCTCCGCTTCACTCGCGAGCAGCGATTCGTGATATGGCCGAGAGACCTTTTCACACTTCGGATCGCTTGAGATCCTTGGCCGTGACTCTCAAAGCAGTAGCGGTTAAACTGTTTAGTCTGGCAACGAGCAAGCTTACAAAATCCAATACAAGCCTCTGGTCGAACCAAAGTACATGAGAGCGCGAAAAACTACATAGTCCTGTTGACAGCTGCGAAGATGGAACCACTTGGCGAACTTTCTAACAGTCAAAGCGCGTCTTGTTCGTACGGTTCTAGGTTCACAGATGACGCAACCTTTTTTTTTCTTGCCCTTGTGGAAAGTTTTCTCGCTCTGTGGGATACGCACAGAGACGATTACGCCGACAATGCGACAATCCGACTGGCTCGTCCGCGCTGTCGTCTGCTGCTTCCTCCCGTCGTGTGAATGCTCGCCGCGGACGGGGGGACCGCGCGTCAGACATCACGTGACCGATTGGTCCGTGAAGCGGTCCGTCGTGTGAATCCACCTTAACAGGGGAGGGCGCTCACGTCGCAGCGACACCAGCGCCACGGATGGCGTTTTGCTGCGTGCGCGCGGGGGATAGCTGGCTCTCTTCTCCCTGGGATCGGGAAGCGACCGGACGTTTCGCTCGCAGCTCCGCTCTTCGTCGACGGGCGCTCTTGGTCGGAACTGGCTCCCGCCGAGACCGTCCCGCTCGGCCTCGGAGTTTATACCTTTGCCCTACCGTGGGCGAACGTTCGCTCGTAACCGTGCTGGTGAGTCGGACTTCCTCGATTCCTCAGTGTATTTTGTTGCTAGCTGGCGTTATTGTTGTTATAGCAATAAATGCCTTGTTTGTGCAGCCAGTGTGTCGTTCCTTTGTTCCCGCAGAGCAAGGCCCGCCGTGTTCGGCGTGCGCTCGGTAGCGTACGCGACCACGGGGTGGGGTCAGCGCGGCTGTGAACTGTGTCAGCCGCGGTTAAACGGGGAGAACGTGTTTATCTCCTCGATTTTAAACCCCATAAGGTAGGTCCGATCTTTTGTAAGTTCAAGCCGCCCTTTGGGTGAAGCACTATTTTGATGTTGTCTTGCGGTAGGGGTGGCATGCGTGAGGCTCTTATCACCCTGTTCATAATGTTAGGAGACGTGCGAGAAGAGCTCACCTGGCCGTCGCTTGCGTTCTGTGAAAGTTGCGCAGTGGATGATGGGGCGCGTTCCTTCTTCTTCGTTTTCCGGCTGGTCACCACTTTCCAGCCCGTCTCGTCCTCTTGTCCATTAGCTGTTGCTGAAGTAGTCGGCGGTGCTGGTAAATCCTCCGCAGAGCTATCCATTTCCTCGGTAGGAGTTGCCATTCTCTTCCTGTCGCGCCCGGCGGGAAGGGCGGGTGGCGTCTCGCCGAGCTAGCGCGTTCCTGGACCGACGCGCAGCAGGCGTGTCCTCGGTCCCCTGTTATTTTTAATATATGTGAATGACATTGTAAAAGTAGTTACTCATCCCGTTCAAATCCGGCTGTTTGCAGATGACTGTGTTTTGTTTAATGTAATTACATGTCGTGAATACCAACTATTACTCAATTTAAACCTAAACAATATTCTGGATTGGTGCAACCAGTGGGACATGAAACTTAACGCTCAGAAAACCGTATTTATGAGATTAACCAAGAAAAAAAAACAGCCTTTTATACCCTTACGCTCTTCCATCATTTCCACTTTCGGAGGTAACTGAATATAAATATCTTGGCGTGACGATAACTAATAATCTAAGCTGGAAGAAACACATAAGTAACGTATGTGCATCAGGGTTTCGTAAACTTTGTGTCCTCAAGCACAAACTGAAGAATGCTCCTGCGGACTTAAAATTTTTAGCCTATTCATCATTAATCAGACCCAAGTTAGAATACGCTTGCATTGTCTGGGACCCATTTACTAAAACTAACATTCAAGCGCTTGAAATGATCCAGCGCAAGGCCATTCGATTCATCTTTTCAAAATACCGTTCAACCGACTCACCTACTGCCATAATGCGAGCAAACCGAATTCAAACATTGCAGGTAAGACGTAAAATTCTCAGATTAAAATTTCTTTTCCTTCTCAAATATAACAAGTTGTCAATGTGCCCGGATCCCTACGTCAAGCCATTTTCCACTCCACGACCAACAAGACATCGCCACTCTGATTCACTAACTCCATTCACCGCCAGAACTAACCTATTTAAATACTCCTTCCCCCGCACCGTAACTGAATGGAATGCTTTACCTTTAACAGCACTATGTGACATTAGACACCTTTAGCATACCGTGTACCGTGTTACCGTTACCGTTACCGGAGTACCGGGTGCCCGCCCACCGCCGCTGAGCCCGCGCTGATTGGTCCCGATGCTCCCCGCGCGCGCGTAGCTTCCGAGTACGTGGCGCCATCTGGCGCCGTCAAGGCGATTTGCGCATGCGCATTGGCTGCGCGCGGGCTCACGGTACTCCGGTAACGGTAACACGGTACACGGTATGCTAAAGGTGTCTATTGACTCCATTGAAGAAATATAAGATTGACGCCATCCAACTTATTTGCTTTGTGTTTCGAATTTTCTTTCAGTGTTTTATTTTTGTATATTCATTTTCCACTGTATTGCCCCTCCTGCTAGGGCCCAGAAGGGCCTGCAGTATTCTGTAAATAAATAATAAAAAATAAATAAAGAACTCAAGCAACGAGGAAAAAGTAGGGCTAGCAGAATCGAGTTTCAAACAAAAGCAAGCAGAATGGTCAAAAGATATGACCAGGTATTACATCAGAGCATCGTCAACCTTGGCATCGTCCCGCTGCCATTGCCGCTGCTCTGAGCGAACGCTGCATAAAATTTTTACAAAGCAAGCGCTATACTTTCTAACAAAATGCACACAAGTAAAACATTTTAAAACGGAATCACTGCAATTGTTTTTGAATGCTTTTGAAACACAAAATATGCCCTAATTATTTTCCTCTTCTAGTCGTGTTTGTCCACTCATTTCATTTTGGCGCTTTAGTTCCACCACTACTAATTTGATGTCGCTAGCACTTGGTTCTGAACCGCATTCGAGCCCCGGCTTCGCGACCTATTTCAATTGACCTTGGAAAGACTGCCAGCTATACTCGAGCGGCGACAAAGCATGCCAGCTGATGTTGCGAGCTTTCGGCAACGGCACCGCTCGCGGGCGCTCCGGGCGAAGAGCTCTGCGGCTGCCTGTCTGCCGTGGTCGTCGCTAGGCCTATAGGCTGCTTCGCATCGAAGTGGCAGGGACCGGCGCTTCGGAAGTCGCCTGCGCTATGATTGAAGGCCTATTCTTCACTCCGCTTTGCTGTAAACAGCATCATCTCACAATAAAATAATAGTATGGTCAATTTCTACGGCGCCTTCAGCAGCGGAGCTAGCGGGAGCCAGTCGAGCCAGACCCCGGCGTCGGGCCAGCGGCAGCTTCGAGGCGGTTCTCGCAACAAATTCGCTCGTACCACAGTTGTCACTTTTACCAGCAACTCGGTATTGACCAATGACCCAGAAAAATGATATATTTTCTCATTTCTCTATCCTAGGGTTTATTATTTACGTCGAGAACACTCATTAGCTCGTTTTTATGACGCCGGCAGACGGGATCCAGGCTGGCCCAACGTTTTTAGATCCCTTTCAGTTTGCAAGCTCCCCCGCGCCGCGCCCGAGAAAGCGGCCCCCGTCCGCTTCCACTCACCACGCGGCGCTGCTGTCGCTGTCGGCCCGGAGGCGCCGGAGCGCTCGCGCTTGGCAGTTGCTGTGACAGCCTGTTCTCATCCGCGATAACATTGGGAGCGAACACGTCAAACTCAAATTTGCTGTACTTTTGGAGCTGTCACGTTGAAACTTCAGCCTCATGGTTAAAGAAGTGTTTCACCTGGCTAGTAAGGGTGAGATAAAGAGCAGGCTGATGCCAGTTCGCAAAAAACCAATCGTTTGCATTGCGCTTTATCGCATCACGTTTGCGACGTTTAGCGCTTATGATATGCGTATGTTGGAGTAGAGCTATCAATATTTCTTCGGGAGAATGCACGAAACATTAATGAAAGGATAAAACTAGCGATGTTCCGCTTCTAGATCAGTCACGAAATTCCGCGCTATATTATCAACGAAGCACCGCACATGCGAGCAGCATTTTGCACGTTCTTTAGAATTCCAATTTTAGAGAACACAAGTATAAATACAGACACACTTAGCTGGATGCAGGGAGGGAACAACTATAGAAGAGCTTTTTATTTGCAATGATAGCACAGACAGGAGCAGCGTACTGCACTTTCATTTTTAGAATGTTAATTTCATTGAACACAGACAAGCATTAAATGCAGACACACTAAGTCGGAAGCACGGAGGGAATGGCTACTTGAAGACGAGCTTTTTTTATTTGCAATGACAATATTTCTCTGTTCTCTAGCCGACGGTTCACGTCTCTCGCCTAGAAGTGGATGCGTGTCACTATGACAAAATGCAGCACTTGGCATGTAAAAGTGGCCATATGCTCTGCACATCCAAGCCGAACAAGGTTTTGCAATTCAAGCTCGTCTAGCACCTCCCAAAAAACGTCCCTTTCAAAAACGGGACCTTCCTTCAATGAAATCGGGATTGCTTTGTTTACAATGTTGGTAAACTCTAGCATCTTTTTGGTGGGATGCTTTAAGCACCCTTGCTTGAAGCTTTTGTATACTGTAAGATAAGCGTCACTGCCAACAACTGGCACAGGACAGCTGATATCTTCCATGCTGATATCTGCTGGCTGCTCCAAATCAGGCGGCGGTGACCATGGCGTAGACGCGAAGGGCCACGCTGGTCGGGCAAACAGCGTGGCGAGCGCCACCGCACGGAAGGAAACGGAAAGGCGACAGTCCGCGCACCGCAGCTTTCAAACTGAAAGGGATCTAAAAACGTTGGGCTGGCCGGCCGGCAGGCTCGGCCTACTTCACGTTCGCACAAGAAAATGCAAAACAGCCATGCTACCAGAAAGGATGCTTCCTAGATTCTAGCAACGACAGCATGCCTGTGCTAGAGTGGAGCTTTCGGCAACGACACCGCCTGCGGCAACGCCGGGCGACGAACTGCGCGCTGGTCCCCGACTGCCCTAGTCGTCGCTAGGCCTAGATGGTGAACAACTACAACGCGACTGATTTCGCATCGACGGCTAGCGCACCGGCACTGCTGATCGAGCGCCCGTATCCGGATCCACACGCATTTCGCCCTGCAGTGCGCCTGCTCGTAGTCGAGTCCGATCCAAGTGTTGTTAGCCCTCCTTTATCGACAGTAGATTCGACCTGCAGGGTGACACGGCAACGCGCACTGTCGACGGATCGCAGTGATACCGGCTTGTAGCTTCGCTGAGAGGTGCGGCCGGACGATAGGAGTCCAAAAGCCTTTCCGAAAATCCGCCCGGAATGACAGTCAGGTCCCTCGACCTCTGCAAATTTTCCGCCTGTCAACGGATCGCAGTAATACCGGCTTGTAGCTTCGCTGAGAGGTGCGGCCGGACAATAGGAGTCCAAGAGCCTTTCCGAAAATCTGCCAGGAATGACAGTCAGGTCCCTCGACCTGTGCAAATTTTCCGCCATCGCTTTCACAAACGCAACCAGACATGCCACAAGGTGGAAACTAGTGCAAAGGCTGCGTCTTCCAGCCAAAGGTGCCCAAAATATGGCGCCCGGCGCCGACGAAAGTTGCTTATGATGATGCCTGCCGAGTTGCCAGACTGAATTTTCTAAAGGGTCTATTAGGCACCCAAAATACAATAAAACAATCCGCCTTTACAACAAAGGTAATTATGATATAATGAATGCCGAACTGACAGCGTTTTTCGTAAGTTTTTCCTCAAGTTTCATTCACGAAGTATTCATGAGAACTGGCTAGCATTTAAGAATAAACTTGATGCCCTAGTCAATGCATTCATTCCCTAAATAACTTTCCACGCTAATCCACACAAACCATGGTTTATTAAAGTCTTAAAAGGTTGGAAAATAAAAAGAAGCGCCTGTTCCGCTCAGCAAGAGCCCATGGAACGCAAAGCGCATGGGCGAAGTACCGCGCTGCAGAAAAATCATATCAAACTGCTATCCATGACGCCAAGCACAACTTTTTTCATCAAGACCTTCCTAATATGCTCAGTGATAACCCCAGGAAGTTCTGGCAAGCCGTTAACCCTCATCATGAACACGCGATTACCCTCAAAGATGAATCAGGCGCGGCTATGACCGACTCTGAGTGCGCTACTTTATTCAACGCAGCGTTCTCATCCATCTTTACTAATGAAACCGACACACAACTTCATACATCTAATTTACTCTTTGAGCATGCTATGCCGGTAGTCGCATTTTCCTCACTGGGTATTGCGTCCTTAATTAGAAACATGAAAATCTCATCTTAATCTGGTGTAGGCAATATTAACTCGAAACTTCTAAAGAACACTAGTGACATTTGGATTTGGATTTGGATTTATGGGGTTTAATGTCCCAAAGCGACTAAGGCTATGAGAGACGCCGTAGTGGAGGGCTCCGGAAATTTCGACCACCTGGGGTTCTTTAACGTGCACTGACATCGCACAGTACACGGGCCTCGAATTTCTCCTCCAAAGAAATTCAGCCGCCGCGGCCGGGATCGAACCCGCGTCTTTCGCGGGTTCGATCCCTTTCGCGGGTTCCAGGTTGCTAACTTCCACTGCAGATTTATTTACATGACCATTGTTACCCTAGGGCCTCAGAAAGAGTGACTGTGCCTGCATCGACATCCGGATGGATACCATCACATTTGATTATGAGGTGTTCAATTGTTTCCACAGATATACTACACACTGCACATGTGTCATCTTCTTCGTTAAATTTCTTTTTGTAGCTGCGCGTTCTAAGACACTCTGACCTAGCTTCAAAAAGTAGGGCACTGCCTCTTGAGTTATCATAGAAAAATTCTTTCCTGATCTGCCTTTTCCAGTATCGATGTAGTTCTACACTGTGTTTCTTTTCCATTGAATTCATCCAATTTTTAACTTCCGCGTTTTCAACCTGTCGTTTAATGCTCTTTCTTTCGCCGTCCTCATGACCGGCATACTTACTGGTTAGTTTTCTAGTTCTTTTCCGCCACTATGAGTCAACGCTCTTTCTGTATAAATATTTAAATACCTTAGCTGCCCACCTGTTATCGTCCAATTTCCTCAGGCGTTCTTCATATAGTAGCTTCCCATGCTTCGAACGATGCCCAGCCAATATCCCCTTGTACTGCCTCGTTTGTGGTTTTGCCGTGGGCACCTAGTGCTAATCTTCCAACAGCTCTGATTTACGTGTAATCTCGAGTGAACTTCTGGGTAGAGACATCATGGGAAGTAGCGGGGCCAGTTGGTTCATTTTTCAACTTTAAACAGTGCGCAGGGACAGGACACAGTCAAGAAACACACAGACACAGCACTGTGCTGTGTCTGTGCTGTGTCTGTGTGTTTCTTGACTGTGTCCTGTCCCTGCGCACTGTTTAAAGTTGAAAAATAGAGACATCAAATTCCAAGGTTGTAGAAAAGACTGCCATACGTTTCCTTTGTATGTGAAGACCATAAGAGCGAAGTATTAAATTTAAGGGAATTTAAATTCACGAACACTGAAAACGAGGTTTTCAAATCTAGCTTGTTTTGCTCTAAAACGATGTGGCGCGTCGCGTTCAGCACGAATCGATGCATTTCACGGAGATCGGGAGGTATTACTTTTTTGAGTCTACATTCACGAACACTGGTAAGCTTGGAAAGCTTACCAGTGGTAAGTTGGTAAGTTGGAAAGCTTTCCTTTGTAGCCGTATGGCTGCGCTCGGGTGGATGCCAATGAGTAATTACTCCCTTATTACAAATCTAATCCTCCTTGGGGGATTCCCCTAAAAACATTTGACCAACACTGTTCCCACTTCGAGTTATTGATCAATTCGCTCTCGCCCTACCATAAGCTTGCCGTCCCGGTTAGCTCAATTGGTAGAGCGACTGCTCCGGTGTAGCGGTGGTCCCGGGTTCGAACTCCGGACCAGGACGAATTTTTCTTTAACTACGAAGTTTCTGAGAAAGCTGTTAGCTTTCCTTTGTAGCCGTATGGCTGCGCTCGGGTGGATGCCAATGAGTAATTACTCCCTTATTACAGCAGAAATTTGTGTGTAAGGTGCGTGTGACCTATACGGAGACGGCAGATAATGACTTCTTTAAATTTATTTCAGTGTTCCAAGCGGATTGCCATTTTTTCCTTCCTTTACGATTTACTAAGTTTATGCAGTCTCGATACGGCACGCTTACATATTTAATTTGCCTATCACGAGCTTGGGCAGCGCATAAATCTGCTCTCTCATTGCCTTCTATTCCCACATGACTCGGGACCCAACATAGTTTTATGTTTTGTCCTTTAAGTGTAGATGTTACTATGTTGTGTATGATGTCACCGAGTAGTGGAGTGATAGCATTTCTAGAGTGGAGAGCTGTAAGTACACTTAAGGAGTCTGTGTAAATAATACTGTGTGTGAGGTTATCTTTTATTATTTTTTCTATGGCAATACCCACAGCGTAACATTCGGCAGTGAAAACAGATGGACACTGTGGAAGTCTTACTGTTTCTTCCCAGTTCCATCGTACTACCGCGCTTCCTACATAAACATCTGTTTTTGAACCATCAGTATAAAATTCTGAAAAGCTGCTGTATTTTTCATTTAATGCAAGAAATTCTTGTATGATATGTTGTTGTGGAGTTTTCTTTTTACTGAACTGTGTAAGTGCGAAATCGCAAATTAGAGGAAAATTGTACCATGGAGGTAGTGGGTCTCGTCTTCGGACAATGTCAGGTAGTGTGTCCTGCATATCGAGATTTTGGCACATCTCTTCAAAACGCAAGAGCAATGGTCTGGTAGCTTGAAGTTTGTTTGCAAATATTATTCTAGGACATTTTGTGACAACCGGATAGCAGATGTGTTTTGGTAGTGACCGTACTTTAAGGACATATGCACACGTTAGAGCGGTTCTTCTAATTTCAAGTGAGGGTTCATTTGTTTCTACATAGAGGCTTACTATGGGGGATGTCCTGTATGCTCCGCATGAGAGGCGCAGGCCTGAGTTATGTACTGAATCTAATTTTTTTAGGTAAGATGGTCTTGGTGAGCCGTACACAATGCACCCATAATCCAAGGATGAACGTACCAACGAGCGATATATGTGAAGAAGACATGTTCTATCAGACCCCCAATGCTTCCTTGAGAGCACTTTGAGTATGTTTAAAAATTGCGAGGCTTTCTTTTTTAGTGTGTATGTGCGGTAGGAATGTAAGTTTTTTGTCAAATGTTATGCCTAAAAATTTGTGTTCTCCTTTCACTGGTAGTATAGTTTTGTTTAAATGTAAGGTAGGGTCGTTCTGCAAGCCTCTTTTTAGCGAGAAAACAATCGCTACTGTTTTTTGTGGGGAAAACTTAAACCCATTTCTATCCGCCCATATCGCTAATCTGTTTAATGTTAGCTGCATCTGTCTCTCACAGGTTGATAGGCTGGATGATGTGCATGCATCTGAAGGTCATCGACATAGACTGAATACATAGTAGACTGTGGAATGAAATTTGCTAGGGAATTCTTTTTTATGACAAAGAGGGTAGTGCTTAGAATGCATCCCTGCGGTACTCCATTTTCTTGAATGAAGTTCCTCGAAAGTGTTGAACCCAGGCGTACCTGAAATGAACGGTCGGACAGAAAATCTTTCAAGCAGTTCAGCATCCTTCCACGGATACCTAGATCTGCTAGGTCGCGGAGAATGCCAAACCTCCAGGTAGTGTCGTAAGCCTTTTCCATGTCAAAGAAGACTGCCAGACAGTGTTGTCTATGTATGAAAGCTTCTCGGACTGTGTTTTCAAGGCGGACAAGATGGTCAGTTGTTGAGCATGCTTTTTTAACTCCACATTGGTGGACGTCTAGAAGTTCCCGGGATTGGAGGATGAACATTAATCTCAAATTCAGTACGCTTTCAAAACATTTTGCAAGACAACTTGTGAGTGCTATAGGCCTGTAGCTATCAGGGGAGGTTGACGGCTTTCCATGTTTCAGGAGTGGGACAATTATTGCTTTTTTCCAGGCGTCCGGTAATTTTCCTGATACCCATATTTTGTTAAAAAATCTTAAAAGTGCCTCTATTGCAGGTTCTGAGAGATGGGCTAGCATTTCATAACGTATTTCGTCTGGGCCGGGTGCAGTCTGTTTACCGGCGGACAGCACTTTATGGATTTCCTGAAGAGTAATTGGGTTATTGTAGGGCTCGTTCGTAGTGCTGTTTGTTGGGAGTCTGTTTTTCGGCTGTGTTCTTATACTTTAAGAATGACTGTGTATAATTCGAGGAACTGGAAATTGTAGAGAAATGTTCTCCTCGTATGTCTGCCTGTTCATCGATGCTTGTTTGGGTACCAGGGGGTGTCAGAAAAAGGATTGTGAATGGGGAGAAGCTGCCATTTAGTTTACGAACTTGCTCCCACATTTTTTTTCGAAGTGATTGTACTATTTATGGATGATACATAATTCTTCCAGGAAGATTTTTCAGCACCGCGACGTATGTGAGGTGATTTTGCTCTCGCTTTTTTAAAACTGATAAGGTTTTCTTGTATTGGGTATCGTCTAAACATTCCCCAGGCTTTATTTTGTTTCTTTTTAGCTTCTCTACATTCTTGCGTATATCAAAACTTGTGGTTTTGTCTTACCACTCCCGAGGACTGAGGAATCGCTAGGCGCGCAGCAGCTATGATACAGGTTGTGAATATTTCATTCAGTTCGTCAACGCTAAGGCTATCGGAATATTTATGATCCAGGTTTGCCTTTTCTTGAAAGAGTGACCAGTTGGCTAAGTGTAGCTTCCAACGGCGAGGTTTACTTTGGATGATTAAAGGTGACGATGGTATGCTGATAATGACCGGAAAATGGTCACTTCCATACGGGTTGTCCATGACATCCCATTTAAAATCTGTAAAAACTGATGGTGAAATAAAAGATAAATATAAAGGGCTAGTCTTTCCAGTACTTGGGGAGCAATAGGTAGGCACACATTGTTGCAAAGTATAAAGTCTTCTAAAACGCGACCTCTAGTATCAGTTTGATCACTTCCCCAGAAGGAGGAGTGGGCATTAAAATCTCCAACTAAAAGATATGGCTCTGGTAGTTGTTTTAAAAGTGCTTCCATGTCGTCAAGTGTTACTGTTATATGTGGCTCAAGATAGATGGAACATACTGTGATAGTTTTAAAATGAATGACAGTGACTGCAACAGCTTCATAATTAGTCTGAAGTTTGACTTCGCGAGCTGCAATGCCACTCTGAACAACAATAGCAGCACCTCCAGAGAGCCGACATGCTTGCTGTCGGTCACAACGAAACACTTGATACTTTTTCAGAATGTTTTTGTGTTGCGGGCCTAAATTGGTCTCTTGTAACCAAAAAATGACTGGGGAAAGAGAATTTAAAATATCTGTTACATCACTGTAGTTTTTTATAAGTCCTCTACAGTTCCATTGGATTAAAAATGCAATTTTCGTTGTTTTTCTTGTTTTTTTTGGAAAGATTGAGCTGAGAAACCTAAGTTTCTCGCTTTTCGGGTCCCGTTATTCTGGCCTGTCCTTTGCGACGCTCGAGTGAGCTGTGCCGTCCGAGCGGGACGGACGTGCCAGGGGTGACATCCATCACCTCGGAGGAGGTGCTGGAAGCCCGCGAGGAAATCGTGCGTGTGCGGGCTTCAGGCCTCCCACGGCGGGGAGTAGCCTGGTTGTCCGCCGACTCAAGAGACGGCTGGACCTTTTTGGGAGACGACAGGGCAGCTTTCGCTGTTCCTTCCTGGGGCGTTGATGGCGCTGCCTGTGTCCCGATAAACGAGACTTGGGCAGGCGCCGGGTTGCGGTGTGATGCACCGCCCCTGCGCACCACATCTGCGAAGTTTGTCCTGGCTGTGAAGGCGAATGGATTAGACTGTGAAAATCGTTTGCGTGCTTCTTTGAATGAAATGTTTTCTTTTGTTTTCAATGTAATGATTCCCTTTTCCATCTTCCATGATGGGCAAGACCTAGAATATGCTGGGTGTTCGCCTTCGCAGTTTTTGCAGTGTGGTGATGCTTGAGAGTTCTCGGATTTATGTTCTCTTGATGCACATTTTGCACATGTTTGATGGCCACGGCAACTCTGGGAGCCATGACCAAACCTCTGGCAATTAAAACACCGACGGGGGTTTGGAATGTAGGCGCGAACTCGGATTTTTTCGTAGCCAACTTGAATAGATTCAGGGAGTGTTACAGGCAAAAGGGAGTACTAAGTGCTTGGTTGCTATTTCCTTGTCATCTTTTCTGATTTTTATTCGGTGCACATTTACGACGTCTTGGTCACTAAGTCCTTCCAACATCTCTTTTTCGGTAAGCAAAAGAAGATCATTTTCAGAAATTACACCTCTGACAGTGTTCAGGGATCGGTGTGCAGTCAAAGAGACTGCAATTTCTCCGAAGGACACAATGTTTGGCAGTTTTTCATGTTGCGCATTATCTTTGATTTCGAGCAGTAGGTCACCACTAGCTAATTTTGTTACCCTGTAGCCGGGGCCCAAGGCATCTGACAGACTCTTTGTAACTATGAATGGGGATATCTTTCTGGCTGGTTGTTCTGTTATTTCACTATGAATAAGATGATACTTTGGGAACGTTTCTTTTCTTGTGAGGAATTGAGCTGTTGCATCGGTCCGCCCTCTTTTGAGAGGGCGATCTGGTTTGGAAAGGGGGGGAGCCAAAAAAAAATTTAGTTTTTCGGTCATGGTGCCAGCCACCCACCATGGAGTCCAACAAGGGGACGCGACAGGAACTTGAAAGAAAGTCCTGCCCACGCCAGCTGTACACCTTAACTATAACCTAATATGACTCAACTCAGGGTAGTTGGTCACACACGGTTAACCCTCGCCGCCAGGAAAAAGAGGAAAAAACGAAGAAGAGAGGAGGATACAGGAAAGTTGTAAGAAAGGAAATAGGAAAGTGAAAGATAGAGGGGAGGACAGGAAAAGGCGACTGCCGATTTCCTCCGGTTGGGTCAGGCCGGAGGTGCCGTCTACAGGAAGCTGGGGCCAAAATAGTGTGTTGCCTCCGCCGAGGGGCCTTAAGGGTCCAAACGCTCGGCGTCGGCTCAACCACCAGGATTCCCTTTTCCCCGGACACGGCGATGCCACGCACGGCTAAGCGCGGATGCTCGGGTCCGTGGTGACGCATTGTTCACCATCATCCCCCTGCGGGGATGTCCCTGCGGATGCTCGGTTAACCCCGTGGTGTCGCCACTCACCAGCGTCTGCATGCTGCAGACGCCCCCCTGCGGGGAGCTGCTGCTGATGATGATGACAGCCTGAGCACACCTACAAAGTAAAACTGTGAACTCGACCCAGCAGCACTTTACTGTGTTGAAAGAGAACAGGTACAATTGAATTGCTGCATTACCTTGTTATTATCATTAAAAAGTAGAGGGCTCTAAGGACTTTCTAATTTACATCGAAATGAATGGGCTATCATGAAAGGTAGCTTACCAATATCCCTGAAGAGAGAAAGTATATAACAGCTGTATCCTACCGGTACTCACCTATGGGGCAGAAACGTGGAGGCTAACAAAGAGGGTTCAGCTTAAGTTAAGGACAACGCAGCGAGCTATGGAAAGGAAAATGATAGGTGTAACGTTAAGAGATCGGAAGAGGGCAGAGTGGGTGAGGGAACGAAGGCGGATTAATGACATCCTAGTTGAAATCAAGAGGAAGAAGTGGGCTTGGGCAGGGCATGTAATGCGAAGGCAAGATAACCGCTGGTCCCTAAGGGTAACGGAGTGGATTCCAAGAGAAAGCAAACGTAGCAGGGGACGGCAGAAAGTTAGGTGGGCGGATGAGATTAAGAAGTTTGCGGGGATACAGTGGCGGCAACTAGCAAAGGACAGGGTTAATTGGAGAGACATGGGAGAGGCCTTTGCCCTGCAGTGGGTGTAGTCAGGCTGATGACGACGACGATGATGATGATGATGATGATGAATGGGTTACAGTGAACTTTCACGGATTACACTAAGAGTCACTGAAAATCGAACACAGCTGCCCAAGAGAATATTAGGCAGCCGCGCTAGCCTTCTTTTGCGCTATGCTACCTGATACCAGATCAAAATTCCAGAGCAATTTACTCATACTCTAGCACTGGGATACGTTATGTCCCAGACCGATGCAGCTGTCTTACTAAAGGCAGAGAAGCTTTCAGTGTGGGACGTGTGTGCTGTGGCATGAACACATGCACAGGATCACCTGCTACCATTCAAGTCCTCTGTGTACACAAATGCAGGTGCAATAGAAAACCCACATCACAAATTTGGCTAGTCTGGCCGGCCAAGCATGGGCCAGCTGATAGCACGAAGCAGCAGGTGCGACACGTACCATCATCATCAGCCTGACTACGCCCACTGCAGGGCAAAGGACTCACCCATGTCTCCACATTAACCCTGTCCTTTGCTAGGTGTGGCCACCATATCCCCACAAACTTCTTAATCTCATTCCGAACACTGTAGTCGGCGCGGCACAAGTAGGCACGATCTCGCGCATTGGCGTTGTTTTGGTCGCCGTTGTGTGCTGCGCTCAGTTTGTGCTTGATTTGACGGATTCACTGGCGTGCTTAGAACATTATTTCGTGTCCCACGAACTTGCAAGGCAAGGATACAGCATCCTGGATAAATCGCAAGAGTGTTCAGGAAAGGAAAAAAAAAGCCAGGTCGCCGGCAGAACCATTGCTTCGCGCCGGGTTGTAATACCGGCCCGAAGATAGCCCTCTTCAGCGTGCCGAAGGACGCTTCTTTGAGGGAACAGTGGGAAAGGAACCTCCGTCGCTCGGACAAAAAACTTGACGACAGCTGTGCGGTGTGTGAGCTACATTTCGAGACGCGCTTCGTCATCCGCGATTACGTCCACGTCGTACAAGGGAAAGAGGTTCGTATTCCTCGCGGCAAGCCAGCTTTAACACCTGATGCCATTCCGACCCTCTTGCCGAACTTGCCGAAATACCTGTCAAAGAATATGCCGCGGCAGAGACAGCCGAGGAAGAGAAAACGGTCAGTCGAAGAAAGGACCGCATCCAAAGCTGCACATGAAAGCTGTCGCCAAGATACCGGAGGTGCGGACGATGTGAATGTTGCTACCACCGAAGAACAGATTTTCTTTGGCGCTGTGCCATCCGACGCCTTTGCATGTTCTTCCGTGTCGCTGCAGCGCGAAGACATAGAAAGCCTGAGTGTGCCTTCAGCGTTCTGGACGAAGCAAGCCCTTCCGGGCCAAAAAGGCGCAACGTTTTACTGCACATCTGTCCTAAACTCTAGGATGGAGGTGGTGTCGGAAAAAGTTGTCATTTTTCTTCCCGTTTCCTTTTAGTGATGTATTGCAAGGTGTATTTGAGGGGCGTTTTACTCAAGGAGAGCCCTGTGAATTCCCAGGCAGAAGCTGAAGCCGTTCTGACAGAAGTAGATGCGCTTCATCTCTGTCGTGGTGCTTTGCATAGTAAAGACTATGTCGAAGATTTCTGGACCCATAACTTGAAAGCCCACGCTGTCGCCCGTGACGAGGTCTACTTCAGCAGAAGCTGCCTTACCACTGTTCCAGTAACAGAGTAAATTTCAGGTTCTTCTTCCTCTTCTTGCACCACAGGTGCACCGCCAGAGACGGTTGGTAACTCGGACTGAAGCTCTTCGCACCAGGGGTGCCCCGTCAGAGACGGTCTCTCGATGAGTACAAACGCAGGGATGAAAAAGGCAATAACTGAAGATTTATATACAAATATACTCAGAATATACAAGTTCAGGCACAACGGCAAAAAGACAAACAACCAAAAAGGGTGGATCTGGCTAATACTAGGGGAGGCCCCTACTCGGCGTTGCCGAAGATGCGTAGCATCTCACCTTAGCGCAGAACCCCGCTTCCAGCTCCGGGGCCCGGTTTTAAAGACATAAAGGTCCGGCCCACATTTGGTGGCTTCCAATCATGTTACGATGTTCACATGATTGCTTTACCGAGAGCCTGGCCAGCCCTCCAGCTTCCGTAGGGCAAAACGCCCTTTCCACAAACACAAACGCACGGTCGTGCCAGTACGTGCGGAGAACATTCCCTCCACCACAAAATAAAAATAAAACAAACACAAATACACATTCGTGCCAGAACGTGCGCGAATCGGTTCCGCGGGGCGGGTGGACACCCGTACTTCCCGGTGCGTTCGCGAGCGGCCGCGTTCCAAGAAAGGAGACGCTCCGCTTTGAGTGCCCCCAGCCGCGTTCCAATGACCCCCGCGAACGCTACCGATCCCTTACAAACAGGTAATGACATATTTCAGTTCACATTTTCCTCGTATGGTGCAGAACATGTGAAGTTTAGTTTATACAGTTTTACAGGGCATTCAAATCTGCGGCCAACCTACATACAGCTGTGGCGTTTTTTGCTTTTTCAGGTGGACAGTGCGCCTCTTGTAGATACTTCAGGCGGGCTCTGCTCACACGGCGGTCCAGAGTGAATAGGAGAACCCGAAAGTGCATTCACTCAGCTGCACAAAAACTGAGAGCCCTTGCACAGAAGAAGCGCCGACTAGCAGACCGCTTAAAGCGCTCAACATCAAGCCTTGCACAAATACAAAAGAAGGCTGCTTCGTTAAAAGAGGATGCTCTGGAGGAAAATATATCAAATCTTCCACCTATACAGCAGGAAGTTGTCAGGCAGTGTTTTGCAGCTGCAAAGGTAAAGGCCAAAGGTGCTCGATACACTAAAAAGTGGTTGCTTTTAATGCATTATGATGAAGATGAAAAGTCCAAGGCTGTACGAGCACCTGAGAAAAAACAACATCCTGTGTTTGCCGAGCAAATCCACTCTAAAGCGCCACATGGTCTCCTACCGATCATCATTCGGTTTTAACAGCAATGTTTTGAGGCAGCTAAAAGACAAGACTGCTGGCATTGACCCATACAAGATACATGGAGGCTTGGTAATTGATGAAGTAAAGCTGTCTGAGCATTTATCTGTCAAGAAAGCCGGTGTTATTGAAGGATTTGTTGATCTAGGAAAATATACATCTGCTGACCAGCAACATGTGCCTTCTGACCATGGCATGGTTATTCTTTTCGTGCCTCTTGTCGGCAAATGGAACCAAATAATTGGCTGTTTTGCCACCAGGAACAACATGAAAGGTAGAATACTTGCTCAAGTGATCACGGAAGCGACGATACTGGCTGAGAACAGTGGGCTGTTTGTCCATTTTATAACTTGTGATGGGGCAAGTTGGAACAGGGCGATGTGGAGCATAATGGGAATACGGGGCAGTGCATCGTCCGTGAAATGCAAAGTGCGCCATCCTGTGGACCATTCAAGAAGCCTATTCTTTGTGTCCGACTTCCCCCATCTAGTCAAGTGTCTGCGGAACTCTCTTCTGAAGGGTCCATTCAACACTCCAGATGGTCACGTAAGTTAAATTTCACTATTATCTCCTTGCACGGGCATTTCAGCAAGACTTGAGACCTTGAAGGAGTGCTCATGATTGGCGCACTTATATATTTTTATTAATCTTGGTTTGCAGGTCTCCATGGATCACGTGAAGCAAGCCTTCAAAATTGATTCCAATAATGTGACATTGAAGACGATTCCAGGAATTACAACACGCCATCTGCAGCCAAACAACTTCGAGAAAATGAGGGTCACCTATGCCTTTCAGCTGTTCGGCGCGAAGGTGCTTCAAGGACTTCATCTTTATAAGGCAGATTTGGAGGATAAATGCGGTAGCATATCTGCAACTCATGTTTTTTTCAAGTAAGTAGAATTGCATTTTCTATTAACGTGTGCATTCTTCCATTATAAATTCCTGTTTGGCAGGAAGAACATTTAACATTTTTGCTGAGAAAAGGTGCAAGGCCTTTGTAATAGCGCCACCTCAAGTTAAAACAGTGCTTTTCACAGGCCATAGTTGCACTGCCCTAGCAACTCTTATTCTTGCATTTGATGTAATATTTGTTTTCTATTGCAGGAAAATCCACCAGCTGATCAAGGCGATGACCTCGAGCTTTCCACCAGAAGCCCTGCGGCCAAACTCGTCTCAAGTTGCTGTGCTGAAAACATTTTTGATATTCATTGATAAGTGGGAATATCATACTAAGGGCAACGGTGGGTTCATGAGCAACTCCACTGCTACTGGTCTTCGTGTAACGATTTCAAGCACTCTAGAATTGCTTACTTACGTCACAGAAAAGCTGAAATATAAATACTTGATGACATCTAGGCTATGCCAAGACCCACTGGAGAACCTTTTCGGCATTATAAGGCAATCATCTGGCAGTAATGAACACCCCACACCGACGCAGTTTTTAATTGTAGTAAACTGCCTTTCATTTTATGGCTTGGTGAAATGCATTTCTCAGGGAAACTATGAAGATTCTCTGTTGGCCTCCTTGCTTGATGTGGGAGATAAAGACTCTGCCGAGATACCTGAACGTCGCATGCCAGCAGGAACTACAGTGAAGTTGTCAGTTGATCAGGCTGGAGCGTGCCATGATCATAGTCAGCACATAGTCAAGAGTGACTCACGATTAGTCTTTCATATTGCGGGCTGTGTAGCACGAAAATGTGTTATGAAGGCAAAGTATGAAAGCTGCATTAGCCTCCTAACTATGCCAGCCACTGATGACAGTTTTCAGCTGGCTAGGTAGACAAGATACTGCGACAGTGGAGGACTCATCTACCCTTCTGCACAGCTGCATGATTTTGTGCTGAAGCTTGAGAACCTTTTTACCGATTGCTTCAGCCAAAGCAAACTCCATGCAGAGAGTATCTTTGATGTGCTGGACG
The DNA here is from genome assembly GCF_055824585.1 of Amblyomma mixtum. Classification (NCBI taxonomy): domain Eukaryota; kingdom Metazoa; phylum Arthropoda; class Arachnida; order Ixodida; family Ixodidae; genus Amblyomma; species Amblyomma mixtum. The sequence goes on along the minus strand of NC_143021.1, from coordinate 68,947,162 downwards.
TGGTCAGGGCAAGATTGTGTAAAGAGGTCGGTTGCCATCTTCACGCGGAAGACCTTTCGAAGGAAATTGTCAAATTTTACATTGTAGCCAGACTTCACTTTTTTGTGAAAGGAGTGAACACTGAGAGGCCTAGCAGACGTGAACGGGCCAAGCACTTGAAGTTGAGCCGTAGCTAAAGCACTGCCACAGTTGCTTTTCCTGTGTGCTTATCGCAAACAATGTAAATAAATTTGTCTTTTGCCCAATTTTAAGTTGATGGCTTTGTGTACTGTTTCATTTCAAATCTCCTGAAAATTAACCCTTGGGCTGATGCTATGGCAGAGGATTTACTGCATGCAAATTCAAAGGAATGGGTGGGTACAGGCAAATCAAAAGCATGAACGAGTCGCGAAATTAACTGCATGGTAGTGAAACGCCAGGGTTGGATCTGCGAGCATGTGTAGAATTTCACAGCAGTCTGAAACGATATTTGTCTTTAATATTAAGCATAATGCGACACGCCGTAGCGAACTGGTGTGCTCCAAGCATTGGCTTAAATGTCGCGCTGGTAGGACCATACTGAGCGTCGTGTTTGCAATTTGAGCCGATGAGTTCTCGGAATCTCAAAGTGGCGGCTCCACGCGCTAGACTCGCCCTGCCTTCGCGCGGATGAGGATTTCATTAAATCTTCATCTGCTATTGTTGAGCAAAACACATGATGCAAGCTAGTTTACTCCGCGCAAGCACGATCTTGTGGCAATAACGCGGCCTTTTGTCCCGCATACGCTTGGACCGGTTTTCCCGGCCTTCCTACTTTGAACACGACAGCAGCGCCGCCGCCATTTTGCGACACCGGTGGCTTCACTCCAGCCTGGCCAGTGAGCACACTACCACTATTCTAGTTCACTGTAGCCATGCAGTCCCCAGACGCTGCGTTCGTTGGCTAGCGCTTGTGCCAGTTCCGGCTTCCTTCGGCCCGTTTAGAAAGGCATCGCCTCCAGGCATTCCTCCAGGTCGTCTCTTTCGGGCTCTATGCCTTTGGGCAGTGCGATAGCAAAGGACTAAAACCAAACGAAACATTCGTTACAAAAATAATTAAGCTCTTGTGCACATATCAGCATTAAAAACTTGAGAAATTTGTGACGCGTGGACGCATGAATAGGTGGCAAGGTAGATGTACTATGGTAGCGTAGGATACATAGAAGCCCATACATTCAAAACATGGCGGCTCATGGTGCGCAGCCAGCGCCGTCTTCGAAATGTGTGGACAACTAAAAAGTGACGTCATAATTAAAACAAAAACGCGACGTTGAAGTCGCGTGTTTTAGTGACGTCATATTCGTGACGTCAGCGTCACGTGCTGCTTGGCGCGAAAAATAAACTGCTGAACGCCGCGACGCTTCAGCGCGACACCCGACACGAGAACGAAGAAAGAAGACACGACGCGTGCCGACCACAAACGCTATTTTTAGGTAGTCAGTTCTCGTTGTACCTTTTTCCTTCGTCCTCGCCTCAGGTGTCGCGCTGAATGTCGCAGGTGTCGCGCTGAAGCGATGAAATGTGACGCCGCCAGACAGGTTATCACTCGCACATCGTGCAACCGCGCACCTCTTTTTTGCGTACGGGGGCCCCATGGCCACAGACGATGCCCTTTTGGGGCAAAAGCGACAGAACCGCACCCAACCGAACGAAACTACACAGAAGCGCTGGCAAAAGGGAAAAGCAGAAACTGTACACGAACGATGCACACCAAGAACTCGAGCAACGAGGAAAAAGTAGGGCTAGCAGAATCGAGTTTCAAACAAAAGGAAGCAGAATGGTCAAAAGATATGACAAGGGTATGACATCAGAGCACCGTCAACCTTGGCATCGTCCCGCTGCCATTGCCGCTGCTCTGAGCGAACGCTGTCATAAAATTTTTACAAAGCAAGCGCTATACTTTCTAACAAAATGCACACAACTAAAACATTTTAAAAATGAATCACTGCAATTGTTTTTGAATGCTTTTGAAACACAAAATATGTCCGAATTATTTTCCTCTTCTAGTCGTGTTTGTCCACTCATTTCATTTTGGCGCTTTAGTTCCACCACTAATTTGATGTCGCTAGCACTTGGTTCTGGACCGCATTCAAGCTCCGGCTTCACGACCTATTTCAATTGACCTTGTAGGTGGTGTCCAATCTGAACAAGCCGCAAGGCATGCTGGGTACTCCGATTTCCGGGTCTTTTGGCGAGATGCGTGTGTACGGCGCTCTGCTTGAAATGCGGATTTACCAAGCTTAAATTCGCTCTTAATAAGTTAATACGCGCGAATGAAGTCGTAAAAAAGGTCAGCATGCTCTACGTGCATTATTATGCCCACGCTCGACATTCCGTATTGGAATTAAGGGCGGAAAAGCGTTGTAAGTGCGAACGTATCGGGGCATGCGTCGTCTGTTCGCGCTGAAGTTTAGGACGCTTCATTCACTCGCTGAAAAGTCCGCTTCTTGTTACGGTTATCATATTGCCACGTATCATTGTAGTGTCTGTTCGTTCACGCTCAAGGCTGCAGGAAAGGGCTGTTATCATTTTTGTTCGTGACGCGAGAAGCGACCAGTCTAATCTCGATTGATCGCAGCCATGAAAGGCTGCATCTAGGTTTTTCCAGATTACTGTAGATGATCTTGTCCTGCTATCTGGAAGTTTCTTTGCGGGCTTTAAATTGAGCGATGCCGCGAGCGTCGGGCATTCGTAGTTCGACGACCGACGAGCACGTTTGTTGCTTACGCCTTTTGGGTCGACATACTTTATCGTCGTGCGCGGCGGTCGAGTATCGGCATTTTTACTGCATTACTGACGTGCTCAGTGCTGCGTCACTGAGCATGTGCTTGACTGATCAGAGCATTAAGTTCATCTGTTTTGTTTTGTATTTTCTATGTTAAAACAGAAAAAATAAACTTCTCTTTTTACGCCTTTTGGGTACTGGTGTCACGGATGTTTTTAACCCGCCTCGAAGCGCGCACTAGTTCACGCGAACTGTTTACAAATATGCTCTTGTGTGTCGGCATGTTCGTTTTGTGGCGGCAGCGTGGAGCGGCTTCCTTAAATGGGCGTCCGCAAAGAGCAATGTTTCCAATGTTGCAGCGCCTCCGCACGCGCCTCTTTGAGCAAGCATGCGTGGACGCACTGACAATGAGCGAGGCTGAGTTCTTGCGCAAATGGTCGACATATTTCATCGTCCTGCGCGGCGGTCGAGTGTCGGCTTTCTTACTGCCTTACTGACGTGCTCAGTGCTGCGTCACTGCGCATGTGCTTGACTGATCAGAGCATTGAGTTCAGCAGTTTTTCATAAACTGCTCTCCGTAAACGGCCACCAGAGCGCTCCCTTCTCAGTCACCCGGGGCATAAGGCAAAGATGCCCTCTCTCCCCAACGTTCTTCGTGTTATGCCTGGATCCACTCATCCGGCGCATTAACGACAGCCCATCCATACGCGGCTTCCCTCTGCCTGGCCAGGGCCAAATCAAGGTTTCGGCCTACGCCGACGACGTGTCGCTTTTCCTCAAGGACGAGAATAGCTACGCCGCTTTTTCACGGCTGTTTCACGAGTACAGCGAGATATCGGGGGCCCTATTGAACAGGGGCAAAAGCAAGGCACTAAGGTTTGGCACCTTCACACCGAACCTTGCGGGCGAGGTGGAGTGGGTGCAGGGAGTGAAAGTCCTGCGAGTAGTATTCCTCGCCAGCGGAGAAGTAGCCCGCGCAACCTGGACTAACCTCCGCACGAACGCTGAGAAACGCCTCTCGGTGGCGTCAACTTTCCGCCTTTCAATGGCAGAGCGCTGCTATATAGTTAAGTCTACAATCCTAGCCGCATGTTTTTTTGTCGCCCGCGTCGCAAACCCACCGCGCACGATTGCTCGCAGGATTACCTCGGCCTGTGGCTCTTTCGTTTGGGCGGGCAAAACCGAACTTGTCTCACGAATGTTCATGCGCCTTCCATCGTACATGGGTGGGTTTGGTATACCTTGCATCCGCACCATGTGCAATGTGCTCGCCTTGCGAGGAGTACGAGATCTTGTACGCAACCCAGACTATCCCGGGAGAACACTCCTCACATATTTTCTGGGTACAGCGCTGTTAAGGCAGAAGCCTACGGCGCCCGTAGGCTAATTCCCCCCCTACCGTGTCCGTCTGAAGTCGGGAGGGGTTAGGAATGGCGACAGCGGGTCGCGCGCTTCGGATGCCATCCAAGGCTGCGGGAAAGACCGCGACCGCCTTGTCGGGGACCAAGGGGCCGACGACCCCTTGAAAGGATCCCTTGACAAACATAGAAGTGGGGGGTGGGGGACAATAAGGTCGACGACTCCTTAAACCCCCGACTGTCTAGCTAAGCAGTGGCGCCTCCAGAGTCGGGCCCTGGCGTGCACTGGGCTCCGCCTACTTGTATGCGCAGTGCCACTGCAGCAGTATTGGTTGGAATTGGGCGAGAGCCGGTTTATTAAAGCTCCGCCCAATTATCGAGGGGATAAAAACCGCTGCAAACAAAGAGCGGAAGGAGCGCGCCGAGTCCCAGTCTCGGCCGCTTTTCGACGGCTTTTTTTTAACAGCCTTTCTTTAAACCGCCTTTTCTTTAAGTGTTTGTATTTCGGTCTGGTCTTGATTAAATCAGTTTTGTCTGAAGAAGTCTGGAGTGGCTGCCCCAACCGGCAACGTGTCGCCGGACGAGCGGACAAAGTACCGCTGACCAACGTACGATCGGACCAACCGGCCATATTCGGACCTTGTTTTCTATTTAACTGGTGCCGTGACCAGGATAGTCCGAGCGGCTTTCTGCGAGCGGTTGGAGGCAGTACCTTCCGGAAGCCTGACGGGGCAACATCTTGGCGAGAAGCCCCGGGGACCAAAGTCCAAGTGAGGTGATTTCTTTGGGAGAGGCCTCGGAGCCAAGACTCCACGACAGTGCCGAGGAGCGAGCGAAGCGAGACCGACGGAGCGAAGCGCCGCGACTTCGGCGGCACTGTGCAACTTCGTCTTCCGGGAGGAAGTGATGGGCCTGCTGCGAGCTCGGGTATCCGGACTCACTTCTGAACCCTAGGACGAGATCTGCTGCTACCACGGATCAAGTGCCATGATGAGTGAGTTTCTCCATTCTCACTTTACTTGCCTCGGGAGTGCTTGAGCCGCAAGGTTAGAGTAACAGGGCACAATGGCCACAGTTGGCTGGTGGAGTGGACATGGCTATGGGTATTGGGATGGCCAGGAGCGGCCTCAAATGTCAGAGGTTGAGCGAGCCAAAGCAAAGGAGAGAAGCGACGCTTATATTCTTGACCTGAAGCGTCAGTTAGCGGCAGCCGAAGAGAAGCTACGGCAGGAGAAGAAAAGGATTTTGAAGGAGGAACGCTCACGGAGAGCGGCCAGTGCACTGACGGAGACGTCACAGTTGCCGTCCTACCGTATTGTATGGGACGCTGATCAAACGCTGATCAAAGTAGTGAGTAAAGCGGATAGCAGCAGCGGCATGCAGTCGGTTCCGTTAGAGAGCAGTCAAGAGGAACCTCGGGTTCCTGCAGACGGGGCAGCGATCACTAGCGTCGAGGAGCCGCGAGTTGTGGAGTCAGGCATTATTGTTGACAAAGACCAGGAGTCTTTGAATCCCAAGGTGGAGGTGAGCTCCGAGGATGTGCCTGAGAAGAATTCGGCCAGTGATCAGACAGTGCAGGTCGTATTTTCCGAGGAAGCCGTACATGTTAGTAGTGGTGCTAATGGCACTGATGAGCAAAACGGTATGAACGGCTCGGCCGGCCGGGTTGCCCAGCGCGACATTTTGTTGCCAGCTGAAGCGGCAGTATGTAAAGCAGGGTGTGGCGAGAGCGGCATGGCTCAGAAAGCATCCGTAGCACAGGCTGTAGCTTCCGAGAAGCCGGAAGAACAGCTGGGTGAGCCAGACTGTTCCGATCCGAGAAACTCGGATTCAGGTAACACCGCAATGAGTATGGCGGTCGATGAAAGGAGTCTGAGCAGTGACGAAGACGACGAATTCATCTCACTCCCTGAAGGAGGCGAAGATACACCGCCGCTGATAGGGTCGAAACGCGACCCATCCTGCAATCTCCTGGCGGGTCTCCGCAGCAGGTGGATCGCAAACCTAGAGGGCAGTTACGATGAATTGGTTGAGCTGGCCATGCCACATTCAAAAGGGCCCTCTAGGCACAAACACTTAGAGCCTTCCGCGGTGGCTTGCGCCCGATATGCGCGCACGGGCGGCGGCTCCACCAAGGTAGAAGGTGAGGGACGCTATAGGAAAGGTCCAATGCGAGGATTGTGCAAACTGCAGCGCGGAATGTGCACTTGTATAAGAACAGATCGAGTGTTCGATCCTGGAGGCTAGCGACGCACACCTAATGGACACAGCCTTAATCCACTCTGCCACTGTCAGGTTGCGATAAGAGTAAAGTATGGCTCGAGCACACAATGGGCAGTAGGTGAGAGCGGGGAAACGAGAGCAGTTTACGGCCAAGAGACTGAATATTGGACATGCTCATGCGGTTGTGCTGTTTTGTCTGCTGTGAACTGTTTTCCTGTGTGATGGCACATAGTCCATGCGTAACGAAGAGCGCCATGTTATAACGCCTGTTTATAACATACATCATGCTGCGATGTATGTGCAACTGCATGGAAACTGTGCAGTCATGTTTTCTTCATCTTGTATTCATTACAATGTTGTTCCATGTACCATTTTTCGAATGTTTTTTACTAGAGAGTTTCATTTGTGCGTGTCTGCCTGTCCTTGAAATGTGCAAGCTAAGGACCGCGCTTGTATCTGCATACCTGAAGGCAGCTTCCTGAGCATTTTTTTTGTCGCAGTGGTTAGTATAGTAAGACGCAGAAGCGCTCCTTTTTTGTTGTTGTTGTTGGTGCAGCGTCCGGTTGACGGTCCGGTCCCGTGGGCTGTTGTGTTTTTTTTTGTTATTGACGGCCGGATCTTTTGTACTTTTGAGCGCTTTGGTATGTTGTGTGTACGGCGAGCGTCCACCCAACATTCTTGGTGGGGAGGTGTTAAGGCAGAAGCCTACGGCGCCCGTAGGCTAATTCCCCCCCTACCGTGTCCGTCTGAAGTCGGGAGGGGTTAGGAATGGCGACAGCGGGTCGCGCGCTTCGGATGCCATCCAAGGCTGCGGGAAAGACCGCGACCGCCTTGTCGGGGACCAAGGGGCCGACGACCCCTTGAAAGGATCCCTTGACAAACATAGAAGTGGGGGGTGGGGGACAATAAGGTCGACGACTCCTTAAACCCCCGACTGTCTAGCTAAGCAGTGGCGCCTCCAGAGTCGGGCCCTGGCGTGCACTGGGCTCCGCCTACTTGTATGCGCAGTGCCACTGCAGCAGTATTGGTTGGAATTGGGCGAGAGCCGGTTTATTAAAGCTCCGCCCAATTATCGAGGGGATAAAAACCGCTGCAAACAAAGAGCGGAAGGAGCGCGCCGAGTCCCAGTCTCGGCCGCTTTTCGACGGCTTTTTTTTAACAGCCTTTCTTTAAACCGCCTTTTCTTTAAGTGTTTGTATTTCGGTCTGGTCTTGATTAAATCAGTTTTGTCTGAAGAAGTCTGGAGTGGCTGCCCCAACCGGCAACGTGTCGCCGGACGAGCGGACAAAGTACCGCTGACCAACGTACGATCGGACCAACCGGCCATATTCGGACCTTGTTTTCTATTTAACTAGCGCGTAACGTGTTTTTTACACAACACGTGGTTGGCCCTACAGCCGAGCAGCCGCCGGCATTTTTCGTTAACGTGCGTCGCACACTGGCGTCGTTGACTGCCAGCGTGCCCGATCTGGATGTTGACGAAACCCCGCCCTCCAGGATGTGTGAAGCACTAACGGTCGCTGTGCTGACCCGCGAACAATTCCAGAAAACGAGACGGGCACGCTGGCGCCAACTGACCTCAGCTGCGCTTCCAGCAGATGTCAGGGACTTCGGCTGGCTGCGAGGCTGGCGGGTCCTGCCCACAAGAGACCGCCTTGCGGCGCGGGGCGTGGCGCCCTCCGCCCGATGCCCGCAATGCGGTCTTTTAGAAACGTTGCGGCACGCTATGTTCGACTGTGTAGTGGCGCGCACCTTTTGGGTACTGGTGTCACGGATGTTTTTAACCCGCCTCGAAGCGCGTACTAGTTCACGCGAACTGTTTACAAATATGCTCTTGTGTGTCGGCATGTTCGTTTTGTGGCGGCAGCGTGGAGCGGCTTCCTTAAATGGGCGTCCACAAAGAGCAATGTTTCCAATGTTGCAGCGCCTCCGCACGCGCCTCTTTGAGCAAGCATGCGTGGACGCACTGTCAATGAGTGAGGATGAGTTCTTGCGCAAATGGTCGACATATTTCATCGTCCTGCGCGGCGGTCGAGTGTCGGCTTTCTTACTGCCTTACTGACGTGCTCAGTGCTGCGTCACTGCGCATGTGCGTGACTGATCAGAGCATTGAGTTCAGCAGTTTTGCATTGTATTTTTGTTGACATTAGAAAAAATAAACTTCTCTTTCTACGCCTTTTGGGTACTGGTGTCACGGATATTTTTAACCCGCCTCGAAGCGCGCACTAGTTCACGCGAACTGTTTACAAATATGCTCTTGTGTGTCGGCATGTTCGTTTTGTGGCGGCAGCGTGGAGCGGCTTCCTTAAATGGGCGTCCGCAAAGAGCAATGTTTCCAATGTTGCAGCGCCTCCGCACGCGCCTCTTTGAGCAAGCATGCGTGGACGCACTGTCAATGAGTGAGGATGAGTTCTTGCGCAAATGGTCGACATATTTCATCGTCCTGCGCGGCGGTCGAGTGTCGGCTTTCTTACTGCCTTACTGACGTGCTCAGTGCTGCGTCACTGCGCATGTGCTTGACTGATCAGAGCATTGAGTTCAGCAGTTTTTCATTGTATTTTTGTTCACATTAGAAAAAAATAAACTTCTCTTTCTACGCCGCCGCCGAGTGATTCAGTTCTTTTCCGGGCGCAAGTCAGCCTAAATAAAGAGCTTCGTTTCCAAGTCTTGTTGGTGTTTTTGTGACCGCTGGACTGCCGTCACTACAACGTGACATCTGGTGAAGGTGCTGGGTAGCCTTCCATGTACCGGACACCCCCTACAAGCCGTGACGCCAGCCCTCTGAGTCATCAACCGCAGGACCTGAGTCCAGTCCACCGCGCAAGCCGACGCCTGCAAGGGGACGCACCAGAGTTCGCGAATCTGCCGGACCCTACCCGGAAGCGGAAGCCAGCCGCAACGTCTACCATGAGCTTGCCCCAGACGACGACTCCAATCATTCTTCACCAGCCCCGGGTGCCACCGACCTTCGACGCTTCGCCTGGCGCCGACCCCGAGGAATGGCTGGAGCAGTTCGACCGTGTGGCCATCTTCAACAACTGGGACGATGCCACGAAACTTAGGTACGTCTTCTTCGCCTTGGAGGGACCAGCAAAAGTCTGGTTTGAGAATGAGGAAGCTAACCTCACGAACTGGGAAACCTTCAAGGGGCAGCTTCTAAAGACCTTCACGAACGTCGTGCGAAAGGAGAGAGCCCAGCAGCTGCTACAGTCTCGCATACAACACCCAAACGAGACCGTTGCTGTGTACACTGAGGAAATGAAGCGTCTCTTCCGGCGTGCCGACGCGAGCATGAAGGAAGAAGAGAATGTGAAGTTGCTTATGCGAGGAGTTAAAGAGCAACTATTTGCCGGCCTCGTTCGCAACCCACCGAAAACCGTCGCGGAATTCGTAGAAGAGGCATCCACAATGGAGAAAACTCTTGACGCCCGAGCCCGCCAGTATGACCGCCAGCAGCGCTTTTTGTCAGCAAGCTGCATGGATACCGCTAACAACGATAACCTGCGGGAGGTTATACGTGACGTTGTGCGAGAAGAGCTCCGACGATTGCTGCCAACGGGAACGCAGCCGCAACTTTCATCGCTCACTGACGTCATCCGGGACGAGGTTCAACAGGCCTTGGGTGTGACGCCGACAACCACGCAGCCTCTGCAGCCCCCAGCCATGACTTACGCCGCAGCTGTGCGCCGTCCTGCACCTCGACGACGGGACCCAAGCCCCTATCGCCCTCAGCCAGCTGCGTTGGACCGCCGCCCACTCGCCCCAACCCGCCCGTCCTACGAGCGACGCGCGCAGCCGAGGAAATGCGACGAGTGGAGAACTCCCGACCAGCGCCGCCCACTATGCTTCCACTGTGGCGAAGCCGGTCACGTCCTCCGGCACTGCCCATACAGAAGACTGGGCATCCGAGGGTTCTCTTACGATGCTCCACGACCCCGACCCGGCCAGCGACCAGCCGAAATCGAGGAGTTTTTACGTCGGGAAGAATACTCATCGCCGAGCCGCCTATCACGTTCCCCGTCGCCATCGTCCCCGCGCTTTGTATCTCCTAGCCGAGGTTACGCCGTGCGTGGACGCTCCCCCAGCCCGACCGACGCCCGACGCTACAATCTGCGCCGACGAGACACGCATTACAAGCCAGGTGATCGGGTTTGGGTATGGACGCCAGTTCGCCGCCGTGGATTGAGCGAAAAGTTGCTGCGACGCTACTTAGGCCCGTACAGGGTTCTCCGTCGCATCGGTGACCTCGACTATGAAGTCATCCCCGACGCCACGACAGCATCTCAGCGACGCCGCCCACGCCCGGAAGTCGTACATGTCGTACGCCTGAAGCCATATTATGAACACTAAGTTTCATTTTCCGTGTTTATTTTCATTTTAAAGCATCGAGACGATGCTTCTTTGGAAGGGGGATAATGCTACGTATCATTGTAGTGTTTGTTCGTTCACGCTCAAGGCTGCAGGAAAGGGCTGTTATAATTTTTGTTCGTGACGCGAGAAGCGACCAGTCTAATCTCGATTGATGGCAGCCATGAAAGGCTGCATCTAGGTTTTTCCAGATTACTGTAGATGATCTTGTCCTGCTATCTGGAAGTTTCTTTGCGGGCTTTATATTGAGCGATGCCGCGAGCGGCGGGCATTCGTAGTTCGACGACCGACGAGCACGTTTGTTGCTTACGCACGCAATGTTTGAGTGTGTAGTTGCGCGCACCTTTTGGACATTAGTGTCACGCATGTTTTTAACCCGCCTGGAAGCGCGCACTAGTTCTTCCGAAGTGTTTCAAAATATGCTCTTGTGTGTCGGCATGTTCATTTTGTGGCGGCAGCGTGGAGTGGCATCCTTAAATGGGCGTCCGCAAAGAACAATGTTCCCAATGTTGCAGTGCCTGCGCACGCGCCTCTTTGAACAAGCATGCATGGACGCTCTGTCAATGAGCGAGGCTGAGTTCTTGCGCAAATGGTCGACATACTTTATCGCCCTGCGCGGCGGTCGAGTATCGGCATTTTTACTGCATTACTGACGTGCTCAGTGCTGCGTCACTGAGCATGTGCTTGAGTGATCAGAGCATTAAGTTCATCTGTTTTGTTTTGTATTTTCTATGTTAAAACAGAAAAAATAAACTTCTCTTTCTACGCCGCCGAGTGATTCAGTTCTTTTCCGGGCGCAAGTCAGCCCAAATAAAGAGCTTCGTTTCCAAGTCTTGTTGGTGTTTTCGTGACCGCTGGACTGCCGTCACTACAACGTGACAATATGGCTGCTACATAGTTCTCTAATATATATTAGAGTACATATTTCCTAGAGGTTTCGCGCTTCCAGGCGCTGAATATATGGACTACCAGCAACCGCAGCCTAGCATTACGCACGAGCGCACTGGTGCGCACATTGTAGCAGGGTGGCTACGACGGCAAGGAGCTTGAACCGTGCAAATCCGTGGAGGACTTTCGGTTGGTTAGGGCGCTCGGCTACAAAGTTGGAGGACCCGATCCGGGACGCGGCGGCCGCGTTTCCGATGGAGGCGAAGCGCGAAAGGCTCCCGTGCGCTGCGCGATGTCAGCGCACGTTAAAGAAGTCCCGGTGGTTCCAATTAATATGGAGGCCTCTACTACGGCGTCCCTGATTGCCCACGTGTCACTCCTCCTCTCAAAAGTCTGTGAACTTATCAATGTTTTACAACCTTAGCAAGGGGCACAATCTGTTTTATTGTTGGTTCCTGTACGTGTCAGCTTAATTGCTTTCGTTGAATATTTGCTATGCTGTATGGAATAATTACTGCAGAAGCTGGCATTCTTAACAACTCTGTCATGTGATTTAATTTTAGTTGAGCTGTAATGCAAAAATGCAACTGCATTACAAATGTGTTGAATTTTCAGCACTACTGTAGTCTTTCTGCATGTACGAATTATGCCCCGACAAGCATGCACCGAGACTTTGTGGCTGAAAACCTCTACTTATGTGCGCCAAGAGCCCAGATGGGAAGTTACATGGCAGCTATTGCAGCAGTGAGAGGCGTCCACTTACTGCAGCTTTGGTGGATGCAGAATAACGTTTCGCACAAACAAAATTAACTATGAATAGTTATGCACTGCAACTGCACTGCAATGCATTTCACACCCTGCATGGTGGTGTGGGACATTACAAGCCATTTAGATTTAACTTGCACCTCTGAATGTTAAGAATTTCTGTACTCGATTTCCCGATGCTGGTTGCTGCATTAGGTAGATGAAAAAAATGTACAAAAATAAATGCTTTGTTTTGTGTCATCTCTTCAACGTTCACTAGCTTCAAGGATGTAAAATCAATGTTGCTTCCCATGAAAGCAGATGAGAGCCTGTAACCATTTTGCTGTCGTGTACTTCGTGCTCTGAGCCTAGTTGAAGGAGAACCACCAGCCTGTGTACAGACAGATGTCGCCAATGATTGGCACCTCAGCTGTTGATGCCTAGCTATGTACAGAAATGTGGAAATCTATAACTTACGCACTGTATGCACAGTGTTCAAGGTAAGGCAGGTAAGTAACAACACTAGCAGCTAGGCAAAAGATGAGCTTGCCTTCAGTTTTTTCCTAATAAAAACCTAAAGCCAAAACAAGGCATCAAAGCCTGCTACAGAGCTTCACTTTTTCTCCTTGTCTGTTCTCCTTGCTTGTCTGTTCTCCTTTCTTTGTTTGTGTTTGCATGCTTTGGTGCTGCTCCTTTTCTTAGATTCAAAATGCACCAACTAGCCCCAAAAGAAGTTTTATTGAACGTAAACAAAGTCAGGCACAAAGACAAAACAGTAAGCAACAGGAGCCAAAAGCAGAACAAGCTCTTGACGTGGGCAGCTTTACTGTTGAACTGCAAGAGGAGCAAGTTTCTCAGCTATTAACGAGAAACTCTTTTTGTCCTGTAGGTATAACATCATATCTTTGTCTAGCAAAACCTTTTGCAGCGCATTTTCTACAGCATGTAATAAATGAGTTTAATGCAGGAGATCTTTGTGACAAATAGTAAATTATAATAAATAGTATGGTCGAGCATAAAAAAATATATCATGCTTTAGATTTTAGAGCACACACAGAAGCTTGACACGAGTTGTTTTCAGAATCTTCTACAAGTTCCTGTTACAAAGTCTTGTGCAATGTTGAACAAAAGGCATTTGCATCCAGTTTTAGATTTGGCGTTAACAATGCGGCACAGCTTGCACATTGATAAACCATCCCTAAGACACTAGTGATACCAAAAAGTCTGGAATGACTGAACACAATGCATTCCTTGGCTTTTTAATAAAAAAATTTAATTTTATAGCATGATTATTACTCTTGATCGTTATGAACCCAACGACCACTAGACCAGCCTCTGCCTTCCTTGTAGCATCTTGCACTTCTTGAAATCACCAATGTACCTCTCAATTAGTCAATCATTAAGTGCAATATTACTACATGCAAGCATGCAATGCATCACATATGCAAGCTATAGACGTAGACATTTATTTACTTCATATGCATGCTCAGCACATAAACAGTGTGCGAATGACACTTTGCTGCACAGTGACAGTTCAGTATTATAGCATTTATCTCAGATGTCAATTCTACTAGGTTCTGTACAATGAAGGGTTAAAACAGCTAGGCTATGTTGGCTGCCATTTTTTTTTAATTGTGCTATCCTGAAGTGAAGCTTTTTCCAACTTACTGACTCAGAGTATGAAAAGAAAGGCGGTTAATAAATCTTATCACTTTGTAATGCGATCACCTTGTGTGTCAGCCTCCTTCTCCACACACAGGAAACGAAGAAACATTACTGCAACATGCGGGTCCACACAAACAGGGAACTTATGTGTAACAGGTTGCTTAATTATAATTTTCCACACCTGCTGCGTGCTCATGTCGACTAGTGTTCTGGTGAAAACGTGTTTCAGTTTGAGCATGAAATTAACGAAAATGGCCTCATAGAACTCTTACAAGTGCTCGTAAACATGCCTTAACAATGCGACCAGAGCAGTGCCAGCGAACGAGAGGCCGCCGTACGTGGCCGCGGTCAGCTGACGGCAGTGACCACACATGCCTTAAGTATTAGCTATGGATTCGAGCTACTCGCATTCAGCGCAAATGTCTGAGGAATAATCGTCCGCTCCTTTAACATCTTAAGTTGTCACGCTGTACTGACGGAGGCCGAACAGCACATATTTGCAAACATAGCCCGAGCGGTGCATGCTGCCGCCGTCATGTGAGAACGGTTGTGGCACATAGCCGAAGTCTTCCGAGCGAGAAATTGGTGCTCCTCAAGGAGATAAACAACCTACTTTACCGAATTCTTCAACTTCCACAACGCTCTCAAACTCTGCCGCCAACAAAATGTTCGAAGCATAGCATAGGGTTGACCGTCGCAGGCAGTCTGCCAGCGGATCGCAACGGCGCACTGTTTTTGCCGTTCCCTGTACTTGATGACACTCGGAACATGTTGCATTCCGTTGCAATGAAGTTTCTGGAGGTTGAGGCAGCGCACAACATCCCTTTTCCAGCAATGCGAGCACCAGTATTAAGGAAAGAAAGACCGAAACCGCACGTCTGCAAGCAATACCCATACAAACCAAACGACAGAAAAGACCCGGAAGTTCAAATTCACGTGACAAAGCTGCGCCGTGACGCAATGTCCGCCGTCAGTTGGACACCACCTATATGCGTGTCGGTACATGCGTGCGTGCGTGCGTGCGTGAGTGGGCACGGTCTAGCGCGTCAAATCCAAAGCCTATCCGACATGCTGCATGGTTTCTGAGATCACCGCCGTGAGCTTCGCTTTTTTTCTCGTGCTGCTGCTGGGCGCTCTTGCGCGCCGCTGTTACTGTGCTGGGGCCCTATTCCGCGCCGCTCTCAATATCGCTCTCAAGTTTGAGAGCGTGACGTAAAAATGACGACACCGTGAGATGCGAACCGCGGAATCAACCAATCAGCAGCAAGGTTGCGGTGGCTAGTAGCAGGGCTCCGCCCCGGAAGCATTTATTTGCACGACAAGGGGCCATATGCTAACGTTTTGTTGTCAAGACGCGACAAATAAAATTAACAACATTTTATTTTCAAACAAAACTGGTTTTAAAACTTGAACACAGTAATCAAAATAAGAAGCGTTCTTAGTGTTGAAATTAAATTTCCTCTTTAGTAACTTTTGTCGCCGCGGAGATGTGTCAACAGCGGTGGAGTGTGAACTTATCAGCTAAAAAAGAAACGAAAACGCCATGAATAAAAAAATAACATTTTATTTTGCTAACAAACTGTGTTGAAAACTCAATAACTTGAAGGAAAATTAGAAGCGTTCTCAGTTTTTCAATAAAATTTGCTATAGGGTAACTTCTGCTGCCTTGAGGGCGCGCTAGTAGTGGTAAAGCGTCAACATGGCGGCTTGCAAGAAAACAGCTGATTCCACGCAAGTTCCTTCATTTTTTACGTGTCGTATACAATCAAAGAACTGTGCAGATGTCTCAAGCGCAGAAAAATGTGCTTGAAGGCAGTGAAGGCTGTGGGTACGCAGAGATTGACTTGCAAGGAGCTCTCGGCACGAAGATCGACGAAGACAACTTGTTGAGGTTAGTTTGTTGTCGGTGGTTGCTTAGTATCGATGACAAAACTGAAGGAATACGACCGACCATGGGTACGAACGAAGGCGAGCAAGACAGTTAGGCGCGCAGTTTAAACCGTCCCGATCGCCTTTGCTGTTTTCATAACTCTGCTGCAAGTTGTTTCAATGCATCGCTCGTATTCCCTGCTATTCCCTGTCTACAGAGAATTAATTTCCCTGGTTGATACCCAGGATTGGAGTTATAAACTGTTATCAGTTGAAATGGCGACTCCACCAAAGCGGCCTCGCATGTCCCTTGCCCAAGAGCTCATGCTCATTGAGTTCCTTGAGGAGCATCCAGGAGGATAAAAGGCGCTGTCAACGAGCACTGCGCGCAGTCGGTGGCGGGCGTTTGGCTGGAGCTGATCACAGCTTTATTGCAGGTGAGAGTTGTATTTTTTGCACTCTCAGATTTGCCTTTTGCCCACCACCGACTGCGTTTCTGTTTAATCGTTTTATTTTGTGACCATGTCAACTTGCTTCAAATGTTCGGAAGCATTGCCCTCTGAAGGCAATTACTTAACATGTTCGGGTTGTGATAAGGTGTTTCATTATAAAAAAAAATGTTCAGGGGTTACGGCAAAGTCTGCTGCCAAAAGAGGGTTTGAAGCATAAGCTGACTGGTGCTGTCTGCAGTGTGGCTTACAGAGTAGTACAGGTTCAGGAAATGAAAAGGCTAGCTCGTCAAGAACTCTTGAGGAGCTCTTTGCCAAGATAGAGAGGTTGTTGCCAATTAAGGATGCCATCAGCTCACTTTCTCGCAGAGTGGATGAGTTGTTGTTGCTGAAATCTAATGTTGAGTCGCTGGGAGAATCAGTTAAAGGTATACACGCCTCTATTTCTTTTTTCTCTGAGATATATGATGACTTAGTTAAATCCACTGCTGAACAGCAGACCACAATCCAGAAGCTTCAAGATGAAGTGCTTACTCTGAGCACTACAGTGACAGGCCAAAATGAACAGCTACTGCACCTTCAGAAAGAGATTAATGACATGGAACAATACAGTAGGCTGCAGAACTTAGAAATACAGGGGTTCTCTCTTAAGCAAGGTGAGCAGGTGTCTGAGGCACTAAAGAACTTGGCAGAGAAGCTGAAAATTGAGCTAATTGATTCAGATATCGAAGCAGCTCATTGTCTTCCGCAGAAAAAAGAAAAAAAAACAATTTTGCTGGTAAGATTCACTTCTGTCGCTGCAAAAGAAAAATGAATGAGTCATCGAAGCCAGATCACGCCCCTAGTGCAAAAGGGAGAGCTATCTGAAATGTACTTTAACGACAACCTCACCACATCAAACAGGAAACTGCTCTGGGAGGCTAAGCAGAAAGGCAAGGCAAGTAATTTTAAATTTGTTTGGGTCAAACATGGAAAAATCTTTGCTAGGAATACCGTAGTCTCTTCTATTTTTCGAATCCATGATTCTACTGATTTAGATAAACTAGTTTGAATCATGAACTGTACCTTTTCCCTTTGCGCCAATATTGGTGAATTTTGTAACTTAGTCTCGCCAAAGGGTGACGCATACAGTGTAGTTCATGTAAACATACGCAGCTTACGAAAACATTGGAATGAATTTTTGGCTGTTGTTGACAACACTAAGAATACCATAGATGCATTCATACTTACCGAAATTAACATCCCTTCCACACTTCTCTCCTCTTTTTCGTTACCCAATTATTCTAGTTTCTCTTTCACACGCTCAAATCGGATAGGCGGCGGAATTTTTGTTTTCGTTCACAGCAAATGGAATGCTTACCCTTTAAAGTCAACATTTTGCTTTGCTGAGTGTGTTGCATTGCAGATATCACTTTTAAGTTCGGAGGTTACACTTCTAGAAATTTACAGGCCTCCTTCCCAAAATGTGAAAGAATTTCTTTCTGAGCTCGACAATTTTTTGGGCTCCCTATTGCCAAATCATGCTGTATGCCTCATTGGAGACTTCAATATTGACACCTTGACACCAGCACGTTCATTTGTTTGCGAGTACCTCAACACTTTGGCAAAACATGGTATTGAATCAACGATAAAAGACTACACAAGAGAAGAGTACCTGGAAAAACATTTCGTAGCTTCTTGTATTGATCACATCAATATAAGAGCTCCGTTTGCCCAGAATTTCTCTTCTGTGATTACAAACTTTCAGATCAGATATTGACTGGAGTACTAACACTGCTTCAGCATCAGGCACGGTGGAAGCCAAAAATTTCATAGAAGTGTGCCTGAACTTTGGCCTTACACAAGTTATCTCGGCACCAACAAGAATAACACAAACGAGCACTAACATATTAGACCTACTACTCGTCAGTCATCCCGAAAGTGTTAAGTCAGTCACGATTCTTCCTGGAATAAGCGATCACGAAGTAATTCATACCGATATAGCCTTAACTCCGCTTCGAAACCAAACTTTTAAAAAGACGATCCGTTTGTACAATAGGCGTGACTACGCAGAGATTAATCGTGAACTGGACGCTTTCTTTCAATCTTTCCGAACTAATTTTCATATTTGGTCTATCGAAGAAAATTGGACTATATTTAAGAAGAAAATTACTGAACTAACTGATCAGTTCATTCCTAAGTTGACCTTCCGAGAGAATTCACAGAAACCATGGTTCACTAAAACGCTAAAACGTTTGGAGAATAGAAAGAAGCGTCTTTTTCGCTCAGACAAAGCAAAAACTAACCAGGCGGCCTGGGAAAAGTATTACGCAGCCGAAAAGGCATATAATTCATCTGCTCGGAACGCCAAACGTTCCTTTTTTAACAAAGACTTGCCCAGAATACTACACACTAATCCTCGAAAATTCTGGGACACCATCAACCCAAAACACAAAGGCGATATCAGTGTCACAAATGAAGCAGGAGACGTGCTTAGTCATGCAGAGTGTGCTCACATGTTCAATGTTGCATTTCAATCAGTGTTCACTAATGAATACGATGCCCCCTTTTCTGTGCCAAACAATTTTATTTATAATGTTATGTCACTTGTTGAATTTAACGCGTCGGGAATTCTGTCACTAATCGATAAAATGAAACTTTCATCTTCGGCCGGTTTCGATAATGTCAACGCCAAATTTCTTAAGAATACGAAACTCACCAGTGCCAGTTACTTATGTTTGCTATTCCAGCAGTCACTCTCTTCTGGCCAACTTCCTCGTGACTGGAAAAATGGGAAGGTCATTCCAGTCTTCAAATCCGGTAACACAAATTCTTCATTAAATTATCGCCCCATTTCTTTAACAAGCGTGCCTTGCAAGCTAATGGAACACGTCATATTCTCCCATGTCATTGCCTTCTTGGATTCGAACAATTTTTTTCATCCTGCGCAGCACGGGTTCCGGAAAGGCTTTTCTTGTGACACTCAACTAGCCCTTTTTATTCATGACTTGCATGCCAACCTAGATCTTAACCTGCAAACTGACGCTATATTTCTTGATTTTAAAAAAGCTTTCGATAAAGTTCCCCACAAACGCCTGTTGTACAAGTTATCTAACCTTAATATCGATCCTAATGTTGTTGCATGGATTAAAGAATTCCTAACTCAGTCCGTCTTTGTAAATGAACACACTTCCAGCTTCCTTCCTGTAACATCTGGCGTCCCTGAAGGTTCCGTACTAGGTCCCCTTTTGTTTTTAATATACATAAATGATTTGCCCTCGCATGTGTCTTGTAAAATTCGCATGTTTGATGACGATTGTGTTATTTATGAAGCAGTTAATAACAATTCTGATCAATTATCTCTCCAAAACAACCTTAACAAGATTCAGGATTGATGTAAAATTTGGCTAATGGAGCTTAACCCTCACAAATGCAACGTACTCTCTTTTCATCGCCGCCGTAACCCGCTCGTGCCCTTCTATCACATAGACTCCGTTCCCGTGCTGCCAGTAGAATCATACAAATATTTAGGCGTAACCTTCTGCGCTGACCTCTCCTGGAAAACGCATATAACTAACATCATTTCTTCAGCTAACAAATCCCTTGGTTTTCTAAAACGTCATCTACACGATGCGCCCATGCATGTTAGGTTATTAGCGAAGCACTTGTGAAATCGAAATTAGAATACGCATCACCCATTTGGCATCCACATCAAGCTTATCTAACTAACGCATTAGAAGTTTTGCAAAACCGCGCAGTCAGATTTATTCATTCTTCATATCATTACAGCACAAGTGTTACGTATCTGAAATCGCTTTCAGGCATACAGCCACTCGAGCTGCGCCGCCGCACAGCCAGTCTTTTATTATCTCACAAGTTATTTTACAGCCATCTACGAACTGCACCCTACATGGCCCCTCCGGCACGCATATCTCACCGCACTCTCCATCAACTCCAGATCAGCCGTCCACGTGCACGCACAGTCACCTTCGCAGCTTCATTTTTTTCACGCACCGCCGCGGACTGGAATGGCCTTCCCGCTGACATTGCAACAATAACCTGTCCCGTGAACTTCGCACGCAGAGCTAACACCTTTTTGTCATCATCATAACGCATGATTACTTTGTCGAACCAAACGTTGTACACACCCCTTATGTAATGCCCCTGAAAAGGGGTCTTTAAGGTGTGGGTTTCTACGTGGACACAGGCCACCACCCACCGCGGGTTTGAGCTTCGCGCGAGCCAAGGGCCCCGATCAGCCGTCACCACACACACACTGGGACACCGATGCGGTGCACTCAACCTCCGCTGGGAGGAGAGCGATTCGCCGCAAAGAAATAAGCCTCCAAGTTCACAAAGGAGACGTTTATTCACGTCGTCCTTCAGCAGGTACACACGCACTCAATGGTCACCCCGTCCCGGGGGCGCGCGAGGAGCAAGGCTCCGCTGCGCGCACGAAGTGACTCGAGCAATGTGCGCCGCTAGCACGCCGCTGCAGGAGAATGTCCCCGCGGCAGTGCTGTGATTTCTCTCTCGTGTCGACCGTTGGGCCGGTTGCGAGAGAGAGTGGGCATTCAACGCAAGGTACGCCTGTCAGAGGTCGCTGGACCCCGCTGGACAGGCTCGAGCCGCTGCAGGTCAGAGGACACGTGCGGGCGAGCTCGAGTAAGCACTGGTCCGAACGGCAAAGGCCGGCACGGACAAACAGTAACGTACGCACCTTACGCTCTCTCGGAGGGATCTCTCTCTCTCTGGGCCCCGCTCGGACGGCCGCGCCGTGCGCGGCCGCCCGTAGCGGGTCCCGATTTCCCGCCAAAAGGCGCCAATGGCAAAGGCCGTTGGGGAGCCGGGGCGGAGCTGTGGCCAAATGACAGTGATTAGTCACCTAGCCGCCTCTCCACCGCCTGAGGCGGGAGCAAGGGAAAGAGGAGAAACAACGCAGGAAGCCGGCACAGCCG